>NC_045446.1:102537393-102679883 GCF_002776525.5 Piliocolobus tephrosceles | reverse complement strand
GAAGGAAGGAAGGAAGGAAGGAAGGAAGGAAGGAAGGAAGGAAGGAAGGAAGGAAGGAGCAGTGTCCACTGTTAGAAGTATGAAATCATTTTTCTGGTATTGTCCTTCATTCACTTTTCTGCTATCATTACCTTTACTTTACAATCACTTCCATTGTTAAGTAATTACATGTGAGAACCTGTAACAGATGGTAAATAATTACTTTTTACCAATTGTCCAATTCCATGTTTTCACTAGCAACGATAATTAATGATCCAGGCAATGGCACTCGCAGTGCACTGCAGCAAAAATCCTCCTGCTGCCTGGAATTTTCTACACATTCACCAGAGCACATGGAAAGGCAGCAGAAGAAATAATGAAGGAATAGCATCAAGGAGCAGAGGAGGACTTGGATTAGGTTTGAAGGCAAACGTCTGTGTGTCCAATTCCACTGTTTCCTCTCACTGAACTTAGTATTGCTAGCTACCCACAGTGCAGTAGAGGCTGTCATCAAACTCCTGATACATATTTGTTCTGGCAATTTACAGACATTTAAAAATGTTTATCAGCTCTTATAAGAAAAAAATCTGGGGAAATGAATTCTAAAGTCCTTGCTTATGCAAAGAAATAAGCCTTACTGAATGTCCCACACTGCTGAGGACAGCAGTGTCTGGGGGCAGTAAGTCCCATCTGTCCATAAAGGGACAAAACTGAGCCTGAGGGTGAAGATGAAACAGATGTTTTTATTCAGACCAATTTCTCCTGAGGCTAGACTTGTGGGCATGTGGTGCCTTGAGTCAAGGCTGGGTCAAAGACACTATGAAAAAGGGACACCTTGGAGGGGAAGGACCAGCGTAGGTGCCAGAGCCGTGGCCAAGCTAACAGCTGTCATCCCAGGGGCACCACTCTCATTGCTAAACATCATTTAATGTTGAACAAATGGGAATGGCAAAGGTTCTTTGGAATCGTTACACCAGGAAAGAAAGATTTGCAATTTATTGAACCATGAAAGATGGCCTGAAAGCACCCTTTCTCTCACAGTGCTGGTAACTCAACCACCAGGTAAGCAGGCAAATCCTCCCTGCGTGCAAAATAAAGGTGGAGACATTCCATAGGTGGCCAGAAGATTTCTTTTTCCTCAACTGTATGTCTCTGCTCAGCTAGAACAAACCTCTTGTCGGGGCTCATCCTTTCTGTAAATGCTTCTCTAAAAATTTTTCTTTTTGTTCCTTTGACCTATAATCTTTGAGGAGGATGCTGCTCCCGTCAGCACTGATTTGACAACCTAAACATCAGCGGTGAATGCCAGGAGCCTCACAGAGAGTGAATCCTCTTCTGAAGAGATGTCTGATGAGTCTAAACCTCAGCTCCAGACCGTGAGCCTTTGCTCCCCGGCTGAGAAAAATCGATCCCGTTCCTTTTTCAGGAGTAGTGAAGTGAATGCTAGGCACTTTGTGTTTAATGGGGTCCCAGGAGTTTATGGGAGGAGGAGCTCGTTTTTATGTCCTTGGTGCCTTGAGTTCACCAGGCGTAGCTAATGGGAGAAAAGAATGGGAGAGGAGGCCTCACTCCTGATGGTGTTCTTCTTTCCTCTGCAAATTTTGGAAAAGTGGAAGGTGCAGGGCATGTTGGTGACGGGGCTTGACTGTGATAACCTGTTTGGAGAATTGCCAGGCTGTTTTGCAGTCTTTCTGAGGATTCCTGGGCTGAAGTGGAAATTCTGTTTCTGCAACTGAGAATAAGCATTTCTAATTCTGCCCATGTTGAAAGGATCCAATTTCTAAAGGCACAAACTTAGCACTCATTTGCACTGAATCATCGCATCCCTAGCCTGGGCCTGGGCTGGGCCCTGACTTCTTGCAGAGGAACTCAGGGGAAGCAGGCGGTGACGGATGAGGCTGAAGAGGTTGGCAGTGGCCAGCTTAAAGAACCATCCACGGCAAGGTAACACATCAAATTTTTATCCTATAGAGGACGGACAGTCACTGAAGAATATTTAACTAGGGAATAACAGTCAGATTGGTGTTTCAGATTGAACATCATGGCAGCTGAGGGAGGATGGATTGATATAAGGGGGTAAGACAGGGGACAGTGAGGCCAGTTAGGAGTTTCTACTAATAGCTGGGTTAACAGCATCAGGACTCAGGGATATCTAGCCACCTGTTGGACTCTTCCACTTCGGTTTTCCACAAGGAAATAAAACTTTATCCTCTTACCTCAAAATCATGCTTCTTCTGAATTCCCTGCCTTGATGAAAATTGCCCAGCCACCCTAGTCAGAAACATGGTAACCATTCTTGATACACTTCAGTTTCCTCCTTCCCCATACTCCATCACCATGACCTGTCCATTTTACCTGTAAAATAGTCCTGAAATCTTCCCCTCTGCTCCATTCCTAAAATTATTGCTTCACTTCAGGTCTTCATATTCTCTCCCCTGACTTTTGCAATAGCCTTCCAAACTGGAAAGTAGTGGTCCTCAAAGGGTCTGCTCTTTCAGAAAGGGCAAAGAAATGAGAAACATCCCGCCCCTCAGTTATAAGACAAGCTCCTCAATAGGAAGCTTTACCTGAAACCCCCAGGCAGGTTAGGTACTTTTCTTAGTCCATTTGTGCTGTTAAAACAAAATACCTTAGACTGGGTAATTTATAAAAAACAAATTTATTGCTCACAGTTCTGGAGGCTGGGAAGTCCAAATTCAAAAGCCTGCATATTCAGTTATTTGGTGAAGGCCTCTTCTTTGCTTCCTAGATGGTGCCTTCTTGCTGAGTAATCATCTGATGGAAGGGGCAAATTCTGTGTCTTCACATGGTAGAAGGTTGGAAGAGCCAAACAGGCTCCTCAAGCCTATTTTGTAAGGTCACTAATCTCATTCATGAGGACAGAGCCCTCATAACCTAATCACCACACAAAGGTCCCACTTCTTAATACTACTGCCATGGTAATCAAGTTTAAACATATGAATATGGAGCAGCAGCACAAACATTCAGACCATAGCAGTACCCATTCCTTGCTTATCCCTATCATAGCATTTTTCACATGTTGTTGATATTATCTAGTAACATATTTGTCTTCCTCTCTTGACCAAGGATCAATAAACTAAAGCATGATGACCAAATCTGGCCTGCCACTTGTTCTTGTAAAGAAAGTTTAATTGGAAAACAGCCATGCACAATCACTGACACAGTATGTAGGGCTGGCATTTTTCCCCACACAAGAATGAAGCTAAGGAAGTCCAACAACGATGGGGTAGCTCATAAATCCTAAAGTATTTATTACCTGGCCTTTTACAGAAAAAGGTTGTAGACCCTGTTCTAGCCCATAAACATATCGAGGGTGTGGAAGCGAGTTTATGTGATTGCTGTAACCCTGGGATCTAGAACAGTGCTTGGAACATAAATACAAAGCATGCTGTGTGTATGTTGGAACAACCTACCTCTTGTGACTGGCTCAATGGTACTGAGGAAGAGAGTCACAGCCTGATTTCTATACACCTATGAGCAGATGTTGAGGTGACCTCTTTCCCTCTCAGATGATGACCTCCACTATTATTACTCAGCAATGCTTAGCTCCCTTCACTGGTGGAGTCCCAAACACCTTGATTCATCATGCCTAGGGATGGCATTGCCTGCAACCCATACACCCCAATAATGCAACCCATCTTTCAGCAAGATGGGGTATAGTTTCTGCCTACTATTCATCACAAAGGAGCAGAAAAGGTTAGAGACTCCTATAAGGCACTGGTTTAGTCCTGTAGTTACGTTGCTTTCAATAAGTTTTGATAGTTGAGTCTAATGATTTCAGAGATAGATCATGGATTTAGACCAGACTTTCTAGAAGCAAACATTAGTCTGACCTGAGGGCTCAGACCTGTCTGTTGGTCATTTCAGTGATCAGGCACTGTACTAGGCAGTTTGCATACATTAGCTTTCTTTCCGTTTTTTTTTTTTTTTTTTTCCCTTGAGATAGGGTCTGGCTCTGTTGCCTAGGCTGTAGTGCAGTGGCACCATCTCACCTCATTGCAACCTACATCTCCCAGGCTTAAGTGATCCTCCTACCTAAGCCTCCTGAGTAGCTGGGACTATAGGCACAACCACCAAACCTGGCTACTTTTTGTTTTTTGATTTTTTGTAGCAATGAAGTCTTGCTATGTTGCCCAAGCTGGTATCAAATCCCTGGGGTAAAGCAATCTTCTTGCCTCAGTCTCCCAAAGTGCTGGAATTACAGGCATGAACCACTGCACCTGGCCACAATCAGTTTTGCTCACTGTTGCTGTATCTTATGTATCTAGAACAGTGCCTGGTGCCTGATGCATGGTAGGGCACTCAAGAAAGATTTGTTAATGAAAATTCATTTGAATTGTTTTCCATTATTCTTTTCACCACTGTAAGCTATGCCCTACTATCCCCCATCTTACAGATGAGTAAGCAGGGTCAGGGAAGCTCTGCAGTACAGCTGGCCAGTATCATGGGCAAGAGTTAAGCTGGAATGTTTTGGCTTGGAAGCCTGTGTTCTGTCCATGACATCAAGATTATCAAGATTTGGACAGAGAGGAGCTCCACTTGGGGTCTAACATCCTCACCTTTGTTATTTCAGTTCTAGAACTGTATCGGAGGACAAACTTGTTGGGTCACTATTTCCCAGGGTATACAGATACTCCTTGACTTATGATGGAATTATGTCCTGGTAAACCAATTGATAAGTTGAAAATATCATTGCATCAAAAATGCATTTAATAGACTTAACCTGCAAAACATCATAGCTTAGCCTAGCCTACCTTAAACATGCGCAGAACACTTACAGTAACCTACAGTTGGGCAAAATCATCTAACCTAAAGCCTATTTTATAATAAAGAGTTGAATATCTCATGGTTTTTTTTTTTTTTAATTTTTTGAGACAGATTTTCACTCTTGTTGCCCAGGCTGGAGTGCAATGGCACGATCTCAGCTCACTGCAACCTCTGCCTCCTGGGTTCAGGCAATTCTCCTGCCTCAGCCTCTCAAATAGCTGGGATTATAGGCCCCCGCCATCATGCGCTGCTTTTAGTAGAGAGAGGATTTCACCGTGTTGGCCAGGCTGCTCTCGAACTCCTGACCTCCGGTGATCCATCTGCCTCGGCCTCCGAAAGTGCTGGGATTATAGGCGTGAGCCACCATGCCTGGCTGAATATCTCATGTTATTAAGTACTCTACTAAAAGTGAAAAACAAAATGGTTGTACGGGTATTCAAAGTATGGTTTGTACTAGAAGCATAGCGCTTTTGCATCATGGTAAAGTAAAAAAAAAAAAAAAAAAAAAAAAAAAAAAAAAAATGTAAATTGAACCATTGTGAGTTAGGGTGCCTGTAATCATTTATGTGATTTCAAAAGCAGCATTTTCAAGAGCCGAGATTCATTCTTTGCATAAAAACCAGGACAGAGGCTCTTGAGAATTCTGTGTTGCCTGTACAGGTTTTGGCATATTCTCTGAACATTCTAAAGACAGCAGCCCCTCTCCCATGCCACTGTAGAGAATCCTGGGCTTCCCTAAGGCTACACCGTGTTCCATTCAGGCACAATGGTAATGGGGCAATTGAGCTGTACACTGGCTTTTCAAAAGGCTCCAGTATAATGTAGTGATTGTGTCATAGACAACAATAATAAAGAAAAAACCTCCCAGCCAACTTTTTTCACATGACTGGACAGAGAAAACAAGCAAACACAAAAATGACTGAGCCTCCCCCAAGCCTCCTCTTCATAAGGCAGGCTCCATAACCATTGCTTGACTCTCTATGTCACAAATTGAATGAAGATTGGAAACTTCCCCATCTAGCACAACAAGTGATTCTAATTTGTGATTTTCATTGCCTTCATTCTGAGCTCTATTTATGGATGACCTTTGATGTCACATCCATTTCCGAAATATATCATTAAGTAGCAAAAACCACCTCAGCAGGTGAGATTAAAACTGATCATGTGGAAGGTTTTGCTTGTATTTCTAGCACTCCGCTACCCAGGCTGAAAACCAGACTTGTGCTTTTCTTCCTCTAGAGATAATCTTCACTTTAATGAGCTACAGAAAGCAGCCTGCCAGCAAAAAAACAAACATTTATTAAAGCCTCAATAAATAGTAATTCACTGAAGATAAGATTCTTCCTTCTGAAAGTCTAAATGCCTTCTAAAAATTATTTCAGAGCTATGTTGCTAAAGGATTAAAATAGATTGAGTGCTTAAGTCTTCTGTTGTTCATGTTCAACTGGGTAGTCTCTTGGGAATATTAAACCAAACAGGAGGTGAAAAGCTGCAGAGATAACTAATGTAAGATCTGCTGGAAACTCCTAAGAGAGAGGGAAATGAATTCTGCATAAGCTTTCTTCTCTTTTTCCTTCTCCCACCCATACTCCATTCCTTCTTGCTTTCCGTTTGACTCTGGTCATGGTTTCACTTGCTTTCAGGACCTTGGATGAACACCAGGCAGACTCTGGGTGACTCTTTGAGGTCAGAGAAGCCTTAGTCTGCCAATACTGGATGAGAAGGTGAATGTGATGGGAATCTATGGTGTAAATTTTGACAGGCTGAATGCCTTGGGACCCTGGTGAGCCTCCCTAAAGTACTGATTGTGCTCAGAGCTCATGAGAATGGCCTGGTTTGGGGAAGGAGAGAGGGTCAGGCAGGCAGAAACACTAGTAACCATGTCGAGTAACTTGGCATTTTCCAGCTCATATTTCTTCTTGTGTTGGAATTCCTCCAGTAACAGGAGATGGTTCCCTTCTGTTCTTAGAAGCAAAGGATGAGAGAGTTGGAAGGAATCTTGGCCATCACCATGTCCAGTTTTCTCACTGTAAATATGCTTAAAATCTCTTCCACTTTAAATAAAAATCTCCTATACTTTGTGTTGTTCTCCAGCCACCTCTTTGTCTTCTTCCTTTCAGTGAAAATACATTGAAATGTAGCCAATACCCACTGACTCGAATACCACACAGCCTGCCTGTAACCCTGCCTCGCCTTTCTGCAATCCATCTTTTAGGTACCATTCCTAGAAACTGCTCATTGCAAAGTCATCAATAACCCTCCAGTTGTCAAAACCAATGAAAGCTTTTCCAGTTGGTGCTTGAATTTTTTGCCACTTGGATGCTGCTCATTGCTTCCTTAGGAAACTCTCTCCTTCAGGCTTCAGTGGCCCCCTTCTTCTGGAACTCCCAATTTCTTGACAGCCCCTACTCAGTGTCTTGCTGCTTCCTCTTTCACCAAGTCTTTAAATAATGCCCCTTCCATATGAGCCTGTCCTTGAGCTTGTTCTTTTTTCACTCTGCATTCTGTTTGACTGGTCTCATCAGCTCTTATGACATCAACCATCACCTCCATGTGACGGTTGATCATTGAGATGCCCTCAAATGTGCCACTAACTCAGAATCCCCAGCTCCACAGTGGGGTATCTTACAGCCCACAGGTATCTTCACCTGGCTTCCTCTTAGGCACTTCAAACACAAATGGTCCCAAATAGAAATTGTCATCTTCCCCCATTCAGTCTTTTCCACAGAGCTCTTGCATCTCTATCAATGAATCCAAACTAGAACCTTTGTGGGTAATCTGACATCTGCTTCTCCCACACACCCTGCATCTAATTAAGCACCAAGTTCTCCCAGTTCTTCATTCTATGAATCTCTGAGCTCTGCCTCCTGCACCACTACTGCTTTCTGTCTCTTACCTGCCCTATCACAGTGCTCTTCTCATTAACCTCCCTGCTTCCATAGCCTACCCATGTGCCATAGGCAGGTCGGAATGCTCCTGTATGCACTGGTCTCATCTGACAACCCTACTGTTCAAAAATCCTTGGTGAGTCTTTGCTGTCTGTAGGCTAAATGCAACCTCCTTAGCCTGACAGAAGAGGCCCATCCTTACTTAGCTGTTGTCTACTTTTGAACCTGACTGCTGGCCACTTGTAACTTGTGTAGTCGTTCAAGGTTATGCTTAGTTTCTGGCATCTCTCATGCAGTCCTGCTCATCCTGCACCTTGGCATGATTTATTTTATCTGCCTTGAAGGTACTTGACTTACTGGTTAGCAGCCACTCACCCTTGAGTATTGCTCAAACATCATCTCCTCTATACATTCTTCTATGGTCTCTCCCAGCCACAGTTAATTGCTCCATTCTCAGTATTTTCATAACATTTTGACTAAGGCTTTATTAATATGTATCCCATAACTTAATAATTATTTATTTTCAAGACTGTTTCCCCAGTTATAATGCTGCTTATGGGCAAGGAGCTTGCTGTTTTTTATTTTCGAATTACCAGTGCCTAGTAGACCATGGAGGTTCAGAGAGGTGAAGTGGATTTCTCTAACAACACGGCTAACCAGTGGCAGTTTCTGGGCTACAGCTGGGATCTTCTGACTTTGTTCCTATGTCTCATTTACTACATAATGGCTGGGGCCTAAAATTCAACTGTCTTATGGGGTGGGGCAGGCTGAGTTTGGTTTGTAAACTCATAAGCTAGAAGTATACCCAGTAGAGAAGAACTTGGGCACAGGTGACATGACTTGAAGCCAGTTACCCAGAACAAGGCTATGAAATGGAGAAAAATGGGAGAGGAATGTTGTGAATAGGGATGGCTTGAGTAACATCTTTGCTTCTCAGCTATGTTGTGTTCTGAAAAGTAAGAGATTTCAAAATAGACAATATTAAGCATCCCCTTATTATTCTGTCTCCATATTGTTTTCCTCCCAGTTCCATTTTCCTTTATTTCTAGCTGTATTTTTCTGTACTCATTAAAAACAAACATAGGCAGTGGATGATTGGCCAATGCCACTGATTTTAGACAGAGAAGGGCATCTGCTGATATATTCAAGGTCTGCTCAGGACTCAGAAGGTCAGCAGCTCCTCCCTAGAGCATCTCTCACAGGTAGTTGGAAGCCTATGTTGGGCTGGGCTATGGGTTTACACATCTGTTCACTTTTGACCTGGCCTCAAAAGAGGTATTAAAATGTGCTTCAACCCTTTATTTTTCCCATCCTAATTAACCAAAGTGTTTAATAAGTAACAAGGATGTTTCTAGTAATTTAGCACTTCATTAGTAATTTGTTCCATTATAATATGTATCACCAAAATCAACTCAATTCAGACCACCATTTGCTGCCTTCACAAAAGATAATGACATCTAATTCCCATTACTAGAGCATCTTATAAACCTTATAAGTGGTTTGCTACTTTTCATTAAGGTGTATCTCAGAGAGAATTTGGACTTTGCAAAAAAAGTAAATAAAACCTCATGAAAATTCAACCACAGATAGGCACATAAAATTGAATAAAAACACATAGAATATTCCCTTGGGGACACTACACCATGACTGTGCAGGGACAGGCTTTGTGTTTTTGCATAAAAGAGAGTCCATTTCCTAAACCAGTGAATTTTAATTTTGCCTTCTCAGAAACCTAAGGGAGCTAGAAATAGCATCCCTATTTCATGAAGATGTGGGCTTATGAAATCAGAGACTGTGTTGAGAGGGCATCTAAATATTCCATAATGTTGTTGAAAGGGATTTTGAAGTTAACAGACTGTGTTTGGGATAGAAATGGGTTCACATGATCCCTTTAGCCCAACTAATAGTGAATGTGGCAGAAATCTCACTTTGGTTCCCGGCTTCTCACTGACTTGCCTGTTTGCATTACTTCTTGTATCTTCCCCACAGCACCTGGTACAACACCAAGCACATAGCAGGTCAGTCGGTACTCAGTTGCTCCATTCCAGATCACTGTTATGTGCCGTGAACTGGAAGAATACCATGTGCTAGTTGCTTTACAGAGAGGTTCAATGCTGCCTCACTGGTCCAATGATTGGAACTTATTCTTTTAAGTAGTAAAACTTTTGCTATGTTAGCCAATGTCAATGAAAATTATTCTAGAATATAGTGCATATTTCTTTGTCTTTCTATAAAGAGAAGGTAGAATATTATTTAGGTCTCTATACTTAAAGATTTAGATGGAAAGAAGGAATCAAGGTATGAAGTGAGCAAGACTTAGGAAAAAGAGAGCAGAGTGAGAGGCACAATGGAAGGCAAAAGGGGAAGTGGCCTGCGGCCAGGGAGACGGCTTTACTTCTTTCCCATGAGGGAAGTTGTGGTGTCTAACTGGATCGATGTGGTGTAGAAGCTGACACTGCTTCCCTTTTAAGGTATGATATACTATAATTCAAGGAAGGTTCAGCAAATTCCTTCACAGAGTCACTTACCTGACTTCAACATTTTAAAAAAATAGTGTCTCAGTTGGCTGTTGCTACATAACAGCCACCCACCCCAAAGATGAATTGCTTGAACTAGTAAGTAGGGTTTTTGAGTATGGATCCGCTGGGTGGATTTTCTGGTCTCAGCTGGGCAGACCTTCTGGTCTCAGCTGGGCTCACTTATTCACTAGGAGTCATCTGTGGGTCAGGTGGACAGCTCTGGGGGTCTTGGCTGGTCTCTCTCACATTTTGCGGGGGTGGTGATTGTTGGCTATTGGTTGATCTGGGATGACTTTGACTGGGATGAGTGGGCTTTCCTCCACATGATCTCTCATCCTCCAGCAGGCTAGCCTGGCTTTGTTCACGTGGTGTCGAGCTTCCAAGACTGCAAATAAAAGCATAAAGTGCCTCTTGAGGCCTCGGCTCAGAACTGACATACCATCACTGTGTCATAATCAATGGGCCAAAGCAAGTCAGTCAGCCCAGATTCAAGGGTGGGGAAATAGATTCCACTTCTTCACAGGGAGAGCTACAAAGTCACATTGCCAAGGTCACAAACTCTGGGAAAGAATAAGTGAGGCCATTTTTTTTCAGTCAATCTTCCAAAAATATCAACCTTGAATGTACTGGAAAACCCAGTATTTCCCTAGTACGCTTTGTCAAAACTCCTGTCTCTGTGTCTCCTTGGCCAAGTCAGGAATGTGCATTCCCACTCCTATGAAAAGGACACAGATGTCAGGCCCCTAAGATTTTACTCAGCCTCCTTTGAAAGTTGTAGGTTGTCCAGTCTTCCCACTTGCCTGGGGTGGAAGTCAGCCAAACCAAGGCTCATAAGGACAAATGCCCATTAAACTATTCTGGTCTGCTTTGCTGACCATAATCATCACATTGATCACTGATATTGATAGATCTGCCCTGGTTGACAGACAGATTCTTTGGAACAGAGTGGTTGCAGACTTCCATGTCCAGTGAGAGTGCCATGCATGTTGATGTCATGTTAGTAAACATTTAATACAGTGCTGGGTGCTGGGGCATGCTTAGGGTCACAAGTCATTGGAATACTTCGTGAGTTTCATTCTTCGCACCAGAAATAAAACTGGGTTTTCTTAGGTCAAGATATATTTTCTCTGTATCTTGGGATACAACCTTTTGTATTTTCAAACTCTGCCCCCATGGGAGTGATGCCTACATCACTAAACTTATTTTCTTGACTTTGCAGCACCAGAAACATCATCTTCTCTTCCTCAGTTTTCAGTCATAGAAATCCCAAAAAAAGACTACTGTGAATAATGCAACAGTGAATGTGAAAGCGCAGATATCTCTTTGAGATACTGGTCTTGATTTTTTTTTTTTTTTTTTTTTTTGAGACGGAGTTTCACTCTTGTTGCCCAGGCTGGAGGGCAATGGTGTGATCTCGGCTTACCGCAACCTATGCCTCCCGGGTTCAAGCGATTCTCCTGCCTCAGCTCCCGAGTAGCTGGGATCACAGGTGTGCCCCATCAAGCCCGGCTAATTTTGTATTTTTAGTAGAGATGGGGTTTCTTCATGTTGGTCAGGCTGGTCTCGAACTCTCGACCTCAGGTGATTCACGTGACTCGGCCTCCCAAAGTGTTGGGATTACAGGCATAAGCCACCATGCCCAGCTACTGGTCTGAATTCTTTTGGATACCCAGAAGCAGAAATGCTGAATCACATGGTAGTCCCACTTTTTTTTTTCTTTTTTGAGGCATTCTCACACTGTTTTCCATGGTGGGTGCACCATTTTACATTCTCAGCAACAGTGCACAAAGGTTCCAAATTCTTCATTTAAGAACATGTAGAGCTAACAATACAGTATTGTTTACTTAAAAAAAGCATTGAGGCTAGATCTCATATTGTGCTCTTACCATATATATACACAACAAAATCAAAACCAAATCCAAACACAAAGCAACAAAGAGGCACGATGAAATTTCTGGAGGTGATAGATACGTTCATTACCATAATGATCTTGGTGAGATATCATGGGTGTATGTATATGGTCAAACCCATCAAATCATATACATTAAATATGTGCGGCATTTTGTATACCAATTATATTTCATCAAAGCTGTTTAAAAAACAATCCAAGAAGGGCTCTGGCAGGACGAATTTGGGCCTGCCTGCCTGCCACAGTCCAATCAAGCAACTGCCTCCATGGTGTGGATACTACTGCCCTACTTAAGCAATTTCTATGGCAATCTTTGTATGAAGGAAGGACCACTTCTTAGAAAGATGCAAGGGGACAGGCCAGGAGCAGGAGTGGGAGGTAGGGGCAGTAGCAGTGGGGCAGGGAACACACAGATAACAATGTTTCTCTATTGGATATATTCTGATTTATTTGGACTAGCTTGCAGGTGCCATTTGGCCGTATAAACAACAAGTTTTCAAACAATTCAAATATAATAAAACACTAATAAGCTGCATGTAGTATTTACTCTGTCTTTGATTATAACTATTTAGATGTTCTGAGATTCTACAAGAAAGTAAAAATTAATAATAGTAGATGATTCTATACTGAAATGTGCTTTTCTGAATAATCCCTGATATTAGCTCTCTAACTTGCTGTTTTATATCTTTCTAAATAAACTCTATATTAAAATGGTTATTTAAGATCTCTGGTTTGTGGACATTTGGGCTGATGGGGGTTTATTTCATTAAGAGAGCTGGTCTACTGGTAGAAACTTTGACATAACAAATTGTAGCAGCAGCCTTTGCCATAATACTGTTTAACTCACCCCTGGCCCTCCCGACATGAATCCCCACATTTTTCAGCTCCAACTAATCTTGTGAGCTCTCAGTCCTCATATGGCTCATCTGCTTGTTGTATGGGTACACTCTAAAGAAAATAGTAAGAACATTATGACCAAGCTTTATAGAGGAAAACAAGCTAATAATTGCCCCAGTGCATAACCACTACATTACCCATTCCATGAATAGTGGTCCAAAGGAAGTTCATGTAACAAATGAAAATAAGAAAAGAAATGTTTCTAGACTCTCACTGCTAGATGAAAATGTCTCTAGTGCATGACTCCAAAGCAACTCTAGAAAACACATGAGAATGTCCCCTGTGCCACATTCTGAATTTAACCCTTTACAGCTACCATGTTCTTAAGAGAGACCACCAAATTCCCTAAAAATTCTCAGCACCAATCTCCTCCTTCCATCCCCTCCACATCATCACTCACTCCCTAGATGCCACTGGTTCCAGGACCAGACTCATCTATTTGGTATTGATATTCCTTGGTGTGAGATGGAAGTAAAAGTTACTGTATGTGGTTGCAACTAGAATTTTCCTGAGTCAAGCTAGTATGTAACTTCTTGGTAGCTTTAGCCAAGGTCAAAAAGCAGACAAACAAGAAAGCCAGCACTTGCTTTCTCCTCCTCCTCCTCCTCCTCCTCCTCCTCCTCTTCCTCCTCCTCCTCCTCTTCCTCATTCTTCTTCTTTACCTGGCTTTTTTGAGTAGGAATTGGGTCTCCCATCACCAGAATGCCCCGTAAGAATTCAGTCCCCTTATTGTGAAGGAAATAACCATTTGCAAGCCATTATTTTGAGCAGCAGCAAAGCACAGGATTGTCCTGATAGAAAGTTGCTTTTTTGGCTTACCCTGGGTGACATCTTCCTTGGTTGGCATAAAACTTCCTGTTATCGCTTCATGATTCTGTTGCCTGTCCTTAAAAAGGTATAAATATTGACATGTAAGCATATAGTTCCAGGTTTTTGTGTAGCATTATTTCACCTTTCCCTGGGTACCAGGAAGGCCCCTTACCCCCCACACAATTAGCATCAATGGGCTGCTTGCTGGTGATGTTAAATAGGAAACAGGGGGATTGCATTGGTTTCTACTGTTGTGTTTGCTTATTTTCCCCAGTTTGCACACAGAATATAAGAGGACATGCTCTCACTACTGCTGTCAAACTCTGAATTGCTGCCTACACATTATTAAGAAAGACAAAGTGGGAGCCCTTTTGTTGTTTGCTTTCTCAGAGGGAACAGCCAACTCAGCCCTCCCCAACTGAAGTCAGCTGCTCTCCCTCCCTCACATATGCCTTCATTCCAAAATTGTGCATGTAAGTTGAACAAAATAGTCTGGGAAATATTTCTAGAATATTTTGATACACTGGTTTGGTTGATCTCATTTTATTTCAACAAACATTTGCTTAGGACCTATTATTCACCTGCCCTTGGGTCGCACAGAAACAAAATTATTGTTTCTCTTCTCAAGGAGCTAACAGTCTATGGTAGAAAGAGAAATTAAATAAGCTAAATTAAAATGAGTTTAAAGCAATCTGCAAGAAGAAACTTAGAAGTTACTATGGATTCAAGGAAGAGGGTTGCTAATTCTGTTAGGGTAAGAGAGGGAGGTCTTTCTAGAGATACTGATGATAGAGCCAAATGTAAAGGAAGAGTATGAATTTTTTTAAGTGTTCATTCATTCAAAAATATCACAATTTCCATGTGTTAGGTAGATAAGGACTGCAGCGAGTGTGTGGAGGAGACATGAAAATTATGTTTGGTGGATAAAGAAAAGCCAGGAAGAGGGATGATTATGAACAGAGACATAGACAGGCAGTAGAAGGTATTGCATCCAGGAAACTGCCACAGTAGAAATGCACGAGGGGAGTGAAAAGGCCGGAGATAGCAGTGTGATGATTCAGTGATAAAGGAGTTGAACTTTCTTCTGAGCAGTTTTCTTTTGAGTAGGAGGGGAACTATTGAAGATTCTTAATAGTGACATAATCAGGTCTGCATTTTAGAAAGATAGCCTTGGCCTGTTTAAGGATGGTCTGGGTGGAGACTTGACTTGAAGAAGGAAAAGCAGTTAGGAAACTATTGCTATAATTAATGGAGGAGAGTGCTGGCTTGGATTTGGATGAAGGCAATGATATTCGATTGAATAAGAGAGTGTAAGTGTGAACAAGTTTCAAGTTTAGGGGTTATGCCTAATTCACTGTAGGGGGTGAAGGAGAAAGTAAATGAAAAGGCTCCAGAATGACTCTAAGTTTTCAGGCTCCAATGGCCAGCTGGAATAGAAGCCTTTTACTGGGTTAGAGGAGACTTCAACAGGAGAAAATTTAGAGAAGGAGGGCAATGAGTTATGTTTTGAGCAACTTACATTTGAAATGTCTGTGAGGTTGTTTTGGGGGCAGCCAGAAGTGTAGGTCTTGAGTTTGGAAAGAAGGCTGGATTTGGTGTATTATACAAGGAATTATCTTCACAGGTGGTAATAAAAATCAAGGGGGTGGCTGGGAGCAATGGCTCACACCTGTAATCTCAGCACTTTGGGAGGCTGAGGTGGGCAGATTGCTTGAGTTCAGTAATTTGAGACAAGCATGGGCAACAGGGCAAAACCTCATCCCACAAAAAATGAAAAAAGTTACCTGGGTGTGGTGGCAAGCATCTGTGGTCCCAATTACTTGGGAGGCTGAGGTGGGAGGATCACGCGACCCCAGGGAGGTTGAAGCTGTAGTAAGCCATGATTGTGCTACTGCACTCTAACCTGGGTGACAGAGTGAGACCCTGTCTCCAAAAAAGAAAAAAAAAATCAAGCGGGTAGATGAAAACATGGAAGAGCTTGTGTGAGAAAAAAAACACGTAAAAGAGGAAGCACAAGGACAGTAATACTTCAGGGACTAAGGCTATTAAAAAGAAGCCAGGAAGAGCACCAAGAAGAAAAGGAAATCAAAGAGATAGGAGAGCCAGAAAAGTATTTTTTTCAGAATCCAATGGTACAGAAAGTTTCAAGAAAGTGGGAATGCAGAAAGAAATGCTTTACAAAAATAAAAAGAAATAAAAAGTAAAAGAAATGGAAGGAAGGAAGGAAGGAAAGTGCTTCATAGAGGCAAGCAGATGAGGACTCAAAAGAACAAAAGAAGCCCTTGGATTTGGCAGTTAAGAGATGACTGTTGAACTTAGCGCAATTCAATCGAGTTTTAGAAGACATATGGTTACTTCCTAGTTCAATCTGGTTAATGGGGACTTTCCTTGTAAGAGGCAAAAACAAACAAACAACCACAAGACCAAAAACCCATAAACAAACATTTTTGATTGGGTTTTTTAGAAAATAAAACAAGGCACACTGACATAGGTCCAGTTTGGTCCAAGCTTTCACATATTAGTGCGGTTCAATCTGCTCTTTTGGTTGGTTGTTCAGTACAGTTAATATCTGCCCCCAACACTTCACTGTCTACGGCATCCTTGCATGGTAATGGCTGGTTCCCGGGAAAGAACTTCTCTGGAAGACTGTTTTCCCAGCTGGTGAATTTGGGACTTCAGGAGCTGGTCTTGTCACTTCAAAGGCAGCCTTCTGTCCAGAGGTCTGAGTACAGAATTTTTCAGCTCACAGGGAGCTTGCTTCTAAGGATAATGCCCTGTTTCTTTCTCTTTTTTGTTGCGGTTGTTTCCTTCCATGCCCAGGAGTGACTTTTAGGGCTTTTGATTCGAGGTATTTTATAAAACAAATTGGGAAGCTACAACATAGAGTACATCGGAAATTCTTCAAGGGGAGAAGAAAGAAACTGAGAGAGGAAAAGATACTACAGAAAAGAGCCACAGATTAACTAACCAGCTAGGGAGAAAGTAGCAAATGAACAAGGAGGGGAAAAGGATGGTACAGAAAGATATAAAAGTGAAATATTCTTAGAGGTACCTATTGGTGTTCCTAAAATGGTTGTTGACTAAATGGATAAAAGAAAAACAAGAGACGACAAGGAGCTGCTGTAAATCCAGCCTTCTTTGAGGACCCTCTGCTGAAGGGTACCCTTTGCCCTCTTCCATCCAGAGAAGGCTTCAAGTTGTGGACTCAGTCCTGGCCTATTCCAGCAGGTGAGGTGAGATGCCTTCTGGGTGGCATGGCTGCCACCTGAGCCTCCTGTATTGTTGTGATGTGCTCTTCCTCCCATGCTTGCTGGGATATCTCTGATTCCAACAGGCTGAACCCCAAAGGGCATCTTGGTAGCAAATGACGCCCCTGAGCTTGTGCTTTGCAAGGATGTGACCAACTTGGCTGTCTTTGGAAACTGGTGGATGAGATGCCACATGAGCACCTAGAGTGGGTTGACTCAGAAGTCTTTGTTTCATTGCTCAGAGACAACTATCCAAATACATTTGGATAATGTACTGATCCCAGGAGTCATCTGGTGGCTACAGTGGACACTGCTTTACTCACTCAACACCCAATCCCTGCCTGCTGCTTCTTCTTCTGTAACAGAATCCTAAGTGTTCTGAAACCCATCCCTACCTCATGTGGCTTAAGGGAAGGTGATCCCCTCTTCCACTCTAGGGGCAGATCTGGTTAGCCTGAGCCAGTCCTTGTTCTTTCTTCTCTTTGCACTTATGGACTTAGTAATGGGCACGTGAGATGTAAGGGGAAGTCTCCAGCAGGGAGTTACTCTCTGACAAAAGCAAAATACTAGAAGAGAAGAGGTGAAACTGGTCTTAGGCACCACTAGAACCTGGAACTCACACTCTATCTGGATCTGGTCTCTATCTCTTGACTAGGTCTTTCTGATTATTGGCATCATTCTCACAGATGGCTTCTCCAATGAGGAGGTGCTGGTGGCTGGCGGTAGCCCAGATTAAGATCCATACAGCATCACAACCAGAGAGAGGTGGTTCTTGACCCCGGGCTTCAGTTAGAAAATTTCTAAGAAAATGTTATAATCAGCTGGACTTGGGTTATATGCCCATCCACAGACCAATGATGTGGCCAATGGGATTACTTTCTATGATTAGTTCATTTTGGGTTTGGTATCCATTCCTCAATCCATCACTAACAATAGAGGTAGGATCCCATAAGATGCCAGTCTCCAGCAGTCCACAAAGGAAGTTTGCTGGGAGAAAAGTATCTTTGCTCGCTACGAAGCGTCACCGAAAGAAACTCTCTTCTGGGTATTGGCCATATGTTTGTGATGTATGAGGTTGCTAAAGTCATTTTGCAACAATGAGGGAGCTTAGCCAACCCATACAAGCGGGTGCAGCTTTGGATGTGGCAGAAAAATGGAGCAGGAGCTCTGTGCTGATCCAACCCTGAAGTCAGCCCCTTTTGGATCTTTGAGCCCATCACTTTCCTTGTGCTTTAAGCCAGTTTCAGTTGGTTGTTTTGTAACTTGCAGCCAAAAGCACCTTAACTGGTATGGGGTGAGTGGGGATGGAAAGGGCACTGTTCCAGAAAACAGAAGGAAGCTAAGCACCCAAGAAAGTGTCCTCTAAAATGAGGATAATAAGCACATTGTATGGTGGACATCTACAGGGTCAGCATGGCCATTGGCCCAGGCTCAAGTTGGAGGGGAGAGCCTCAGATTTTTGTGGTTGTTCAGTGGCAAATTTGGGAAGTTGAGGCTTTCTCATAATTACTGATCCTCAGAAATTCCTCACTACCTGATGCTACCAATTCTGAGAGTAAGATGCTGATCTGAGGGTGACGGGCCCCATCACAGTGTGTGCAGGAACTAGCTGCATTGGATGCATACTCTCGGCCCTTAGCACCAGGGAGGCCCCCAGGTCTTCCCTTCTGGGCAGTGGATCTTTGGGGGAGGTAAACCTGGCCCCTCAGGTGGTGCCACTGCAGCTCCTACCCTAGAGCCCCTTCTATGCTTCTTCAGGATTAGCTTCTAACATGCTCAAGGTGCCATGAAGCAAAGGACAAGGAGGATGAGTACCATGTGGAAAGAGATGGCTCTTTGAAGCAAAGGCCCAGAGAAGGTGCTCTCAGAGGATGGGGAGGGCAGCAGGGCAGGTCTCTGCATCCACTTGGAAGACCCCCCAGCTTGGCTAGCTGCCTGGGAAATTGTTCTTCCCAGGTGCCAGCTTCTCTCCAGACCTCTGTAGCCCAGGGAGCCTTCTCATCTCTCGTTCTCTTACCCAAGCCTCAGGAAAGCCCAGGATCCGGGGACAATGCTGCCTTGTTCTCAAACTGTGATTTCTGAGTGGCCTCTTGTTTGGGGGCTCAGAGAGCAAGAACTAACTGTGAAGCAAGGAAAGCTCTGCACCCAGAACTGGGATGAAATTTCTTTTGTCCCCTGCCAAATGCCCCTCCGATCTAGGACAGAGGGCCCGCTCCCAGCTGGGAGTCGGAAGGGGCCTTGGCCTTCAGTCTCTGGGGAAGTGGGACCAGAGGTAGTAGTAACAAAACCCTCACAGATCCCTCGGGGCAGTTTGAGGTATGAGAGTTTGAGAATTGTTCTGCCTAACCTAATGCACATGTGTATGAATATGAGCCCATGTATGTATGTGTGCATCTGTCTGTAAATATGAATATGTGTGACCCTGTGAAGGAATATATGTATGTATGTATGTGTATGTGTGTGTGTATATATATATATATATTCCCCTTTCTCTGTGATGTCTTGTCTATGGATAAGTAGAATTAGAACTCCAAATTTGTCAGAAGTTGACCCAACCTCATAGAAGCCTAAATCTAATTAGATTCCCAGTTCTTGGTCTTATGGCTTTGCCCTATGGAGTCGTTATAGTGAATTGACTAGATTGTGTAGGCAAGCTCTGTTTGCTTGACAAATAAAGCCTAGCTTAAATGCCTCGTATGTATATGCCATTGTTTGTGTGTGCCTCTGTTGTAGGTGTGCTAGCCATACATTAAAAAAGATTCCAACATATATTAAGGAAAATGTGCGGACTCTTTCTTAGACTATGGGAATCTCATCCCAATCAGGCTTCCTATCTTCAATCCCTTGGTGCTCTCTTTCAGAGTTCCTTGCACTTTCCCACCAAAGTATCCCTAAAATGGTAGTTCTCATTAAAATCAGCTGGGGTCCCCTTAAACATACAAACTCCTTGGCAGCATCCTTAGAGGTTGGAGTCTGGGTAATGGTTTAGGGTAGAGTCTGAGCCAGGGTGATTTTTAAAAGTTGCTCAGATGACCCTGAAATGCAGCCAGTGTTGAGAACCATGGGCTACAAGAAGACCATGAGCCCCTCTGCACTGGCATTGGGCCAAAGCTGCCCAAAACCAGCATAGAATTTCTTAGACTTGGCTTGGTTTTAATTAAATGTGCCTATGACTTTTGCTAGCTAAAGTTAACATATCCATAATATAATTGTAATATTTTAAACTGCTTCCCAATGAGTCAAATTTCTACTCTAAGAAGGTGCACCCTCTTTTCCTGTGCCTCCCATGCTATTACACAACGCAGGCTCCAGGGCCCAGAGGAACCCCAGTACCTGCATGTACCTCCCACAGTGCCTTTTACCTGCAGGTCTGAAGATGTGTTCACTGATAGTTACAAATGTGACAGATGAGTTTTCCTAAGAGGTTGCTTGGATCTTTTCTTTGCTCAATGTGGTGGTCTCCATTGCCTGGTATGCTGATTCTGAAACAGGGCACAGATGCCCAGGTGTATATAGGACATTACATTAGAGGGTTGGTGAACAAAATTTTTAAAAAGATAATTGTGTGCTTATTTTATATATTAGATAAATATTAATAGGACATAAAACTTGTTAATTTTATGGTTATTTCTTAGAATGAGGCCAACTTGTTAAAAAGTGAGTAGCTTTAAATTTGATTTAAAGAAAATGACGATGTAAATGATAATACAGGTGGTACTTGGATGTGGCAAAAGCCACTAAGTAGTAAAGGAATGACTGAAGAGTGGCATTCAAAGCCCTCCTCAAATTTGCCTCCACCTATCCTTCCAGACTTATTCTTCCTCCTTCCCAAGAGAGGCTCTCTGCTTTGTCAAAAAGGCCTACAAATATTCCCTTTAATAGTGGTTAAAAACATGGGCTCTGGGCCGGGCACGGTGGCTCAAGCCTATAATCCCAGCACTTTGGGAGGCTGAGACGGGCGGATCACGAGGTCAGGAGATCGAGACCATCCTAGCTAACACGGTGAAACCCCGTCTCTACTAAAAAATACAAAAAAAACCCCAAAAAACTAGCCGGGCGAGGTGGCGGGCGCCTGTAACCCCAGCTACTCGGGAGGCTGAGGCAGGAGAATGGTGTAAATCCGGGACGTGGAGCTTGCAGTGAGCTGAGATCTGGCCACTGCACTCCAGCCTGAGCGACAGAGCAAGACTCCGTCTCAAAAAAAAAACAAAAACAAAAACAAAAAACAACATGGGCTCTGGAACGATCCTACTTAGTTAAAATCAATAGTCCATCCAGGTTCAGGGGGAGGAGACAAGGAATCCGCTTTTTGATGGGGATTCGGGGTAGGCAATGACAAGGTTCTAGGAGAGCATGCAGGATGAATAATATTGTCATGAGCATTTTTGAGAAATACAAATTTTCACAATCCATTTCATGGATTTCACATACATTTCAAGATCTTCATATATTAATACATATGTAAATTATATTTAGGATACATAGGCAAAACAGGCTCTCCTTTTCGTCCCCTCCATCACAGCAAGGACCTGGGGATAATCTAGCTGGACAGAAAGGTTCTAATGTAGCTGGCCATCTAGGCCAAGGTGGACCAAGCTTTGACATCCTCCTTCCCACTTATGAAAAGTGCTAGAGAATAACTTGGTCTGAGCAGGAGAAGATGATGGAGCATGCAGTGGGCCTGCCTGTATTCCCATGCATGCCAATCCTCTTCTCCTTGGCATTCCATTTTTGTCCCTGGAGTGAGTTCCCCAGGCCATACACTTCTTTTCCTTCTGCCTTGTGCCTCCAGGGGGAATGTGCTGAAGCTGAAGTCAGCCAGCAACCACGTCAGGTTCCTTGGGAAATTAGTACACAATATGAGGCTGAGAAAGAGGCTCCTAGAGTCAGATGGACTTGAGTTGGAATCCCAGTCCTGCCAAGGCTGTGGCTTTAGAAACATTTCTCAACGTCACCAAGGCTCAGGGGCCTCATCAGTTAAATGCAGATAATGGTAAGAGCACATGGCTCATAGGGTTGCTGTGAGCATTCAGTGAAGTAATGGAGAGAAAACTGCTTGTGTGTGGGTGTTTGTGGCAAGGGAAAAAGACTTAGAACTGGAAGAGGGTTAGGTATCATCTAATCATAATAATTACATGTATTGAGTGTTTCCTGTATGTCAGGCACTTCACATACATTGACTACTTTAATCCCTGAAATTTTTATGAAGTGAGTATTTTTATCTCCATTTTAAGAATGGAGAAAGGGCTCAGAGAGATTAAGTTCATTGCCTAAGACTGGGCAGGTTAGGTTTAAATCCAGGTTTAGTTCAATGACCTCGGAGCTGTTCCCACATTGGACAGGACTTCCCAAGAGCAAGTGTGGGCAAGGGGCCTTAGGGGTGGCTCTGGGAGACAGGGAGGCTGTCGGGTGGTCATGGCCCAGTGTGCTCCTTCATGGTTCACTGCAGATGGTACCCAGGAGTCACTGGCCATTAATCCCGAGGTCATGCAAAAACATAGCTGTTGTTTTTCCAGAAGCAAATGTGCTTACTTACTCTAGCCAGTGGGGAAATGCCAGTTCCTGTGGGAAAGGGTGGGTGGACAGAGGGAGACAGGTGATAAGGGGAGGGGATGGTGGAGAATGGATGAAACACCAGGGGATGTGGCATCTCAGCCTTTAACCTTCTCAGAACATATCATGTACTCTCTTAGCACTGGGCCTTTGCACATGCTATTGTTTTGTCGCTATTCATTTATTCATTCAGTAAATGTTTTTGAGCCTCATTTATGTGCTAATCACTACTATATATGCTGGCATAAGAACACCTGACAAGGTGTGTACTCCCTTGAAGCCTACCTTCAAGTCGTAGGGATAAGGGGGAGGCAGATAATATTCATGTAAATAAAATGAATGAGAAGATCATCCCAGATTTGTGATCTATGAATCACTAAGAAGAAAATAAACAAGGGAATGGAAAAAAGAGTAAGTTGGAATACTCCCAGACCTAATTATCCTTTGAGATATAACCCAGATAGCACCTCTTCAGGGAAGTCTTTCTGACCCAATGAGTCTAGGATAGATAAGTCTCTAATATGCTCCCAGGGCACCGGGCTTACCACTGTCATTACAAGTACACTGCCTCTTTGTTTACTTATCTGTCTCTCCCTTAGCCTGTCTGTTCCTTGAGGACAAGGGCCAGGTATTGTCCCTGGCACCTATAAGGTGTCTGATACAGCATAGGTGTTCAACAATTGTTGGTTAAGTGAATGAATGAATGGGTGAATAGATGGACATGTTTGGTGTTCTGCAGGGTGAAACATCAAGTCTATTTTTGGTGCAGTTATGTCCTGAAACCTGTGTGAGCTGACTGTATTCTTTCTATCTGCTACTGACTGTTCTCCTTTTTTGTTTAAACATATTTGGGGATTTTAATGAATGAGAATGATTTGCACTATAGCATATGGCTACTTTAAGCAAAGGGTATCATTTTAGTAGCATAATAAATAGTGTGTAATTTATCAGGCCTCATGTGTATTTTGCAAGCATACCATGTGGACTATGTAAATCTTTCTATATTTGGGAAGGGTAGATGGAATCTCTATTGATCTGATGCAAGACAGTGCATGGAAAAAATAAGTTGGAATAATCTCAGGGTTCCCTCCGGGCACCCTGAAAAGTGGAGAGGGGAAGTGGGAAAGAGGCACCCACCACTGTTGTGGAACTAAGGGTAACCCTCCATATTTGCTACCAGTAGAACAAGGGACATTGCTGCTCACTGAAGAGGTAGCTCTTTGTAGAAAGAGGTGCTGCTTGGAGAGTTGGAAAGAGACCCTGGGCTCCTGGGCTTTGTTGCTAAGCATTTGACCAGGGCTGGAGAATTAGAATTCATTCAAGAGAGGGAGTAGACTAGAAATAAGGCAGGGGAAAGCAAGCTTAGCACATGTGTGCGATGGAAACCCAGTAATACTGATACGTGGCAGAGAAACACCAAACAGGTTAGAAACAGATCCTGATGTGGCTACACAGACAGAGGCTGGACAGACAGTCCAGGATCTTTCCTTGAGCAGGCTGCTTTTGATCCAGAAGGAGGGGCCCCAGCGCTCTGGGAAGACCTAGTACAGTGACAGAGGGACCCTGCTGGGTCAGCACTCCCCTTCTGTAGGGACAAGTGCAACTGTGCCAGATGCTGCAGGCCCAGGATGCCCAGTCAGTGAGTCTCCAGGCAAAGGGATCCTGGACAACAGCACGCTCTAAATAATGCATTTTCCCTACAGAACTCACAGTTTCTCCAAAGAACTATCTTCTTCAGGGGAGTAGAGCAAAGAACAATTCATGGAGAAAGTGAAACTAGCTCTGGATTTGAGAGGGTGACTCACATCAGATGGACAGAAGGAGTGGGAGGGGGACACGCACAGAAACAGAGGGCCAAGGTGCCATAGATCGTACCTTATCTCGCATTCCACATGCATCCCATGTGAGAATCATCAGTTATATCTCTCCATCCTCTCTCTATTCCGGGGTCCAAAGAGATACAAGTTTAAGGGCCGGTAATACAGCAGATCTGGTGGAGTCGAGCATCTGTGGACAGGGCAGGTCAGCCAATTCTGATTTCACATACTTTGGAGAAGTATCAGAAAAAAAGTGAACAGTAGATCCAGAAGAGAGGGTAGAGAACCTGGAAGGCATTAACTGTAAATTTTAAAAGGAAAAAAAATACATTTACTGGCATCTCTCTGCAATATGCAAGGCCCTAAATTTAGGAGGCTGGGATGTACTGCAAAGTATCAGAATCAAATGGCCACCTGCGTATCTCCACCCGGCTGTTCCACTGGCACAGTAGACTTCACATGGTCAACATTCTAGTTCTCATCTGTTTGCCTAAATATTTTCCTTCCCCTCTAGTCCTTTTCCCAGTTAACAGCACCAGTGTGCACCTAGTGATCCAAGTCATAAACCCAGTATTCATTTTGGGTACCCCCTCACTGTTTATGTTAATAATTATCAGCAAGTCCCATAGTTTCACCACGCAATCCTTCCTTCAATCTCGCGACTCCTTTCTATTTTCCTTACTTTGAGTATTACAATAGTCTCCCCACTGATACCCCTGCCTCCTGGCCTGTGCCCCTCAGTTTCAGACCCCACACTACCACCATATCATCCCCTGCTTAAAACTCTACACAGACTCTTCATAGCTAAGACAATAGTAACTATGGATATTTTAAGCTGTAGAATATTTTTTTTTCCCAAATGAAACACCAAATATAAAAGAGGTAAGAGTTTAGACACCGATGAGCGTCTCGTTTGGTCAATCTTGCTCTTTATCTAAGACACCATTAAAGAGCCCCGGTGCTCTCACAGATACAGTCTGAAAACTCCCAGGGAATGTTGGAGCCACTTAGCAGGGTTTACATCTCTCTCTGAAATCTGGTCATGGGCCATCTCTCGTGTCCCACTTCCTGTCACTCTCTCTCTCTCTCAGTTTAGGCTCCAGTGACTCTGACCTGCATGTGGTTCTTCCCATGCATCCGATGCTTCATGCCTCCATCTTCTTGTCCATATGACTCCCCTGCTTGGACCATCCTATTCTCCTCACTTGCCCCATCAGCTGCCTAACTCCATGGATCTCTCCAGATTCTGTTCAGACATCAGCTTCTTCCAGAGGCCTCTCTAACCCCCAAGCAGGGCCAGCTATCTTGATTCTTTATTCCCTCAGCTCCAGTGTTGGAATTCGATGGCAGGCCTATGTTAAATTGTGTGTAGCGCCTTCCCCAGGAGACCTTGAGGACTAGCCTGTGACTCGTGCATCTCCATCTTTGGCTCCTGGCACAGGGCTCCTGCCTGGCACCCAGTGGATGTTCAGCAAACAAATCTTCGTTGTACTCAACTGTGGGTCGCAGACAGGTGCCTCCCGCACTTTCATATAGACTGTCCAGAGTCCTGCTGTGTTGCCTATAATTTATGTTCCATGGCAGCAGACTCAGGACCCCTGACCCCTGACATTGCCTCCAGGGAATTCTGGCTTGCATGTGTGGGCCCTGGTTGATAAACAACTGTTTTACTTGCTCTCTCCCCACCTGGCCTCTAGGAAAGACCAGCCCTTATCACGAATGAAACACCGTACTAAATACCTTGGGCATGAGGCCAGTGAGCAGGGGAGTTGGGCAGTGCAAAGAAGTTGCTATAAGACTCTAATAGACATACAGCTTTGGGAAGAAAAGAAGAGCAATAAAGCATATGTCTCAAGAGCCAGACGCAGGGATTCATCACACCTCTTGTCTGACAGGAGCTGGTCTAAGTCCAAGTCAACAGGCACTTAGTACAGGAGATTTAGAAGACAAAAGCGCCTGGTCACTGTGGTCTTTGCAGGAGGAAGTGGCTAAATAGGAGCTTCACAATTGTTGTGGAAAATAATGGTGTTATGGGCTCACTTGTGTTCCACTTAAAATTTGTATGTTGAACTTCCAACCCCTAGTACCTCAGCATGTGACTGCATTGAGAGACAGACCGTGTTTAAAGAGGTAAAATGGCCCTAACCCAGTATGACTTGTGTCCCTATAAGAAAAGGAAATTTGGACAAAGACAAGCTTACAGAGGGGAAGGCTATGTGAGGGCGCATTGGGAAGGCAAGCCAAGGAGAGAGGGCTCCGATGAAATCAACCCTGCTGGCACCTTCGTCTTCCACTTGCAGCCTCCAGAAGAGTGAGAAGATACATTTTCCTTGTTCAAGCCACCTAGTCTGTGGTGCTTGATTAGGACACCCTAGTCAACTAGTACAGATGGGTAGGGGGTGGTGAGGGTCTCGAGCCCCCGTGCAGGGGCTTTTGGGCTGTGATTTGCTCCTATGCGTCACTGCACCTCCTCTGAGTGCGGGGGTTCTCCTGACACCCTGACCCATTGGGTAGCTCCTTCTCACCCTGTCACCTGCTCACAAACATCTTATTTCTCTTGCTTGGTTCTCACACACTCTCATAGAAGTACTGCATTTCCTTACTCCCGTCTCCCCCACTCGACTCTGAATTCTTTAAGGGCGGGGATTGTGCCCTTCTTCTTCCCAGTGCCTGCCACAGAAACAGTGCCCAGTAAACACGTATTTGTGGAACTGATGAATTGGAGTTGGGCTCTGCCCTGGGTGTTTCCCATCAGTCTCGCTGTCTCACCCTTCTGCCAGAGTCTGCTCCCCAGGCTGGCCTGGCTCGGGTCATGGCTCGCAGCGTCCCCTCCCCTGCAGCTTTCGCAGGTGACTGGCAGGGCTGGGAAACAAGCCCACCGCGGGAGGAAGTTCCAGACTTGAAATGTTCTGGACGGGGGAGCAAGACGACTGGGCCCTGTCCTGTCCAGCGATGTGATTGGCTGTCTGATTGGCTCCCCAGGCAGAAAAGCGAGGTTAATGAATCCCTTCCCTTTAGGCGTTTCCTGCTAGCTTTCTGGCGGGGAGAGCAGGATGGTGGCTGTCGCTCTGGTCTGGTCCTTGTGTGCTGCAATCTCAAGGTGCAGCAAATGCTCAGAGTCCTGGACAAACAGTCCTTGGCTAGGCCTGCCCGGGAAGGGGATTAGCTACGGGTCAATAGGGGTCTAACACAATCTTTCTGTTGAGCAGACAAAACCACCATTGATATACCTGCACTCTGGAGCTGACACTTTTAACTCAAGGTAGAAAAGCAAACCATCTAAATTCAAGCCCCTATCTTCACTTCTCTTTTAACTTTGGTTTCTCTCCTGGGGTTAGACCTGCATTTTTCTTTTTCTGCAAATTGAAAATGTAGGTTACAGGCTGGGCTGTCAAATTAGGAAGGACTAGCAGTTAGAATGAGTGACTCTCCTGCCCTTAGCAGCCTAGAAATGTTCTTTACTATTTCAGCAGCTGCAGGGATATTTGGGAGTCTATGGTTATAATAGTTATTGTTACTATCTGCATATTGAAGCCGCCAAGAGTTCACACATTATAACGATTCTGTATACAATTTTAATCTTATATTAATAGGCATTTTTCATTTGTCCTGAAAACTCTGACATAATTTACTTTTTTTTTGCTTCTTTTTTTTTTTTTTGCTTCACATTTTACATTCTGCAGATAAGGAAAACGTTGGCTGGGAGGTTAAATGACTTAGCTGAGACCACAGCTCTAAGGCAGAGGGAGCTTGGAGACACCTTAGACGAAGAAGTAGTATTGCTACCACTGTGGCTGGCGGGGGAATGTATATGGAGGACAAGGGCGGCCACTCTACTAAGTTTAACTCTGCGGACTAGAAAATCAACACCCAATCTAGTTTCCAGGAAACGTTAGTTCTGCTTACTCCCAGAGTGGGGTTTGTCTGTTTCCTGAGTGGTTCCTGCACCGGGCAGGCCTTGAGGGGGTGACAACCACAGTACATGCCAGGTGAGGGTGATGACTAAAAAGAAGGTTTCCCGTCCTCACCTCTCTCTTCTCTTCTGGTCAACAACCCTGCAGACGCATAGGAAGGTGAGGATGTTTGTCATTTATTCATACAGACATTCCTGTGCTCCCTGTTCTCTTTCCCCCTCTCTCTGAGTAGGGGTCCCTCAGAGAGTACTTCTTAGATCATCTATTTGTAATGGGATTTGAACAGCTGAGCTGGTGTGACTGTGCCTTGGGTTCCTGGTACTTTTCTAGTCTTTTCTGGATTTTCTGTCATGCCAGGTAGGCTTTCTGTTTGTTTTAATTTTGTGAAAGTAACACCAAGTTAAAAAACAAAAACAAAACAAACCAAAAATAAACTACTTTATGGAAAATGAGAACAAGGACAAATACATGGATATATGTGGAGGGAAATCCTGGCAGCATCAACTTGAATTCCAGGGCCCTGTGTAAGACTTTGAAAAGACTTGAATTCCATGGCCCTGCGCTCACCATCGTCAGTGTTAACATGGGTTGGTGCATGCCTGTGATATGCGCAGGCATCTTCTTTTGTGGATCCCCAGGAGCTTCAGGGCTCACTTAAGGGCAGCCATACATGAGAAAATCCTTATAAAGTGTTTGACACCCCATGGCACATGGTAAACACTCCATAATTCATAGGCATCACAATTGTTATTGGTAAAAATGGGACAATGAAAGAAAAAGATTTAATCTGTCTCCTTTTCTCTGAACTCCTAAGATAGTCCCTCTCATTCAGGGTTTAGAACGTTCATCTCAGAAGATAAGGAAATCTGAGTGTCTGAATCGGAAATCTGAAATCTGCTGAGTGTTGAAGTGGACAGTGAGATACTCCAAGGATGGGGCCAGGGTCTGGCTTCTTGAACCTTCCATGATATAACAGCCTGAAAGATCACTCTGAGACCCAGTGATTTTCTTCTAAGTATGTGATTTGAGATTTCACTTCCAGACTGAACCTGAGATTTTACTAGTCACTGGTTCAGGTGACTGCTGAAGGCTTGTATGTTTCCTAGTGCTGCCATAATAAATTTCCACAGAGCAGGTGGCTTACAATAGAAATTTTATTCTGTCACAGCTACAAGTCCAAAATGAAGGTGCTGAAAGGACGGTGCTTTCTTGGAAGTCTGTAGAAGAGGATTCTTTCCTGTTTCCTACAGCCTCTGGTAGCTCTAGGCATTTCTTGGCTTGTGGCAACATCACTTCGATCTGTGCTTCTATCATCACATGGTCATCTCTTCTGTATCTGTTTCCTCTTCTTCTGAGGACGCCAGTCATATTGGATTGGGGCCCACCTTCCTCCAGTATGACCTCAGTTTAGCCTAACTAATTACATCTGCAATGACTCTATTTCCAAAGAAGGTCACATTCTAAGGTATTGGGGGTGAGGACTTCAACATATCCTCTTTGTGGGGACATGATTCAACCCATATCAGGGCCCTTCCACTGTCCTTGAAGTGGAACACAACAGGCCTTGAAGCCAGCAGGGTTCCAGGGCATCTCTCAAGCTTCACTTCTAGATATGTCATTCCAGGAAGAAGGCCTGTCCATGGCAGTCAGGTTTCCCTCTGCATTGCCTAGTTCGGGGCCCTGCCCCAGCCAGAGGGGATGAAACCCTGCGCACATATCCCTATCCCATTGCGTCCCATACATCCTGGGCTTGGTGAGTAGAATGTGGGGATTTTTTATTTTTTTGAGACAGAGTCTCACTCTGTCACTTAGGCTGGAGTGCAGTGACATGATCTTGGCTCACTGCAACCTCTGCCTCCCAGATTCAACCGATTCTCCTGCCTCAGCCTCCTGAGTAGCTGGGATTACAGGGGACTGCCACCACGCCTGGATACTTTTTGTATTTTAGTAGAGATGGAGTTTCACCATGTTGGTCAGACTGGTCTCAAACTCCTGACCTCAGGTAATCTGCGGGGCACTCTTAAGAGTTCTGATCAAGGCTACTCCCCCAGGCCAGAGCCTTCCTGCCCAAGAGGGTCAGCCTGCTGAAGTGGACGTAATTCATCTGCAGGGTTTTTCTTCCCTGCACTGCTCCTCACCTCACGTCTGCTTACTCTACTGCCAGAAAAGGTTGTCGCAGCATAGACATAGCAGAGACACTCTCTCAAATCCCAGTGTCTGGAGGACAGCGAGATTGGCTCAAGCTGAGTGACAGTCACAGCTGAGCAAAAAGGGTCAAAGAGCGAGTAAAGAGAACAGAGTGAGAGCTGGAGCTCAGAGAGACAGGGAGGGACAGCTTGGCTCCCATGGCAGCTACCAGCCTCCCTGGAGGAAGGCCTGGCACTTCTTCCCAGGGTCCTCTTCCTCAGATCTGTGGGGAGTGCCTGGCCTCGGTTACCCAACCACTCACAATGATCACGTGGTCCTGAAGGAAGGGACAGAGTAGACTGTAAGTATGCCACCTCCCCAAGCAGCCTTACCTAATACACTCACAGTTTGTCTCAGAAGGAGACAGTCATTGGCTTTCATTATTTTTTTTCAGAAAGATCTAAATGTTCTCTAATTAACCTATTAGTTTTAATTATATACCCGTAGTCATTTATTTGCTAATCTGAAAAACGAACACCCTGGATTCAAAGAAAAGATTCCCCACCAACCCCCACCCTTTCTCCCCCACTGTGAAGTGTTTAAATCACTTGTCAACACAGAGGGAATAATAATAATAAAAAGAGTGACATCCGATCAGAGAGCAGGGGAGCAGCGAAGAGAAACAAAGCCCAACAGCAATCAGAGCCCGGTGAAGCCTCCTCCATATTCATCAGAGGGGAGACAGCAGCTGAGGGATGGCCTGGCTCTGCCGGTGCCAGCAGGGCCTGGGGCTGGCTGCCGGGGACAGCGGCCCGCTCCACATCCTGAGCAGCCTCCTGCCCCCACCTGCAGGACATCACAGCTCAGGCCTTACAGAGAGACCCACAAAGACCACAGAGGTGTTGCTGTTGTCAGCCTCCGTCTGCCCGACATCCTTGGCAGATGAGGCTTGTGCCTGAGACACACTCTCTGAGTGTAGCCACAATGAGGGAGGAAAGACACCCTCTCTCTCTCTCTCTCTCTTTCTGTCTCTCATAATTTATATTTATTTTGTGGAAAAATAGGGATTATAATAAGATATAACCACCACAAATACTATTAGTGCATCAGTGTTGATAACTTACTTGTAGATGTGACAAAAAGTAAGATAGGCTGTTATTAGGTTCAATTCTTTATGTATAGCCTGTAATTTCACCTTTTTTCTCTCCTTCCTGTAGGAAAGCCTGTCAAAGGGAAAGAAGGTACAGTTTTTACAGGGAGACCGCTGAATTTATATCTATATACAAATACAAGTATGAATGCAAACACTAACTTTAGCCAGCATTTATTGGTAGCATCTATGCTAGATGTTGTGCTGAACACTTGACATTTTGCCTCACTTAATCCTCACAATTACCCGTACGAGGCAGACACTTTAATGCCATTTTACTAACAGGTAATCTGAGGGTTAAAGAGGTAAAGTAACTTGCCCAAGGTCACAAAAACAGCTAGTGGTGGGGCCAGAATTTTGGCTTTGCTGGACTCCAAAGTGTCTGCTCAAAACAACTTTGCTATTCTGCATCCCAAACCAAGTGTTTGATAAAGGAAGCAACTTGCAAATGTTGGTGCTCGCTTTAGGTAACATATTACTTGTGACAGCCCCTTATGAATGAGCCTGAGAACTGCTGATGTGGGGTTGAATGTCCGGTGTATTAGTCTCAGCCTCACTGTGTCTGGGCAGGTAGCTCGCCGATGCTCTCAGGTGACCCTCTAGGACCCTTGGAGTTTGACATGGCTGCAGGTGCCTGGCTTTATTGAGAGTACCTGGAGAGCTGGGGCTGGAGAGAGGGACACCCATAACTTTTATAAAACCCCTCTGCAAGAGAGTGTGTGAGAGCTACACTGTGAGTTCAGGGTCCACCAGGGAGTCTGGGGACTCTGCGGGGGTGTGGGGCTTAGGCCAGTTCTCCAAGAATGACTCATTCCTTGTAAGAAGAGAACCAAGTGTCGCAGAAGTTCAACCAAGGAGAAGGGTAAGGAAAAGGGAGGTGGCTGCTGTTCCCTCCAGATGTCACTGTGGAAGATTCTTCATGAGCAGTTAAGAGTTTCAGCCAAGGATATGATGACCACAGCCACCAGGCAAGAGGCGGGAGCTGGAGGAGCCTTTGACAAGGGCAGGACAGGGAATAAGAAAGCTGGTCAGAGTGGAAGCCAAGAAGACTTGAAGAGCCCTTGATGCTGGGCTTGGAAAGGCCTTTTGACCAGGGCTTTAAGAAGATTGGGGCTTCCCTGAAATTAAATGCAAATTTTGGGCATTCACATATTTGGATCCAGACCCCACTGTGTCTTCCTCCCCCAGCCCTGATTAGTTTCTCACTGGAGTGGGACCCAAACAAAATAGAACTATTGTCCCAAACTGTTCCCAGCAAGGGACAAATGTTTGTCTAATGTGATGTGGCAGCTCTTCTGGAGTGGTGGAAGCCAAGACTGCTCTCTGCCAAGTCTAGGAGAAAGCCACTGGGTCTCCCCACCTCGAGGGGTGTGGGCAGCTGCAAGTCTCCTTTGCAAACTATGTTCAGGTGTGTGGCTCCACCCCTCGGGAAGTCAGGGGATGTGCTTTGACCCTAACACCCTCAGCAGTCCTCATGGACTGACTGTTGTTCTGAAGCTCCTGCTCCAAGGGAATTTCACACCTGTGGATACGTGATAGTCTATGTTGCAACCACGCAGGACCCTCAGAAGAGTTTTACAAAATAATTAAATGAGTGATTTGACACTTGCACCTTTCTTCCCATCTCTGTTCACTGAAGATACATAAAACCTAATGAATCACACTTTACTCCGGACTAAACCATCTGCCATTTCAAGCTTGGATGTCTCCCCACCCTCCTTCCCTCATTCGGTTCCAGAGGATGGTCCCTGTTGCTAGGTTTTGCTGCGGGGAGCTTCTGCAAGAAGCCTGGCATCTTCCCCTCTGCCTGAGACCAACCAATAGTAGTCTTGTTCCAGTTCACTCCATTTCCTGGAATGGGCCCCACAAGTCTAGGGACTGAGTTTAAGTGGAGTGACGCCTCATTTATCTGTGCATTGTTAGAATTTACACAAACTAACTTGATAACAGAATCCTATCCTTTCAGGAGCCAAACTCATTTCTTTAAAAAAATCAATCATTTTTAGTAGACAATTTTCAGAAACACATTACACACTCTCCTTCCTCCTTAAACAGAGGCTACTGATCATCATTTCGTCAAGCTGTGATCTATCTGCGCCTGCTTGGTAGTTGCTCCAACTCCTCTCTTCATGTCAGATCAGCTTCCACTGCCCTTGCTGTGAGGATATCTATCTCTAACAGCCTTGCTGCCTTTCTTCGGCTGGGTTGTTTCTGTGTGTGCTTCTGTCAGTGCTGGGAGCTATAAGACCCACTTCCTGAGCTGACACATTCTAGATGAATCAGTGAGGTCCTCAATGACATCCTGAAGGGGTCTGCTGCTGGTTTTAACAAAGGCGGGGCTTTGTGATGGCTGCTTTGCGTGGTCAGAGGCTTTTTGGCTTATTAAATTGGATGTTTCTGTCTTATTGAACTGATGGTGAGAGAGACCATGGAAACATCATTTTCTGTTTAGGGGCAGTCAGCACCCATTGAAACCCTTGGCCATTTCTGCAGTGCCTGGGTGGTGGGTGTCATGGATGAAAAGATAAGGAAGAAGGGTGGAGTTGACTGTACATGCATTCCATGGCAAGCATTCTGCCAGGCACATTCACACACTATTTTATTTGCTTCTCACTATGACTTGGAGATGTACAGGGTATCATCCCTATTTTACTCATGAGAAAACAGAGGCTTAAAGACTTTAGTAAGCTACAGAATCAAAAGGCCAACTTAGGCCTTTCTGATGTTAAAGCCTATTGTGTTTATACTCATTCTTCTTCAAAAAAAAATTCTTTTTAATTTTGGCCAGGTGCGGTGGCTCATGCCTGTAATCCCAGCACTTTGGGAGGTCGACAAGGGCAGATCATGAGGTCAAGAGATCAAGACCATCTTGGCCAACATGGTGAAACCCCATCTCTCCTAAAAATACAAAAATTAGCCAAGTGTGGTGGCACATGCCTGTAATCCCAGTTGCTTGGGAGGCTGAGGCAGGAGAATCTCTTGCACCTGGAAGGTAGAGCAGTGAGCTGAGATCTTGCCACTGCACTCCAGCCTGGTGACAGAGTGAGACTCCATCTCAAAATAAATAAATAAATAAGATAAAAATAAATAAATTAATCCATTAATGAAATTTTCTGTGAAATCTTAACATATAAAAGATAACACTACGGATATTCTTGAAGGCCTAAGACTCTCTAGGTCTCCAGTTTCTATTGGAACCCCAGGGCCCCATGGAACCCATATTGAAAACCATAAGAATCAGGTCCTTTCATTTTCTCTGAGATGCATTGTGATGATGTGTTGGGATTATGGATTTTTATGGATTGGGAGCTCTCAGGGACCTGAATAAAATCTATTTGTTCTCAAGAAAGGGAAAGGATAGAAACTCTTTCTCTGGAGAGATCTGTGAGTGAGATAACCATCTCAATGCAAGTCCTTTGCCCTCTCTGGGCTCTCACCTCACTCAGCTTAACAGAGTTCTTTGACATCTGATTACATTTGGCAGCTCTGATGCTGCAGACCTGGACAGACTGTACCCTGGGCAATTCACTGTGGGTGGACTAGGGTTCAATGCTCTTTGGACCTAGGCTTTCTCCGAAATCCTTCTTATAATTGCCCTCTATCCATTCTCTTCAGCACAAATTGTGCTCAGTCAGGGGGGCAAAAATTATTTTATTAGACTGTCTGACATCTACAATGTATTAGACATGTACAGGAACTCCCAAGCTGAGACTCAGAGGTGAAACGACATAGCAGACCTGGAGAGGCACACGAGTGGCTTCAAAAAGCAGGTTTTGGTCCTAAATTGGATGTGACTGAGGAACGGCTTAATAAGAAGAGGCAGTTAGTAAGGAGAGTGAGTGAGAGTTTGGGCCCTGGAGTCAAGCAAACAGGATTTTAATTCTGCTTCTGTTACTTCCAGTCCTGTGATCTAAACAAGTGCTTGAATCTCTCTGAGCCTGAGTGTTCTGAGCTGCAAATTGGGAATAAAAATATCTCCCTCATGGGTTGCATGTGGGTCTACATGGATTGGTACATATGAGATGTTGGGCACAGTGCCTGGTACATAGTAAGAAATTAACAACTTAGTTGTTGCTGTTAGTATTATTATTATTATTGTCATTAATCAATATATAATAAGATAGGAAACCCAAGGGATAAGAAGTAATCCAAAGTTATGTAAAGGACAGAAATCTACTTAGGGTCTGGTCATGTTGTTTACATTAGCTTAACGATGATTACTGCAATAGTCCAAATTTTATTAGGGGACTCCAGGCCTGTGGCTTGCTGTCCAAGCAGAGATAGTAAGTTGCTGAGCTTTTGAATTTGGACATAGGGGAAAGGTTAAGGAGTCCTCAGCGTATAGAAAATATTAAGCCATGGGGCTGGATAAATCCCATTTCATGAGAAAGAGAGATGGAGGTGGGAAGAGGCTCAACAGGAAAGTGGGCACCAGTAAAGGAAACGGGGAAGAAATAGACAGCAAGGTGGAAGGAGAGCCAGTTATGCTGAAGGCCAGGAGGAAACAATGATTCAAGAAAGGAGATGCCAATGGCATTGAATGCTGCAGAGAGAGTGAGAGGAAGGGCAGGAGGGCATATTGCGCCTGGCATTGCAAGGTTGTTCAGACCTCGCCTGGGGCAGTTTCATGGTGGGAGCAGGCACAGAAGCCTGATTTGGTGGGATGTGGAGAGAAGGAAAGTGAGAGACTTGCTCCCATCAGTACAGACAACTTTTTCAAGATGTTTTCCTGAGATTTCTTCCCGAGGACTGAACAGGCAGGAGTTCTGTAGGCAAATGCGCTGTCCCACTCCCCAGAACCATCAGCGGGCGAGGCATCCTATGGGAGTGAATTTCACTTGAGGGGAGAAATGAATTAAAAGCCCCTAAAGGTTACAGTAGTTGCTTTCTCTCCAATTGCCCATGTGACTGGAGTACAGGAAATGGGGTGTCAGGGACAATCCTCCTGGGAACAGACTATTCCTTCCCACCCATCATGCGACATGATCCATGGCTAACGTCAGATGGGGGATTGTCTGGACCCCTGGGACACTCCCTGCCCTGGTGTTCAGGACCACACCCAGTCTGGTCTTACTGCCAAGTACCCTGGGACAGGTGGCCTTGGATGGATCAGACAGCTAATTAGCACTCTTTCCCTGTCTGAAAAGAGCCAGAGACACATAAATTGCTCCCAAGAGGGAGGGCAGGAGGCAGAGAAAAGGGAGGTAGGAAATCAACAGAGGTTACATCAGAAAAACAACATCATGCAAACAGCCTCACATCTCAATTCAGTGTTCTTCTTCCAATAGGAGTGGCAGAGGTAGGGGGGACCCTGGGGACCCCTGAGGTAAGACACCTGTGTTCGCACCTCATTGTCAGCATGACAGATGCTGCCCCCCTGCCCATGTGGGCACAGAGTTGCTCTCCACATGGTTAGCTTGGTGTCTAACATCTCTGCAGTTTCTTATCACACAGCCCTGAAAATGTAGTGCAGAGTGTGAACATCCAGCTCCGTCCTCAGTAAACTGAGGTTTCTGCCTGGTAAGAGTCACATCACGACAGCGGCCAGTCCTGCACTAATCTAGGGGGTGAAAAAATCATTTGAATTCACCGGCAGGGTATTTGGGGAAGAGAACAGTAGGGGAAAATCTGGAGATTTGAAGTCTAACTACGGTTCTGCCACTAACTGGTTGCATGACCCTGGATCAATCACTTTATTTCTTAAGAGCTGAGAAATGTAAAAGTTTGGGCTACCAAATTTCTGTAACATTCGGGAACCTCTCAATTGAGCATTCTTCCAAGCAAATTTATTTCTTACAAGTCTTTCCAAGCAAATTCGTCTTTATGGAGACAGGCCTCTTATTTTTCATATTCATTCTACCCTAACTTTTGAGAGCCCAGCATTCCTGTTGATCTCAATTTCATGTGGTCAGAGAGAAAGAGCCCAGAGGTGGGCAGAGGAGCAAAATAATTACTTACCTGAGAGATGGGGAAGGAAGTCTTAAGTCTGTAATTAAAGGCTACTGACCACAATGAGCACATCTATTCCTCAGATCTTGGTTTTTAATATTCTCCAATAAAAGGAACTAGTGTTCCTTGGAGAAATGGCTGATTCTAGGATTGGGGTAAGGAATATACAAGGATCCCAAAGCATCTTGTAGTGTTAGAAAGTAAAGGAGTGCTAACATATACACAGAGACACAGACACACACACAGACAGACACACACACACACAATGATGGGAGTAAGTCAAAGGGACACAGGAGCCAATTGAAAGAGCCCCTGAGTGCCTAAGAAAGAGCTCCTAAGCTCCTAAGCTCCCAGCATGGTGTGTGTGTGTGTGTGTGTGGTGGGGGGGCGTGTGTCTGTCTGTCTGTGTTTGTGTCTGTGTGTCCCAGCCACAGCTGGAAGAATTTGAGCAACAAAATAAATAAGAAAGTATTGAATGATAGTGCAAGCTATAGAATTCAAGTTCATAAGTCAATATTAATATAAATAAATGATTGAATGCATGCATACATAAATAGGGTAGACAAGATCAATCTCTTGTGCACAGAATTCCAAATCGTTTATGTGAACTGTGCCTTCAAGGAGGGGGAGCAAATCTCTTTGCTCTTTGATTGTGGACTTTCCAAAGGTAGAATTTTCTTCCAAAGAGTACAGTATGGAAAGGAGGGAGAAAGAGTAACTTTAGAGTCAAAAAACCTGAACACTGTCTCAGACAGGTGATCAATGTTAAGATTAAACAGTGATAGGTTATGTTTATAATATATACTTTTGAAATCATGTGATGAAAATGGCACTTTACGTCTGTGATCTTCCTCCCAAAAACCCATTACCCCAGTCTAATTGTAAGACAGCAGACAAACCCCAACTAAGGCACAGTCTACAAAGTATCTAATCAATATTCCTCAAAACTACCAAGATCTTCAAAAGCAAGGGAAGTCTGAGAAACTCTCACAGCCAACAGGAACCTAAAGAGACATTACAACTGAATGCAATGTGGTATCTTAGATGGGATCCCGAAACAGAAAAAGAACATGAGGAAATCTGAATGAACTATAAATTTTAATTAATAATAATGTGTCAATGTTAGTTCATTCATTGTAACAAACATACCCTACTCACGTAAAGTGTCAGCAATAGGGGAAATAGGGTACCAAGTATCGAGGAAACTCTGTGCTATCTTCACAATCTTTCAAGGATTCTAAAACTGTTCTAAAAAATAAAGTTTATTTTTTAAAAGTTCTGCCAAGATCATGTGTTTCTGAATTAAATCATTTGACGAGTTCAAACCTGAGTAGAGTTGCTTTGAAACTGAGTAAAAATAAAAAAACTGAGTAAAGAATCGTGATGGACACTGCTAACTGCCTACCTAATTTCTGCCTCTTCTTTACGGACAGAATACGTTTTTGCATTCAGGAAAACAATGTGTCCAGTTACAAATATTCATTTCTCCTAATTCTCTTCAAGCAAGAGGTTCACGGCACAGTTCTGGTCAATGAGATACTGGTGGGAGGAACATCTAGAAAGAGCTCACCCTTTTGAATAAAAAGAGGAATCTTCATTAGCACAGTCCTTTTCCCGGTTGTTGTTCCCACTTCTGTCTTCCTGTAGTTTGGACATGTACCTTGTAGGTGCAAAACCACCACACAGCAGTGTATCTGCACGTATGGTGGCAGAGCAGAAAGAGACGCCCTGGGTTCCTGGTGCACTGTTGAGAGGCCGTGTAAGCCCAGGACTGCCCACCTCTAGGCTCCTCAATAAGTGACTCTTACAAACATCTATTTTTTTAAATGCTGCACAATAATTGGTACTTCTGTTATTTGCAACCAAATATAAAATTGGCACTACAAGAACCAAGCCTTAGATAGGTAAGATGATGATGAAGACAATAATAGAGAAACAAAATGTGCCAGGCAGTTTCCACAGCAAGGATGCTAAAGAAAAGAAGCTAAGACCTTTGGGGAAAGAAAATCAGAATTAAGAGGAACGGAAGTGACATGAACTGTTGAGCATCATTTTTTCTTGTATTAATCAAAGCTACATTTATTTATTTATTTTTAAATTGACAGATATAAGGTTGCATGGAATTATCACGTATACCATGTTTTGATGTAAAGCAACATTGTGGCATGGTTCAGTCTAGCTAATTTACAAATGCATTATGTCACATAGCTATTATTTTTGTGGTGGGAACACTTAGCATCCTCTCACTGAGTATCACGACTATTGAGTGTTTTGTTTGTTTTTACTATTGAGTATTTTACACCCGAGGCTTTTTAAAATAAGTTTATTTAACCCACACATCAAGCTGGTGTGGCATAAGAAGGAATCATTATCTTTGTCGAGAGATGGGAATATTCAGGGACAGAGAGGGAAAGCAAACTTTCTCAAGGTCACAAAATATGTAAGATCCAGAGCCAGGAGTGGAATCCAGGTCATCCTGCCGGGGCAGCAGGTGAACCTCTGTACCCCAGGGAGCTCATGTGTATTACTGAATGTATATATGTGTATAATACTGCATGAGGAATACAGAGGCTGAGATTGCGGAGGGAAGCTGGCACAGGGCTGATTTTCATCTGGGGCCCCAGGAGGAAAACGGTCCAAATATTCTGATCATGCTACAGGAGCATAAATGATAAACTTGGTGTTCCGGTGACCATGGAGAGAAGGGCATCTACATGGAACTGGGGTTTTCAGCCAGAAAGGATATTAGTAACCCCTTATCCCTGATGTGAGAACATCAGGCCACAATCCTGTGAGTGAAAGATGATGAAAAAGGTCCAGACTTTTTGAGGATTTTATGAAAAATCCGAGCATAAGTACTTGTCATTAAAATTCAACAAACAGGTCAGGCATAGTGGCTCCCACCTGTAATCCCAGCACTTTGGGAAGCTGAGGCAAGGGGATCACTTGAGGCCAGGAGTTTGAGATCAGCCTGGCCAACATGGCAAAACCCCGTCTCTACTAAAAATACAAAACTTAGCCAGGTGCGGTGGTGGGCACCTGTAGTCCCAGCTGTTCGGGAGACTGAGGCAGGAGTATCACTTGGACCTGGAAGGCAGAAGTTGCAGTGAGCCAAGATCATGCCAGTGCACTCCAGCCTGACCTAGTGAGGCTCTGTCTCAATGACAACAACAACAACAACAAAGATAAATAAGCAAGCATTCCTTAAACATATGTTATGGGGAAAGAATCATACAAAGCAAAGTGAGGCCTATAAAAATAACCAAAGTGTAGTATGACTTGCCCCTTGGGCAGGCCTAGGTAAATGGGAAGAATCGATTGATGCAAAAATACCTCTGTATTTGGAATTGCTTTCAATGACAAATTAGGGATTTAATTTTTATTCTGAAATAAGGAGTGAGTCCAGGGCTAGTAGAGTGACTCCAAGATGTCTTCAGGAACCCAGAATCCTTCTGTGTTTTCATTCAGAATAGGATAATGTTGTTGCCTTGTGGACCCAAGATGGCTTGTACCTTCAGCATTACATCTGTCTCCTAGGCTGGAAACAGGGAAAAGCAAAGGGCAAAAGCACACGGCAGCTGTGTCCACCCCTTCTCTTTTAGGGAGCTCTCCTGGAGGTCTTACACTAGAACTTCCTCTTACGTATCATTGGCAAAAGTAGTATTACACAGACTTTCCTATCTTCAAGGCAAGCTGGGAAAAGTGCCTGTCTGACATCCCAAATAAAACCTGGGCTCTGTTAATATAGTTGAGGGCAGAAGAACAGATATGAGGTGAGTGACTGGATCTCTCTGCCACAACCTCTAATATGAGGGGAGGCCATCAATTTGTCCACATCAATGCATTGTCTTTTGGTAAATCGATTTGTGGCCAATTAAACAGAATCAACATAGGCTGACTATATTAAGCACTATGATAGAGGTAATAAAAGTAACTAAAACTTTATTCCACAGTGTAGCCTTCCTCAAATCCCATAGCTAAAGGCACTACCTACCATAGATCCTTATTTTATCCTTTCTCGTCAGTACCTAAACTTATCTAATTGATTTATTTGTTCACACGTTTATTGTAAGTTCCATGAGGGATGCTGCCTGTCTTATACAACTCTGTGCTAGAAAATTGTAGGCACTGAATAAATATTTGTTGACTCACAGATTTTTATTGAACACGTATCATGTGCAAGGTGTTCTTCTTTATATGGATTATTTTATTTAATGCTTAACTACCATTCTATGAAGATGAAATTATCATCCCATTTTACAGAAAAGGAAACACTGAGTCATGGAGGCTTAATTATTTGCTCATGATCACACAGCAAGTTCATGGGCGAGCTGAGTCTAATCCACAGCTGCGGCTCCCAGTCACCACATTATGCACTGGGGATGTGCACATTGCTGAGACCAATTGCACTTCCAGAGCACTCAAAACACGGAGGACCTCGTACTCTAGCTAGAACTTAAGGAATGAGTAGGCATATGGCTGTAGCAAGGATTGGGTGTGAGGATAGAAATAAGAGGGGGATCAGATTTAAAAACCAGGACTGGGTGTGGTGGCTCACGCCTATAATCCCAGCGCTGTGGGAGGCTGAGATGGGAGGATTGCATGAGCCCAAGGATTTAAGACCAGCCTGGGCAACATAGTGAGTCTCCGACTATACAAAAAAAAAAAAAAAAAAAAAAAAAACCTAAAAATTAGCCAGATGTGGTGGGTTGCACCTGTAGTCTCAGCTACTGAGGAGGCTGAGGGAGGAGGAATGTGTGAGCTCAGGAGTTGGAGGCCACAGTGAGCTGTGATCATGCAGTTGCACTCCAGCCTGGGTGACAGAATGAGACCCCATCCCTAAAAAAATAAAATTAAGTTAAAAAAAACCCATGCCAAGGAATCTTGATTTTTATCCTTTAACATAGACATTGAGGAATCTTCCGTGGTTTCTTAAGTGGGCAGGTAACATGATTAGATCTGTGTTTGAGGAAGATCTACCAAGGAGCACAGGTATGAAGGGTTTATGGCTGGAGGCAGAGAACAATTGTAAGTGTAAAGAAAACTAGTCAGGAGACGATCAACTAGAGCCTGAACTTGGATAGTTGTAACTGAATTGAAAAAAAATAGGATAGACACCAACATTGTTATGGATACAGAATCAAAAACCTTTAGGAGCTGATTGAAGGAGGTGGGGCAGATTCAGAAGAAGCCAGACTCTTAGGAGAAATGGAAGGAAGAGGGACAAGGGGACAGGCTGTGACCAAAGCCAAAGGGACCAAACCCCGTGATTTTCTTTTTGTTGTCTGCTGACCTGACAGGAGGCAAATTCAGGGACATGCCTGGCATCTTTGGAGACTCCTAGGTCCCCTTTTAACCTCTGGTGAGTGAAACCCTGGTCCTCTGCAAGATCTGTTTCAAAACTCTGGTGAAAGGAGCTGGAGATCCTGGCCTCAAAATAGGGAAGTTCGTCAGGGGAACTGGCTGCCAAGCGGAGACTTCCTTTCTTCCACACTGGAGGCCGGTGCTGGCAGATGTTGCTATTAATGTTCCCCAGGGTTTGAGGGGACTATACTCTCCTGGCATTTTAGGGTCTATGTCTGGATCGAAGCTGTGCTGACTCTGAGGCTAGTAAAAGCAGACAGACCAGGAAGGCCTGACTTTATTCACAGTAGAACATATTAGGCAAGATCCTGGAGGATGTCCTGGGAGAATTTAGAATGCATATCCCATGTGCTGTAAGATTTCATCCTTGCAGACGTGGCAAATGAAGAATAAAAAGCTCCTTACCATAGCCTAGTAAACCTACCTGTTCTGACCCCTGTCTACTGCCCACCCTCCCCCTTGCTCAAAAGGAGGGGCATATTCAGTCCTGAGGGCTTGGCCCTGCTCTACATATTCACTTCCTGCAAACCTAAACTTCTCATTCTGCCAGTCATGGCTCTAATGTCAGCTCAGATAAGCCTTCCCCAACCACTCAGACTGATGCTCTTCTCCATGCACTGCCCACTCCCATCACTCTCAGTATATGTCCCTAACTTATTTAATTTCATTTTATTTTACTGCTTAAATTGTCTGTCTCACTCAGGAGAGTAAGCTCTGAGAGAACAAGGGACACTACTGTCTCCCTTAACACATTTCTGTAGCGCCTAGAGCATTTCTTGGTCCATTGTAGGTCCTCAGTAAACACTTATGGGGTGAAGGAGATAAGCTGCCACACGAAGGAGGATCTGGTATATCTCGCCTCTACCTTTTTCTCACCTTGCGCCCGTCTTCATGCCCTCTTTTCTAACAGGGTCATAGTGGGAATTGCACTCTTCTGAGCATGATGAAACATGAATTGCCACCTCCCTAGTCCACTCCTCCCTAGTAGCACTCCTCCCTTCCACCTGTGATTAGGCAGGAAGTGCGGGTGACTTTTGGAAATGCACCTGTGCCACAGTATAGGAAAGGTGTTCTCAGATGACTGCTCAACAGACAGGACAATGGGGCCCGGCCGGAAGTAGGTCCGTTGCAGAATGAGGGTAAGTCCGTCTGTGCATTTCAACATGAACCAGGCGGCATGTCATTGTATGCAAATCAAGTGCCAGCTCTGTCGAGTCCACACCAGTTCTCTGCATTGCCCTAGAGGCCCCAGAGCCTCTGTCACTCCCCAATCTGGGCATGGGAGGACTAAGAGCCAGCACGATGGCAGGTGCATGCCGGGAGTCTGATCAGCATTCAGCTTAGGCAGCATGGGGGGGGGCCTCATTAGTTTTAATGAATTAGCACTTTGGAAAAGGAGGGGATGATGTTACAGCTAGTGAGCGGGTATCAGCTGGCTTCATTTATGCCCGAGTGCAGAGTGATCTTCCTTTCATTTTTCTGCCTTCTCCCAGGTGTGGAAGCCTGAAACTTCTCTAAACACTGGAATCAAAGGCCTCTGCTTTTTCTTCCCTAACCCATTCTCCGAGCTGTTTATAGACCAAAATCACAGCAATTTTTGAGTCAATGCAAGATGAAATTATCCCAGCTGGAAACACTAATGTCTGGTGTGGAACCCAGAGTTGCTAGTGACCCCAACACCCAGTGCAGCTCTGTCTGTACTCCTGCCATCCCAATCCTGACCCTATAAGCCAGGCTCAACGACCCTTGTCAGCAATGTGGACAAAAAGTTCGTCTGTGACAGAAGTGCCTGAGGGGGAAGAAATCAAAAATTGGTGAAAGTAAAGCATTCTTTATCTGTAAACTCATGTTCCTTTCAAAATATATGGTTCTGCTGCGGGTGGGAAGTTGTTGCTGCATTATGAAAGCAATTTTGCTAAAGAAAAAAGAGGAGACTGCCAGAAACAGACCGTCCAAGAGAAGGCAAGGTAGAGACAGACCCACAGCAGACAGAAAGGAACAAAGAGGTCTAAAATACGCACGGACAGGCAGCCAGTGGCTTCGAGGGACATTCATCAAGACAGCCACACATTTCCATCAGGGAAGAGTCCTGAGAAGCCACTGATTTGGCCTGAGGGAACTGTTCTTCCCTGTTTCCTGGAGAAATGCTGCAATTTTTTGATGGAAACAGAGCCTGAGTAACATCTAGTTTCTGATACTGAATGAAAATGTGATCTGATGGCTGTGAATAATCAGAGCTGCAAAATGAAGGGGGTTAGATCAGTGACCAAGGGGGATATTATTCCTCATTCTTTGGATTGCCTGTAGGTTAACTGCCTTGTCACACTGCCTGGTTCAAATTCAGCTCTGTAACTCATTAGCTGGGTGACCCTCTACTGGTGACTTAACTTTTCTCTAACAGATTTCCTTATCTATAAAATGGGGATAATAATAGTATCTACTGTACAGGCTCATATGAAAAATGAAATAACAAAAGTGCTTAGAAGAGTGCCTGGCACACATTAACTTTATTATTATTATCCATATTATTCCTGTTATTATTGTTATTGCTATTCTTTGCCTAATCTGGGGGATTCACATGGAGCCAATTTCTATTTCAAGACCCTGGCTGTTAGCATTGATCACTTATGAGGCTGTGTAGAGTGGTATTGCTAACCACCCCAATGCATCAGCCACTGGAGGGACGGGGATGGGGCCCCACTATTTATAGCTTGGGAGGAGCCTCTTAACATTTCTATTTTAGAATATCATTACGTTCTGGTGAACTGGAATTGTGATGAAAGGAGTTTGGATAAGAAGCAAATTGGTAAGTGAGCTGGAAACTGGGTTGTCTAAATCTTAACGATGTTAAATTTAACTTAACGCAAGTTCTAGATTCAGAAAGGGAGGAGATTAACAACCCTTGAGAACCAATATATGAGCCAGACACTACGCTGGGTTATTTCACATGTATTACTGGATTTAATGCTCACATGAAAGCTTTCATGTAGTTATCATTGTTGTCCTTATACAAATGAGTTACCTGGGGTTCATAAGGGTCAAGCTGCATACCCTAGGTCACAAAGCATAGTTGAAATGTATGTGGTATACGAAGGTGGTTAATATTTTGGTTATTCAATCAGATGGCATATAACAAATATAGTAATATTGTGGCTAAAGAACCCAAGAGGTGAGTGCGGATTATGCTTGTGAACTTCTTTAAGGATGTCTCTGTTACTTCAAGTTTGAGCATATGCCTTTTACCTTAACTATAGAAATTACAAATATGCGAAAAGAAGAAGCCAACAAGAAGTCAATTGGCTTAAAAATAAGATAAACATTTCTGTGGACCAGAGCCAGAAGAAAACACAAGGAGGTTGCTGATTCTGGGGCTGGAAACTGATGTTATTGAGATGGGGGACCAGATGAGTTTCACTATTTGAATTACAGGGCTGACTTGGGTGAATGTTCCCCTTGATGCAAAGAGGCTAAAAAAGCAATCATTGGTTAGTTGCTTGGGGGATAGTTGCAGTGCCTATCAAACCCGAGCATGCATCAGAATCACCAGGAGTTGATTCTGTTAAGATACAAATTTCCAGACCCTCTCTCCAGAGTGTATGATTCAGTAGGTCTAGAATAAATATTTGCATTTCCAACTAGTTTCCAGGGAACTGATGCTACTGTTCTAGGAGCACATTTAATAGGAAACTGTGGACTAAGGAGCTGGAAGAAAATGGACATAGCCTTGTAAGCAGGTACAGCATCATGCCACCCACTGACTTCATGTCTGGATCTGCAATATCCTCAGTATCTATCACTACAGAGTCAGCAATGTTATTATTCAACCCTGGTTCTGTACTTGGGTCCCAAGAGATAAAGTTGGGGAAAACAGTAAACTACCAGATAACAAAGGAGAAAAGTAAAACACAAAACAAAACAGAAACTTCCCACTAAAAAATGATCCCTGGAAAGTAAAACTTTAAAATATGTGAATGATTCTAATAATAAGAAAAATAACCAACAAAATAAGCAATCAGAACATGAATTAACTCCAAATTAAACTAATTACATATCTGTCTAACAAAGCTTCAAAAAGAAATATGCTTAGGATCTTCACAGATAAAAGAAGCAACATTTATTAAAAATGAACAAATGTTATGAAATAAAATAGGCAGAAGGGGAAAAAGAAGGGAAGGCTACAAAAAAGAACTTAAGAATCTTATAAATGAAGAATGGAGATAATGCTAGAGAAGGAATACTTGAAGAAAAAAGAGCTGAGATTTATTCCTCCCAGTATTAAAGAAAGACATGAATCTTCCAATTGAAAATACATTTTGAGTACTGAGCAGAATAAAGATAAACACACACTTATGCAAAGTTAAATTTTAACCACAACAGAATAAAGATAAACACACTCTTATCAATTTAAGTTAAATTATAGTTAAATGTAGAACATGAAAGATGAAGAAAAATAATAAGGCTATTGGAAAATAGGAAAATAGGATTCTATTCAACAAGGAACAAAATTAAACTAACAACAGTTATCTCGCTACTAATTATAGAGAAAGAAAAACAATGGAATAATATCTTCAAGGTGCTAAGGCAAATTGACCATCAACTTAAAATTTTATATCCAGCTAAACTATCATTCTTTAAGCAAAAGCTGAAAGAATGTACCAACCATTATCTCTGTAATAATACAGAAATTATTAAAGAAAAAAGGAGAAGAATCCAGAGAGAAGATCTAGAAAACTAGAAAAGCTAGTAAGTGCAGAAAAAAATAGTATGGCAATTAATCTAATTAACCATTAACTATTTTAAAATGAAACACTCTGTTTTGTACTGAAAAAAGGGTAAAATCAAATCTATAGACCAAAAGCCTGTGACCTTTTTCTGTAGAGAGCCAAACAGTAAATATGTTAGGCTTTTGGTAATATAGTTTCTGTCATAACTGCTTAACTCTGCCATTGTAGAGTGAAAACAACCATTGGCAATACAAAAATGAGTGGATGTGATTGTGTTTCAATACAACTTTATTTACAAAAACAGACTGTCAGCCAGATTTGGCTGGAGGATTTTGCTTTGCCCAGCCCTGCTCTACATGACAATAACAAGATGCAAGAAGGGGTGTGTTTAGTAAGTTGTTAAACATTTTACTGTCCTAGACATGTTTAGAAAGAGAGTAGAAATATTAAATAACTTAGATATGTTTTAAAATGTATAACTAAACATGCCTGTTAAAAAAAGTTAGGTAATCACTAAAAATTAAAAGTATATCGCTTCCAAGTTACCAGAAGGGAAAAAAAGGAATATCAATAGATACTGGTGAAAGTAAAAAATATGAGGCCATATAAATCATCATTGTCTGTGTTCTACCTGTCCCAGGTAATCTGAGTTGGTAAAATATAATCTTAGAAAGAAGATTGATCATTTGGTACCCACCATTGACTTACCAAGAGGCCTGGTTAGACTGAAAGAAGCAAGTATTACTTGGTGAATAGATCTCTTAGGGGTTTTTGTTGTTGTTGTTATTGTTGTTTGGATAAGAGGCATCCTGGCTAATACTCACCAAGAGACAGAATCTTATAGGAACCAAGAGCTCAGTTAATCAGTCATTCAACACTTATTAGCTGCCTATATAACATAATACAAGGTGATATGTCAGGCACTGAGCATAAAAAATAAAAATCATGGCTCAAGAAGCTCCTAGTATAAAGGTGAGGGTTTAAAGGGGTTAATTGCTGCTAATACCCAGTGTAGGAATCACCAAGCAAGAAAGACTCTTGCTTTTACTAACACAGGGGCTTTTGCTCTGAGAGCAAAATTCAGTAGCTGATGGATAACCTCCCTTCACTAGAATTCCTCCCCACTCCTGGGGTCCAACACACCTCCAAGGGAGACTTTTTCTTTGTTTACCATTCTCCTGGTTTCTCTTCCTCTCTCCGGTAGAAAGATACTGAAGTGGTTTGGCTGTGGAGCTGAGGTTAACAAAGCTAGAGAAAGGCGAAAGATGTAAATGTATCATCAGGGACTAAAAGAAAAAAAAATTCCTGATAATGCTGTATCCCTTGCAGCTGACAGACTCTCCAGGATCTTGACCGTGCAGCCCCCTCTGCCTGGAATGCCCTTCCTTGTCTTCTTTCCTGGTTAAACACTACCCATCTTTGATGTTTCAGCTGAGATATTATCTCCTGGAGAAACCTTCCCTAACCCTCCATTCCTCAAACTAGGTTAGGTGCCTGTCCAGTCTGCTCATATCACATTTCTTGTATTCTGGTCTGTCTCATCTCTTGGATCAGACTGTCAGCTCCTCAAAGCCTTTTCTATCACTCTCCTTTTCACTTTTCCCCTGCACAAAATCACATATGTCTCCCAGAATGGGCCAACTTGAGGATTTTTGAACACTAAAAATTCTCCTTCCAATGGGACTCCCCTGCCCTCGCCCACTACCACAGATATTGGGTGATTCCTATTCCGCTCCTAGGACTCAGCCCAGATACCACATCCTACGTGAGGTCCCACCGTCACTACCCTGTGTTGACCACACAAACTAAGACTGGATTGGGTGCCAATCATCAATGCTCCCAGAGCACCCAGCACTTCCTTATCTTGATACTTAATGCATTTCATTAAGAATGGTATATTTCCTTCCTTTTCCCTCACATTAATCTCCATGAGGGCAGGATTTTTTTGGTTCACCATTGTATTCCCAATACCCAGAATAACTGATATTCAAGCAAATGAGTGACACAAGGGAAGCATTAAGTCGTAACCCATGGAGGGGACAAAGAAATAATTTTTGCCTTTCAGAAGTTGAGCTGGTTTAGAGTTCTAAAATTCAGGTAAATGAAATAAAGAAAACATCACATAATTAGATACTAATTGTATACATGTTACACCAGGTGGACTGACAGAGTTGATGTGAGCTAGACTCAGATAATTGGAGACTTCAAGGTAAAGGTGGGTTCTGGAGGAAGGGCAGGATTTAGACCAAGAAGGTGGAATGAATGGCTTGTAGCCATTATTTGGATGTGCTAGAGAAGACAAAGCTGGGGCCAAGATGCAGCCAGTCCTCCAGAGTTAGCATGGAAATACTCACTCTTCACTAAGCGTTTTGAACATAAGCTATCATGGTAATTAAATATCAATCCTGACAAGTATGCATATATTTTTGAATGTGCTTTTCTATCTGATTCACTCTTGTGTGAGATAATTGTGGAAACTTTGGGGTAACAAGAAAAACTAATGACATAGATGGTTTGTGTGGTAAGAACCCTTGGAAACCTATTTGCCTGTACACGAGGCACATAGAGGCTTCCAGAGAGAGATGGCTATGAGGTTCAGAGTCTTCACCATAACTAGCTCTGTGGGTTGTACTCGCTGATTTATTTTTGGCAGCTTCTCTGCCTGACATGAGTATTTCTTTATTATTAGCAGATTCATCCACTTCATAGATGTGTCTTCTGATATTTTAAGCAGTCAGTAAAATGAAAGACTATTATTATGTGGGCTGGTCCTATGAGGCAGTTCTAGAGGAAGAAAAGCCCCTCCCTTTCCCTGATGCTGTCTGGGGAAGGTTTAGTGTTTATTAGCTGGCTGTAGATGTAACTAAAAATGGGCCCTGGGGACCCCTCTGGGAGGAGGCTGAGCACTGGATTATAAGTCCTTGCTCCAAACCATAAAGCAAAGGAGAGCATCTCATATGTTGTGTTCTCCCCACCATCCCTAACGAGCTTAGTGCTGACACCTTGAAGGTGCCCAATAATGTTTAATGAATTGAATTGGCAGTTTTAGGGCAGGCAGGCTAAAGCTGCCAATGTAGCCATTTTCAGCTTTGGAGCAGAGAATGACTACCAAAGTTGACCTGTGTTGTCTGAAGGGCAGAAAACTTGACTCCCTTTATCACCACAATCCCTTCCCTAAAATGACCTGCAATCACCACCATAGAGTTTTTGGTGGAGCAGCAGGGAGGGAAGAGGGCCAAATGTCTGTGAAAGTGTTAAGCTCTTCATGTCATCTGTAAATGGACCTTTTACTTTTTCTCCATTTGTTTGTACCTGCAATCTTTTGTAGGAATTTTGATCCGTCTCTCTTGATTGCTGAGTCGTATTTGCTTGTTTGAGTTGACTTTTCTGTAGCCTTTGATGCTACTACTAACTGCAGTCTAATTTTAAGTGAGTCTGCCCTCTGGCTTAGCAGATGCTTTTACTCACCTTGCGAGGGCTCCCTCACGCATCTCTCTTGATGTCACTGCCAACCTCAAGTCTCCAAACTCATATACCTGCCCCAAAGTCGAGGTTCTTCACCTCCTTCTTTACTAAGAAGGCTGTGGCCACCATGTCTAGGCCCATCTCTTCTGTTTTTATGCATTCCCATCTCTATTTTCATGCTTTTATCTTGTCTAAAAAGAATAGTTCTAACTTTCATGGCTAAACATCCTTAGCTGTGCTCACTATTCCTTCTCTTGTTGCCTGTGAGATGCTTTCATCAGACACTCTCCCCACAATATTTCCTGTCTCCACTTTTTCCTTCCTATATGTCTGCCAAGATATTCAGGTTATGCCTGCTGGAAGGTAAAGCAAAACAAAAACTCAAACAGGCAAACGAAAGACCTCTGCCTTGACCCTACCTTCCCTTCGTCTTTCATTCTTTCTCATGCTTTTCTGTCTCAAATTACCAGTCAACTCACTAAGCCTCTATGTCCTCACCACCAGCAAACTTTTCCCACTTGTTATCTGATTTCTGTTTCACTGCTCTAGAGAAAGTGCTCTCTGCAGAATCACTGGTACATTTATATTTATCATTTCTAACTAACCACTTTCTACTTGGCTCCTCTTGGACATCTGGATGTCGTGGCCGTAATGTTAATCTGGGTGAGGGTAGTCTTCCCTTCCTTTGACTCTAAAGACCTCCACTATCTTCTTAATCCAGAGAAGTCTGCCCATGATTCACTAATTCTTGGATACTAGAGTCAATATGATTACCAACGACTTTCTAATTGCCAAGTTTAATGAATGAACTTCGTTCTTACCTCACTGGGTCTTTCTGATGCACTTGGCTGGTTGGTCTCTCTAGCCTTGGTGAAACTCTGTTCTTTGCACCTCTTTGCTTATTAGCCTTTTATTGCTTGGTTGTTCTGCATCTGTCTTCTTTTGATCCTTCTCCCAACCTCCTCTCTAAAGTTCAGTCCTGGGCCCTCACTTTATGTGCTCTTGAATGGTGATCTCACCTGCTCAAACTCATAACAGGTAACTCCCAAATCAGCATCCTCAAGTCAAGCCTCCCTCCTGAACTTCCTTCTAGACATCTCCTGACAGCCTCCTAGGCTCCCCAACACTTCAAGTAAGGACTCCACTTTTTCTCTCCCAAACGTGCTCCTCCTCGCTTTCCTCTCTCAGTGACTGGCTCTCCCATCCATGCAGGCTCCAAGTCAGAAGCTCCTGCAACCTGTCACCTCCTTTCCCTTGCCTCTCTTTGTTATCAGTTACTAGTCCTGCCAATGTACCTATTAAGAATTTCTCAAAATTCTTCCTTCCATTCCTCCCTGGAACTTCTGCCCCAGTTTGGACCCTCATCATTTCTTGCCTGAATTCCCAATAGGTTCTCCCTGCCCCTAGGCCTTTCCTCATCAAATCATTCCTCCTCAGAGCAGGAAGATCTATTATTAAAACATGAATCTAACCCTGTTATTCTCCTGCTTTAATCACTTGGATAAAATCCAAGCTGTTTAGCATGTCGTAAAGGGCCCTGCATGGTCTCCCCCTGCCAACCCCTTAACACTCACCTGCCACCGTGGCCTCCTCTAAACGTCATTCTCAGTGACACGGAACTGCTTGCGGCCACCTCTGTTCCACTTTCCATATACCCTCTGCCACTGCCTGTGTCTCCGCCTTTGCTCACACTGATCCTCCTACCTGGAGTGTGAAGTCTCATCCCACCATGCCATTGGCTGGATGAACCCACTGTGGTAAATGTCCTCAGGGCTTTCTGAATACCTGGAGCACGTCTCCAGTACTGCACTTCCACAGTGTTTGATGGTTGTTGCTTATTTTTTCGTTTCCCCAACTGCACATCTAGTTCCCCCTAAAAGGAAACTTAACATTTCCAGACAGGTTTTGCCCAGCCTGGAAATCTATCTGCCGGTAACAGACACCTTAAGGGACATGTTATTAGAAGGCATAGCTATCCTCCCTGGTACCCATCTTTCTTTCTGTTTCCCCCTACTAATAAATATGCATTATATCCTTATATGTGCTTTGCTGAACATTGAAAATCAATGATGGGCAGGGTCTTTCACCTTATGTGGAGCCCCTTGGTAGTCCTAGTCTATTAGCTGTTCTGTAATTCAACAGTTATCCAAATACATTCATATTTTCTGCTATCATCTTCTGAGATGATAAATTCCATAAATTATTATCCATTATGTGTAGTAGGAAGGAATCTCATATCGTAGTTAAGATCTAGAAATATTATAGTTGAAACCTGGCTCTCCTACACACTAAATGTTTCACTTTGGTCTAATTACTTTACTTCACTGAACTTCAATTTCCTTATAAGCAAAAGGGAGAGAATAAAGATACCTAATTCCTAAAATGCATATGAGAATAAGGATACCTAAGTCCTAAAATATATACTCCTAAAATGTGTATGAGTATCCTATGTGATAACATTTGTAAGCACCTCTAAAAGCAGTGATGGCATATGGTAAGTACTCAATAGGTGATAACTCTTGTTATTATTACATGAGTATTAAAGAGTGTCTTGTGGGAAAAGTCACAGGAATTAAGACCTTAGGTAAATCACTGAAATTCCCTTGGGTTTGGTTTCTTCCTCTGTAAAGTAAGGGGAAGGTTGATGTGATCACCATTGCCTTCTCACTGAACACTCTTCCTAGAGAAGCAACCAACCCATGACTCTTTGGAGCAGTTCTCTGTGCCTTGAGATGCTGCTCACCCTGACTGAAACTGATGGGAACAGAGAGGCACATTTCACTCCAGTTGAGTCAATCAGAGTCTCTTCCCAGAAATGTGGGACTTGGATACTGAGACACTGACTCAGATGATGAAGGGAACATGAAAGGCATAGAATTGAGCTGGAAGTCAAAGCCAAGGTCAGAAAACATAAGCCTATGTTGTGGGAAAACCATGCAGTATACAGAGAAAAAGTAAGTCTGAAAGCAGAGAGTGGGACAGAGGGGAGCAAATGGGAAAGAGAATATTCTGCCCTGTGGGATAAAAAATTTCAGCACCTGAGATTCCAGTTTTGGTCCCTTGATTTCTTGCAAAGCCTTGTGCCCTGTCTTTGTATGTCAATGAATTGGACTGTGTCTATATATGAAGCCCCTTTAAAACTAGCTTGTGTGGGTCCATGTCCCCAGCAATTAAAGGATCCCTAATCTCCAAGGTTCCTTTCCACCTCTGAAAACCACACACTAGAGTTTTATTCTCTCCTTTCGGTGTCTTATTTCAGGATTTGGTAAAGGAACATTGTGGTAACCTCATTTAGGGTGTTTTTTTTTTTTTTTTTTCTTTTTCTATATGGATTTAGGTTGTAGGAATTTTGAAATATTTAAAGTTTTCCTCAAGTGGCAGTTTTTTCCTCCTCCCTCCAGGTTTCTTTTTAGTAGAACTTCTCCCCTTCCTTGTGTTTTCTCCCGTAAAAAGAAAAAAAAATTTGAATTATCATACAATTTTTAGGTTTAAGGGAAGCTAAGGTTAAGGGAACACTAATTCTTTGTATGGTTTCAGGTACCCACTATTTTGCTGATCCTTCAGACTATAGCAAGCAGACACTGAGCTCAAAAATAATCCTTGATGAATCGAAGTTGCTTCGCTGGAATTGGCTCCAAATCTTTCCATTTATTTAAATGTCTAGAATTTTTATTCCTAAACATTGCCTATCTTAAAACAGACCCGTCACTTTTTTTTAACCACTCTTGTGAGTTGGTTGCACTTGGAAGCATTAGCCATCAGCAAGATTGTGTCAGAGCACATTAAGGGAAACACAGTGGAGCCCTGGGGAGGGCACTGCTCTGGGGATACTTTTGCTGTACTACCCACAGGTAGGTCCATGGCAGATGCAAGTGGCTACTTAAATGTAAGCTAATTAAAATTAAGTTAAATTAAACATTCAATTTTTCATTTCCACTAGCCACTTTTCAAATCCTCAATAACCACATGTGGCTACTATATTAGATAGTGCAGATATAGACTTTTTCCATCATTGCAGAAATTTGAATTGGACAAGGCTGCTTGGAGGGACCCAGTATCCATTTTAGGGAAGCCTGCACAGCCAATAAAGCAAGAAGACCTTGAGAGGGTTTCCTGAATAGAAGCGAGAAAGATGGTAGCCCTCAGAAAAGGTAATATTTGAAGACAACTGCAGGTGGCAGTGGCCCAATCAGTAAGCTGAACTTTGGGATAGGACTGCAGCCCCTGGGGCAGAATAGTGTGTTAGTTGGTATAGAAAGGCTGGGCTTGGCTGTGGGACAGACAGAAGCTCCCAAACTCAGTAGCTTAAACACAATGAAGGTTTATTTCTCTATCACGGAGTCCAGTGAGGGTGGGACGACCCTTTTCAAAGCTTGCAGAGGAATTAGGAGACAGCGCACACGTAACGGTCTTGACTCAGAAGTGAAAACCTTTCCTTCAGCTCACAGTGTATTTATGAAAGCTAATCACAGGGCCCCAACTCATCAAGAAAGAGACTGGCAGATGTAAAGGAGCATCCGTATATGTGTGTGTGTGTGTGTGTGTGTGTGTATTATATATATGTATTATATATAAGCACTAACTATCTCTACAACAACTACAAAGAGCAAAGTAGTTTTCTGGCACTATGAGGAATTTTATTCCAGAAGCTAATAAAGGCAAGGACTCTCAATCATAACCTCCTTGAGGACTGAGACTATGCTAGCACTTATATGGTACCCAACACACACCAGGGTGCTTAATAAGCAATTGCTAACCCAGATACCAGAGTTGGAGCCCAAGATGGCCATTGGATCTCACAAAGAGGGCTGACTTGATACTGAGGCTCAGGAGGTTGAACTAGAACTCCTTAAAGCCCCTCAGATTACAGACGGAATTGGCCCTAAAAGCAGGGCTGAGATGACTGTTCAGGCCTCGGTTATGGGGAGAGGGAGACTGAAGGAGTTGAGAACCCAGCAGTACTGTTGGGTTTTGCCTATCCACACAGATTTCTAAGGTTTTCCTGTAGTCTAATCTCTTCGGCTTGGTCCTTTACTTCTGGAAATAATTTAATGGCAACTGCAAACATAGAGATTTTATTGGAAATGCCCTTATCAAGATCATAGGTAAAGACCTATCACTGATCCCTTATGCTTATCTCCCTGGAGAAGTGGCCATCCGTTTATCCTTATCCTTTATTTTCTGTTTCTGAGCCCATTCTTTACTCCTGACAAAAACACTTTCCTTCTGTACTCATCATGCCCTGATTTCTTATAGTGTTTGAAATGGAATCGTTCCAAAAGGCTTATTGAAAATCTGAGTAGATTACATCCACCAGTTCCTTTATCTACATGTCTATTTATTCCCTTCTAGAACATCTATAAATAAACATTGGCTCAGTCCCAAAGTTCCATCCTTGGGGCTCATTCCTGTCCCTTCATTCTCTCACTTGAGGATCATATCTACTGTTAAAGCCTTAACTGCCTCTTCTCCAGGGATGATCTCTACAGCCCTGCCCTCTATCAAGAGCTCCAATTTTTCATCTGTAACTGACGACTTCATCTCTAAATGGCTAAAACTGAGCATAACACCTCCCTCCAAAACTCACTCCCCCTCTCAGTTCTCCTATTTCTGTCTATTGTTTCATCAACCTTCTAGTCACTGAGGCTTAACACTATGATTCAGCTCTGACTCCTCACTCTCCTTTTCCATCCTCCCATCCCAAAATTAGTCATCAAGTCCCGTGCGTCCTTTGTCATTTCTCTCAGATCTTTTTCTTCCTTTCCTTTTTGCACTGTCACTACTCAAATGGAAGTCCCTGTGGCTTTATTCTTGGAGTATTGCAGGAGCCAACCTGCTAGGTTTTCTCTTCCACCAACTCATCTTACATTAATTCACACTAAGCCATTGGATTTAGAGACATCTAGACCTGTATTCAAATCTTAGCACTATCATTTATAAGCTGTGTGACCTTGGCCAAGTTACTTTATCTCTCCGAATCCCATTTTCTCTTTTGAATGCAATTAATAATAATTAAGAAATCAGTCAGTGCTAGCTATTGTTACTATATTCTAGGCATTGTCCAAGATGTGGTAGACATTATCTCATTCACTCTCCCACAATAACCTTACGAGGTAGCTATTATTATTATTCTTATTTTACAAATTAGAAAGCTCAAAAAATTCAAATAATTTGTCCAACGTTACATAGCTAGTAAGTATCAGAGCTAGTGTTAAACCCCAGGCAGTTTGATTCCACTATACCTAGTCTGTACCAAATTACTCTGCTACCCTGTCTCCTAACATAGTGGTTACTCAATAAATGTTCACTTAAATGCAGATGTGATCATTTTGCTGAAAGTCTCCAGTGGTCATATTTTGTAGAATAAAGTCTATTAAGTTAAAAACAGTATTAGAACATCTACTACCTAAAACATTTCAGTTCTTTCCCATTATGATTATGTTTTTTAAAAATCCATAATATACTTTTGGTCCTGATAGATTATTATGTATTAGGCTAACACTCCCAATAAGAAGTATAAACCTGGAAAAAATTATAAGATGCCTATGTGGGGTATAAGAGACCACTCATGGGAGCCAGGACATTAAGGGTTAGAAATCTGAAGAGATAAATTTATAATGTTAAGTGCATGTAGTAGAAAAGAAATGTTGAATGTCAATTACTTAAGTATCCTTTTCAGAAACCTCAAAAAAAGGAATAATAATTAATCTCAAGGAAGGTTAAAGGAAAAAAATAAAAGGCAGAAATCAATAAATAGAAAATAAATGTACAATAAAAAATAAATAAATCCAAACTTTGGGTCTTTGAAAAGTCTAAGAAAATTTATAAAGCTCTAGCTGGACTGATCAGGAAAGTAGGAGAACAAATAACCTATATCAAAAATAAAAAAGGAGTAATCACTACAAACCCTATAGATATTACAAAGACAATAAGATGAGGTTATGAATGACTTTAACTAAAAAATTTAAAAATCTAGATGAAATGGAAAAATTCCTAGAAAAAAGCACAATTTACCAAAACTGACATTAAAAAATAGAAAATCTGAACTGTTACTTACTGCTAAAAATTAATTCTTTTAAACTTTCTGCAAACAAAACTCTGGGCCCAAATGACTTCACTGGTAAATTATTTCAAAATTTTAGAAAAACAAACTCTGCCAATCTTAAATAAGCTCTTTCAAAAAAAAAAAAAAAAAAGGAGACGTATCTCAACCATTTTATGAGTCCAGCATAAATTTGATGTCAGATTTGACAAGGATATTACAAGAAAAGAAAATTACAGAGTAATATCTCTCATGTAGATAGATGCAGCTCTAATAAAGATTAAAAATCTCAATTCAGAAATATATTTATATAAAGAATAACAAATTATGGTCATGCAGGGTTTATTCTGGAAATTCAAGAATGTTTTAATATTAGAAAATCAAACAACATAGCTATTATATTCATATAATAAAGTGGATATATTATATAATCATCTCAAATTTTGCTGAAAAAGCAGTTGTCAAATTTCACAACTGTTCATGCTTAAAAAAATAAAAACAAGAAGCTCTTAGGAAACTAGGAATGGAAGGGAACTTTCTTTTCTGATAAAGGCTGTCTTCCAAAATTCAACTTAATGGTGAAATATTGAAAGCTTCCTCCTGAGACTAGTAATGAGACAAGAATGTCTGCTATCATTTTTTCCTCAGCATTGTATTACATATACCAGCAGGTGCAATAATGCCATGAAAAAATAAAAAAGATACAGATTGAAAAGAAAGAAAACTGTCAACTATTTACAAATGACATGATTGCTAGGCATAATATCCAAAAGCATATGCAAGTAAGTTATCGGAATTGATAAGTAATTTTAGCAAGGTCTTGGCATTTCTATTTAACAGGAGAGAGCAGTTAGGAAATGAAATTCAAGAAAGATGCCATTACAATGGTATTAAAGCTATCAAATCACTTGAAATAAGTGAAACAAATATAAAGAAAACTATAAAACATTACTGAGGAAAAACATAGAAAAAATAAGTAATGGAGGAATGTGACATGTTCTCTTACTGGAAGACTCAATTGTATAAGTTTGTCAATTTTCCTTGAATTACCCTAGAAGCCCAGCAACATTTCTTATGTGAAGATAGACAGGCTGATTCTTACCTTTACATGAAAATGCAAAGATTCAAGAATAGCTAAGACAATCTTGAAGAATATCACAGTTGAAGAAGAAGAAAAAGATTAGCTATCAAGATTTATTATAAAAGTAATTAAAGGAATGTGTTATTCGTGGCATGATAACCAAGTCGAATGTAGAGTCCAGAAACAGACCTAAATATGTATTGCCCACAGATCTATGGCAAAAACACACCATCATGCAGAGGGTAAAAGGTATTCTTTTCAGTAAAGGGTATTAGATCAATTAGATATGTATATGGTAAGCCAATCTTGACTTCAATCTCTCATTAAAGGCAAAAACCTACCCAAGAGGGATGATAGACTTCAGGTGAAATGTAAAACAATAAAGCATTTGAGAGTAACACAGAAGACTGTCTTCATAACCCCAATATAGATGATTTCTTGAGACACACAAAAGAAACTAACCATAAAGAAAAAGGTTAAAATAAATCATAAAGAAAAAGGTTAAAATAAATAGCATATTATTAATACTAAGTACTTCTCAGTATGCATACACTTACATCAAACAAAAATGCTTTTCCAGAATATTTTTAAAACTTCAATAGAAGAAAGAATGAAAGAATGAATGGTAGGAGGGAAAGAGACAGACACCCTTCTTCTCCAATGGGCAAAAGCTTGAAAATGCACTTCACTAAAGAGAATATCCAAATGGCCAATAAACACATGAAAATGTGCTCAACCAATTGGTCATCCAGGATACATAAATTAAAATAATGGTAAAATATCACTATACATACAAGATTAAGTAAATTTGTAAACATTGGCCATCAAGTGTTGGTTTGGCATAGATAAGGAATAATGTCATATATTCATATGAGTATAAATTGGTACAACCAATTTAGAAAACTTTGTGGCAAAATTGTCTGTAGTTACCTGTATGAGTATCATGACCCAGCAATTCCAGTTCCTGGTGTATAATCACAAAATAAAATAAAATATAAAATAGTGCATTCTATTGCCCCAGTTTGAGGGCTGTAACAAATGATGTTGCTGGGAATATTCCAGGAGTCTTTTAGTGTTCACATGTTAGGGTGTGCTAACTTTGTGAAAAATAAGTGAATGCTTAGAATTTGTGTTCTATCCTATAAGCCACGCTTCAATTTTTAAAAAGTTTATTTAAAACATAGCAGGGGGAAGGAAGAGGAGAAAAGAATAAAGAAAAAGAAAATCCATAGCATGGCCTATGAGGTCCTGTGAAGTGTGAAGTCTGGCCTTGAACAAACACCTGGCAATCTTGGAATGCTGGTTCAAGAAAGGACATTTGGCTCCCTGGTTCTTGGGCCAGGAAATCCTGGAGAAGACACACAGTGCCTTCCTTAGTAGCAAGATGGGGGTGGAGGGAGATGCTGACAACATAGAGGTTGCCCTCTACGTTGCCAACCAGCCAGCAGTGTTACTTTGCATATCTTTTTGTGACGCCCAGGACAGTATGGGAGAAGCAAGACCAGCACAGCACATTTCTAGAAGCCCCTTCAAAGCTCACTCTCCAGGGAGACCCAAGGCTGCAGAATCTTCCATATTCCCGGTCAGCTGCTGGCTGGGCCGAGCCAGCCCTCATCTTGGGGTGGAGTAGGGGGATGGGCACTGGGAGGGCTCTGCTTATACCTGCCTTCCCTGGATCATCCAGGGTCACAAAAGAGATTCAGAGTCATCATTGACTTTCATTCTGTTCCTTCCTACCTCCAAATATTTTCACATATTGTTCCTGCTGCACAGAATACTTTTTGCTGTACTCTTCCTCTTCCTGCAGTGTCAGTTCTGTCCTCACATCTTTGAGAAAGCTTGCTCTGACCAACATCTGTAAAACACTCTCGTCTCATCATGGCACATACCACGGTTTCAATTTGGAAATCTTTGATTAATTTCTGAGTCTCCCTACAGACTACAAGCTCAACAAGGACAGGGACTGTGTTCATTGTTCAAACCCAGTGGCTAGCACAGTGCCTGGGGAAAAGTGTGTGCTTAGAACACATGGAATGAATGAAGGATGAATGAATGAGTGAGTGAATACAGTGCTCTCCAAAAGTAGCCAACCATTGTATATCCAACTGCCTGACACAAGTCCTCCTTCCTTTCTGCTCCTTTAACTTACCTCTGTGTAGGCTGCCCACCTCTATCCCAACACACACACACACACACACACACACACACACACACAGTGCTTTTACTTATAGCTTCCTTTAGCTCTTATTTTCTGCAGTGCTTATTGGCCTGGGCTAATATCACAATGCAATGGTAGAATCACATGAAGTTTCTGGATGAATTTCTCTGCACACCAGTGAAGATGAGCAGGAAAGGGGTCAGGGCCAACTGATTGTTTCTCTAAGACTTGCTGCTTGATTTAGCTCCTGTGCCCTCACTCACCTGGGTGGTTATTCCTGTTGCTCTGGACCGGGTGGGATGCACTAGGAGCTCTTTCAAGCTACCACCAGGACAGCTAAGTGAAAACTTTAAGCCAGGTGTGAGTGATTGGTGTTTCTCTCTGCTCCGCCCTGTCATCAAGCTTCCAACTTGCTGGAGAATGAATTCACTGTTCTGGTTCACGGTTTTGGTATCCAGTCAATTTCCCACTCATCACATGGCCCAGTGAACTGGGACCTAGAGCCAGGATCCTAGCCTTGATCCCACCCAACCCTCCCACGCATCTGAAACTGATGGGGTTTCTGGAAGCAGAAGCTGGAACATCAAGGGCCAGAGGAGCTAACCATGAGGTAATTTATGACTGCTGTTCAAAATGGGGGTGCTGGTGGGGGTGACACTAGTATCATATGTCTTCCTTAGGCCAGTGGCACCTTCTGGAAGCTGTCTAACCATGAAGTGAAGTGGGCCCCTATACCAGTCAGGGCTCTCCAGAGAGGCAGAAGCAATAGGATGGATAGATAGATAGATAGATAGATAGATAGATAGATAGATAGATAGATAATAGATATGGATGGATGGAGAGACATACATTAGATAGATCCATAGATGTGGATGGATAGATGGATGGAGAGAGAGAGAGAGAAAGAGAGAGAGAGAGAGAGACTGGCTAGCTAGCTAGCTAGATGAATGGATGGATAGATACACAGGTGCATAGATACATAGGGGACATGAAAGGGGACTTATTAGGGAATTGGCTTATGTGATTGTGGAGGCTGAGAAGTCTCACATAGACGGCAAGCTGGAAAAACTGATGGTGTAACTCTCAGCCTCAAAACCCAAGGGGCTGTTGATGTGAGTCCTGGAGTTCCAAAGCCAGAAAAGCTGGAGTTTTCACATCCAAGTGCAGGAGAAGGACGTCAACTCCAGAAGTGGGAGAGAGAGTTTGCCCCTCCTCTGCTCTTTTTTCTCCCCAGGCCTCAGTGGATTGGATGGTGCCTACCCATATTGGGTGAGGACGGATCTTCTTTACTCAGTTCACTGATTCAAATGCCAGTCTTTCCCAGAAACACCTGCACACACACCCCCAGAAATAATGCTTTACCAGCTGTCTGGGTATCCCTCCTTCCAGTCAGGTTGACACCTGAAATCAACCATTGGAGCCTCCTCCTCACCTCACCTCATCCAGAATGTCAGATATATGTGTGGTCACAGTGCTTTGCCCATCCCTTCTAGAGGTTGTCTAGCACCACGGTTGGAAAGTTCACCCCTTGAAGCTACATTAAAATTTCTTTGCCTCATTTAAATGTTGACTCTGGCTGTCCCACGCTGGAGACTGAGAACTGCTTTGACTGTATTCATTCATTCATTGAACAATTGTTTTGTGCATGAATGATATGGGCCATACCCTGGGCTGAGGAGGTGGTATCATGAGGAAAATGGTCCCTGCTTTTTACTTTCAGATTAATTGACAATAAACCAGCAAATAATTATGAATTGTAGTGAATAAGCTGAAGAAGAAAAATTAGCCACTGTCAGAGAGAGTAACAAGTAGGGGAGGGGAAGGAGGAAAAGGCAGGGGCTGCTTTTGATTTGGAGGCCAAGGAAGACCTCTCTACAGAGGGGATACAGGTTGAGTATCCCTTATCTGAAATGCTTGGGACCAGAAGTGTTTCAGATTTCAGATTTTAGGATATTTGTATTCTCTACTTACCAGTTGAATATTCCAAATCTGAAAGTCTGAAATCTGAAACGCTCCAAATGTGCATTTCCTTTAGGTAACATGTCAGTGCTCAAAAAGTTTCAGATTTTGGAGCACTTTGGATTTTCGTTTTCTGGATGAGGAATGCTCAATTTCTATTGAAGCTGGGAAGGAGCCAGATGCCAGCCATGAGCAGCATAGTGGGAAGAGGGTCTCTGAAGAAAGGAGCAGTATGTGTGAAATCCTGGGCGACAGGGGCTGTGCCCAGAGGGTCCTGCCCTTCGGCAGAGGACACGGTGCCCCCAGTGTACCCTCAGCCTCTGGCTCTTTGACTTGTCACCACTGGGGAACAGGAATCCTTCCTCCACAACAAATGCCTCTTTCTCCTCTGGCAGAAGCCTCATGCCAACCCACCCAGCCCTGCCAGCAGCATCAGCTGATCACTGGGCAGTTACAATCAACAAAGAGGGAGAGAATTAGAAGCAGGAAAAATTCCCACCAGAGTCACAGAGGTCATCTGGCTTGGGGGACAGGCTATGGGGAGGACATTCTTTTTGCTTCCATTGTTCCCCACATTCCATGGGACTAGGAGTGATACTAATTGCTACCATCACAACTGCTTGCATTCCTGGGGCATTTTACTGCCTATGAAATGTTGTCATGTGCATGATCCCATGTGGCCCACTCTGCTCCCTAAAACCTTCCATGTTTTTCATCTTGAATTTTTGCTGGTCTGCCCTCCTCTCTCTCCTTTTGCCTGAAAGCTTCTCTGGAGGGAAGGGCAAAGTGGTTTAGAGGCTTGGCAGTGGGGTCAAAGATGGTTTCTACACATGGGGGAAGCCACTGTTGGCTGCCTACATATTAGCTGTTCTTCCTTGCTAAGATAATTCTGATTTTTGTTCAGTTGAAAATGTTCCCAGCCCCAAAGAGTGAATCCTAATTGGTTTAAGCCAGTCGTGGCAATCTGACCCCTGTTGACAGGGATTGGTCTAGGGATGAGCAATAGGACCCTGTTGTGGCCTAGATGTAAGTGAGTCTGGGGGGATTCTGAGAAAGATTTTACTATTTATAAGAGAGATAAAGGGGAAAATTATTTTTTTGCCCTTGCACTTTTCCTTCCTGATTGAGACACTAATGTGTGAAGACATGAAGCTTGGAGCTTTGGCAACCATCATGTGATGATGAGGGTGACAGAGCAGAAGATAAACAAAGCCTGGTAGAAACATTGGTGAGTGCTGAGGCAATCCTGGGGTCACCTATCTGTAGACTTTTGATAAACAAGCAATACGTATCCTTGATGTTTAAAAAGTTTAATCCTTGTTTAAGGCATCAGCATCACCTGGAAGCTTGCTAAAAATGCAATCTCAGGCTTTACTCCAGACGTACTGAATCAGAAATTGCATTTCAAAAAGATCCTCCAGGTGATTCCAATACATGTTAGTTTGAAAAGCACTGGTTTAAGTCATGGCTAGTCAGATTTTTTTTGAAACATGGAGTCTACAGCATGCTGACTTGTAGCATACCCTAGGCTCAGGTTTTCTTAGGATTCTAAGCATATTCATTTGATTCAAGATTCCAGAAGGCAAGTGCCCACCCTAATGTCATCAACTGGGGTCTGCACTCCAGGATGGATAAATCAGAGAGATCATTATAATCCATGGAGCTTCCCTAGAGATAGGTAAAGATGCCCCAAGGAACAGAAAATGACTACAACTAGGAGGAAACCTGCAGGCCTCAATGGAAAGTGCTGGGCAGGATCCCAGTCAGGGTACAGTGTTAAGGACCACAACTGCCCTTTTGCTGAACAAAGTGGGCTACACAAAGGGCAGCAGGAATTGGTCCAGGAGGTCTGTGGGGACTGATTGAATGCACTTGCCTCGCAGGGATTGAGAAAGGAGCCAGGGTTCACAGGAGGGGTTCTGGGGGGTCTCCTACCTCTGGGATGAGAGAGGCCAGCCTGGTCACATGAAGATGGACTGGTTCTTTTTTTTGGAGGTGTTTGCGGATCTGGTCTTGGAACTTGGTAACATTTCCAAACCATGAGGATGCACCTAGACTTTCAGTTCCATTCTACACAGCTATCATTTTGCCTAGCTTTGGGGGAAGAATAGGAGAAGCTCTATTTGATAAGATCCAAAATCTCAGATCTGGGAGAAGAATGTCTGTCTGCTTTCCTGTGCCCAGCTGGACAGGAGATTCTGCCTTGAGAGAAGGAGAATTCGTTCAACTCCTAAGGGAACAGGAGGCAGTATCTGACAGTGCTTTTGTGACTGGATGTCTCAATGTAGAACCCAGGGCACATGAATTCATGCATTATACCATGGCTAATGGCTTGTAGGTCAAGAGTCCCTTCCCCCTCCCCAACTACTTTATGTGATGTGTGGTGATTTATTTATTCTGATAATTAATAAAACAAAATGGTTTGAAGTATGAAATTTGTACCTGGACATAGCTGGCTAGTATCCTGGCTCTATTGCTTACTAGCTATAAAACTTTGGGCAAATTAACCTTTCTAAACCCAGTTTCTACATCTGTGAAGTAGGAAAAACAGTGCTCAGCTCTCGAGGTTGACATTAAGACTAAATGAGGGAGCCTGTGTGTGTGTAGCATTCAGAAAGAACTGAATAAATGGTGGCTGTCGTTATTAACATTGCATGTGTCTTTAAAAGAGGCCCTACTGGGGAGCAGAGGGTCATGGGTCTGGAACCAGAGTGCATCTGAGAAGGTGGAGGCTACATGCAGTGAAGGGGTCTACAGGAGTGCGTTGGAGTCTGGATTCTCCGGCTGGACTCATCTTGGCACCTGACTGGATGAACCAGATAGGAAGACAGAGCGAAGTCGAAGCTTCTTTGCTGTCCCAGAAACTAACTCCCTCAGCATGATCCCAACCCACCCAGCTGTGAAACTGAGATCATTACCTACTTCCTCACTGCTCCCTTTACTTGTTCTCTCATCATTCCTAAAACAGGTGTATGTGGAGGCAGGGGAGGGCACAGCCCCTTAGCCCTACATCTGCCTGGAACCCCTCTGTTTCCTGCAGAGAGCTCTTCTGCAGTCATCTCTCTCTTCCCTATGGCTGTCATTTAGGCAAGGACTTCCATGCACTCCTTAAGCCACCTCCAAAGGTCTCCTCTCCCTGCACACACTACTAGCTGTTTGTCCATTCATTCACTCAGTCAGCTATTAATTAACCAAGTGCTGGTTGGGGGACAGATGCTGTGCTGGGTGCTGGGGACACAAGGGTAAACATGTTGTGGTTCCTCGAGTTATTCAGTCATCTGACAGACCCTGAAGGGTCTCACGATGTGGTTGAATGTGATGAACTGCTGGTCAGTGGGCAGCCCCCTCCCTGATCACAACAGCACATGGAAGGAAAGAGCAGAATCTTACTGATTTCGGGTGGACCCCAGCATAGCAAGGCGGGTATAAGGTGGTTCCTCCGGTGCTACAGCTTTGGGGGCATGGTAACTCAGCAGGGAGGAAGGCAAGGCACTGGAATAAGGGAGCTACCTGCCTTTTGTGGCTTCAGTGGGTTCTCTGATAGACATAATGTGAAGAAACCATGAGCACAGTCAAGGGTCCTGAAAATTTCCAAAAATAACCAGGGAAGATGTTGCTACAGGTGAAGAGGGCTGAGATCTTGCAGTTCTGGAAATCGACAAGCCTTTGGGTATTCGTGTTAATGTGTCCTGCTTTGTCCATAGGCTGCGGAAGCCTGGGGAAATGTGGGTTTCCCTGGAAGAGAGCCACGTTGCACTCAGAGTGGAAATTCATCATTCCTCTTCCGTTTTCCCCTCTTCCCCGAATTCATATGTTGGTGGAATAAGGGGCCTAATGCCACCTGCCTTTTGAGAATACTCACTCAGCAAGCAAAGTCTGCATACAATAGAATCCCACCTTCCTCTAGAATGGGGCTGGACCAGCATAACTTGTGCCCCTACATGTGTGCTCAGAAGGTAACCATCATCCCTCTCTTCCAGGGGTTGTTCTCCCAAGAACCCTTTGCCTCAAATCCCCATCCCCACCCCTTACTCATGTAACTCTGTTCTGGCAACCATATACCTCCAAAAAGCTGGGTGCTTTGGATCAGAATTCCTCCAAATGAACTTCCTAGAGACTCAGACTTCCCCTCCTCCCTCCTCTAACTACACTCTCTGCCTTGCTGATTTCACCCAGTCCTGTGACTGTAAATAACATCCACTAGTCAGTGACTCTCAATTCTAACCACTCATACATGACATCTCCACTTGGATATTGAATATGCACTTTAACTCTCACAGAGCTCTTAAATGCACTTCCCCATCACAACCTGTTCCTTGAGTCTTCCCCATAACAATAATTAGCATCCAATCTATCTGGTGGTTCAAGACAGAAACTGGAGAAATCCTTGATTCCTGTCATCTCTCATCTTCCACATCTAATTTATCAGCAAGTGCTATTGTCTCTATCTCCAAAATATTTCCTATACCCTAGTACTTATTTACACTACCTCCCTAAACAAAACTATCACCTTCCTCCCTGGAGCTCTGAAAAAGCCCCCTAATTCATCTTCCTTCTGCTCTCATCCTGCATCAATCCATTTTCCAAATAGCACTTTTCATGTGCTTTTGAAAATACATTATCAGACATCACTTCCAGCAGCTTCACATTACATCTAGACTAAGGACACAGTGTCCTGGCGTGACCTCCTCGGGCCTGCCTGATCTATCCCATCTACCTCTCCGTGCCATTCCCTCCTTCAACTCTCCCCAGCTCCCCTCATCAGCCCCTCACATCCTCACTGCCTGGAACATCGTCCTTCCAGATCTCCTTATGGCTGACTTCTTCCTAGCACTTGGGCTTCAACTGAAGTATCTCCAGCTCAGAAAGGCCTTTGGTGTATCAATTTTAAATATCCCCCCATGACATTCCAGTCACTCTCTAGCTCATTTTCCTGTTTATTATTATCTGCCATTATTTGATTTGATTATAGGTTATCTGTCCCCTGCCACTTCCCGTGTACACTGTCCCTCCAGCATTTAGAACAGGTCTAGAACAGTTGATGTTCAATATATACTTGCTGAATGAATAAATGAATGAACACTTTCTAGAAGTTGCTTGTGGTAGAAAGATGAGAAGAGAAGCAAAAACCCAGTGCCCAAAGGAACCATTGTCTAATGGAGTTTTCACCTACTTAGCACTATCTGTATGTCAGTTCTCCACATGATAAGTCCCATTGAATCTTCAACAATCCTAAGAGGTATGCGTTGTTATGATTTCTATTTTACATATGAGAAAGTGAGGCATATGGACGTTTAATATTTGGCTCAAACTCACATAGCTAGTGAATGGTGGGGATGGGACCCAGGCCTCGCCATCACTGGGCTCCCAGGGAACTTTCTGTGGCCCCACTCATACACTTCCTTTGAGTCTGGAGGAATCAGCGTTGCCATAATGCCACCCTCAGGGGATGCTGGATTCTGCCTCAGGGACAAAGAAGCAAGTCTTGACTTCAGCATCTTGTGATTCCTTAAGACTGAGAAGCTCTGCAGGGACCACTCTGCTTTTCCCAGCAGGAGACTGAAGCAGTCTGAGGTTGGTCCAGTGGAGAAGCTGGTAGGCTGCTATTATCTCCCCTTCCTACAGATATGAGGCAGCCACAGTGATTTGGGGACAGCAGGAGAGTTATGTGACAATGAGTTTTGAAGTTAAGGAATATATGAAATGACTTCTGCTGGGCCTTGCCAGCCTGCTGAATGTTGATACTCGGGAAGCAGAGAGATAATCAGTAGAGTGACCACCTGTTCTTGGGCCATCTTAGTTCTGGCTGCTGCTGGGGGCTGGTGCCCAAGACCTTGGGTGGGGTCCCCAGGCTGCCTTCAGGAAATAGCACGTTAAGTAACGGAAGCCTCCATCAAGGGGCCATGATAGATCTGTTTTTGGCTGCTCCCTGTTGGGGTGTGATTGATTTCCCCCTGGATCCTGTATCCCTTTTCTTACTTATTGAGTGTGGTGATGGATTTTTGACAAGATTGATTTTGACCTGAATACTGCTGAGCTAACTGAATCAACATTGTCAATTTCTCCACCTGGTCGTGAAGAATAGTTAGGTGGAGAAGGACATTTTTTCTTTCAGTTGAAGTACGTTTAGCTTCTCTGGCTGCCCAACCAAAGGCATCCCTCTGCCAGGGCCCACTGGCTGCCCTCACAGTGGCCCCTTCTTGTAGCCATGAATGCAGAGGTTGGCTTCCTCCTTCCTTCCAGAGAGGCCCATTCCCTGGTCAGACCTCTCGGTGCCTGCGAGCCTCTGCTTCTCTCAGACACTTTTGCTAGAAATATGAGCCATAAACTGGGCTTGACTGAGTGAAGAGGAGAGAGAGATTTTTGTCTCATCTCTCTCAGAGCTGTGATTCCTTAATTGGCACAGTACTTACTTCCCCCCAAACCTCGGATTCGTATCCAATCTTGAACGTGCTGCTGATCTATGGCCACTAGCTTCTCAGAATGGGATTTTCACATTAATCTTTGCGCCCTCAGAGTCTAAACAGTTTATATGAATGGTTCTAAGACACTTCAGTTTTTCTGCCTCTCTCTGCTTTCTCCAGATTTACACAGCTGGATCCACCGCTGGGCTCACCTGTGCATTCTGGCTTCCTGGGTCCTGCCTGGGAGAGGAAGGGGTGCAGAGAGTGGAGGAAGTTGGACAGAAGAGGGAGCTACCATTGCTCCTGGCCTCATCTGTGTCTGAAGAATGATTACCCTGAGAGGTGGGCATTGTTCTCCTCCTTGTAATATTCATACTGTTTATGAGACTGTCTAGTAATTGACACAAGATGACTACCCATTGCTGCTAAAGGCTGTCTGCAGTGCTCCTCATTCGTTGCATCTGAGCCTTAGAACAATCCTGCAGAGTATGGATGTTTTAGCAATGTTTTCAGATGGCCAGTCGGGGCTCACAAGGGTCAACAGCCTGCTCAAGAGTGCCCAGCTAACCTGGTGCTCTTTCTACCATGCCCCACTGCTCTGCCACCCAGTGGAGGTTTGAGATAAATCACACGCAGGTCGGACAGTTCAGGCATGATGTAGCCAGGTTCCCCAGTCAGCTGGCCGGGCCCCACCAGACCCTGAGCCAACTGAGGACGCAGCTTTCCTAGGGAGGAGACTAAGGCACCTATCTGGGGCTCCCTGGTCCCTGGCCTTACCCTGGAGCATCCCCCACCAAGTGCTTCTCCAGGACCTGGCTCTGGGTAAGGATGGCTGGCTGAACTCTTGGGCCTCTTGGCCTTAGGAATACAGCACTGCTTCCTGGGCTGGGTGCCAGCTCCCAGCTCTCAGATTGTGTCCCTGATCTCTCATTCCTCATTCTCTCCCTTCATTCTCAATTTGCTTTCTATGCCTATTATTCTTTAACAATTATTTTAACAATGACTTTAGCTTCCAAGGAAGCTCCCTAACTCATCATCAGAGAGACCTCAGCAGCCAATGACAGAACGCAGCCTTCCTCCAGGTCAGGAGGAACCCAGGCGGGGGTCCCTGCTGAGATAATGAGCCATGAGACCAGGATCCATGACTCCTGAGTCCAAGTCTGTAGCCTTTTTCATGACACCACATTTCCACCTTCAGCCATTCTCTTCCCACACAAACAACCCATTGACATTTTTATAACTTTATTACACTTAGCTCACATTGTTCTCAAACTGGGGACATGTAATTTGGTTTGAGGAGGTGGGGTTTCCTGAGTACTGTCGCTGCAGGCTTAGCCTGAAGATTATTATAGGGTAGAATATTCTAGAGAGGAAAGGGCCACTGCTTCATAACTGGGCCTGTAATGAAATGAATAGTCCTGCTTTTTGTTGGATAGGCCCCTCTGAGCTAATAGCAGGTCACAGCAGTGCAGGTCCCAGGAGAGTGGCACTCCAACCTGAGGAAGGAGTGACCCCTTCAAGCTGGGAGTCTCTAGATCCAGAGGTCAGCCTGCTCTTCCTGCCCCATGCCCATCAGACACCGTGGGCGCGCTGAGAGAGAGAGGAACTCAGGAGGGTGCTCAGAGGCTGTGAGCAGAAGGAATGGCAAGGTGGACTGCCTGCAGCTAAGGCCTATACATCTGCAGGCTTTTCCCAAGGACCAAGCTTCAGGCAGAGGAGCCCGTGGGATGTTGAGGGAAGACAAGGGGCAACTATCTCCTCTCATTGGGCAGGAGTTGGGGCCGGGAGAGGGTGGAGTTTGTGGGGACAGTCCAGGCCACCAAGTGGGTGCTTCCACCAGAGTGGAAGGGTGGGGATCTCTGGTCTCTGTCAGACTCTGGGGGCTCAGCCTTTCTGATGCTCTCACAAATCTGATTTATTTTTCTCCTAGTAATTCATCTCATCCTGACAGCTTTGGGGAGGGATTAGCTGCCCGAAGGCTCTCTGTTGCCTTACCACACCAGGGAAAGCCAAGTCAACCGGGAACGCCTCTTCATGAGCGCTAACAAATTCTCAAGAGAAAAGGTGCAGACATGCAGACTCAAAGGGGCCGGGTCCGTCAGAGAGCTCTCTCTTCTAATAAAAATTCCAGGTCCAGGCCCCAGGAGCTGAAGGTTCTGCCCTGGGCCGGTCCCTGCTCAGGTACTGTCTTCTCCCTTGTCTCCCCTCCACCCCCACCCCCACCTTCACTGAGTGATCTGATCTGTGCTGTGGGTAGTGCAGATACCTCCTGAGATCAGCGTGGACGATTCTGGACTCCTTCCATTGGGGTCATTTTACTGACTGTTTATTCATCTGGGTTCAGTGGGAGAGGGTCGCGGGGGATGTCTGGCTGTCACTTAACTCCTTTTTTGCTGGTTTGTCCTCTGCCTAGTTAATGTAGGAGCTTCCGGTGCTGCGCAGAGGCAGCTGTTCCCCAGGGCAGGGTGCAGCCACCTCCCGCCCCAGTGACCCGCAGTGAATCTGGTGGTTGTGTCTGGTCTCACTAGCTGGCACCTGCAGAGTGCGTGGGCCCCTGCTCTGTTGTTTCCATCTACAAATCTAGTCTAAAATGTCTCAGGACTGATCTTCACTATCTTGAACTCATCTGCTATGGAATAGGCAGGTTATAAAAAAGACAAATCATTTACAGAGAAAGATCTCCCTATGCCAGGAGAAGAAGTAGACAGAGATAAATGGAAGGAACTGCTCTCCAAGATTCTTAGTCACTTCCTTTTCTTTATAGGGGCAAGCTAGTCTGCTTTCCACCAGAGCATTTCCCTCCAAAGATGCAGGTGTGTGGAAACGAGACTGCAGGGAGAACTTCCAGGCAACAAAGGATGTGAGACTATAGAAGGGGTGCTATAGCTGGGCTGATGGAGGAGGGAGGCCTCTCTGGACTTTGCCCAGGGGATTCTGGCTCTCTGATATGAAGGAAGAAGATGGGAAGGAAGGTTCTGCCTTGATCTGAGCATCGCAGAAGCTTCCTTCCCTGAGGATCCTGCAGCAGTCAAGCCACCAGCTTTCACAGATGATGGCTCACACTGAAATAACTTGTTCCTAGGGTAGTTGGTGATCAATGACTCAAATTAAATCTTAGCAAAGTTTTTTTTTTTTCCTTCCTGACACTTTATAGGTTTCTCTACTTGTCTCCTCCCTGGATGGCTGTATAAGCCAGATGATGGCTACCTGAACACTCTAGAAAAAGAATTCACAGAGGGTTTCACAGGGATGAGTGAACTCTTGGATTGGCTGAGGGTGGGGGTTCCACCTGCTAACACCCAAACCAGCAATAACCCTTTCTAGGCAGCCACCCACTGTTTCTCTACCCCATTCCCCTTCCCTGTTTATTGTTTCAGCCTTCCTGGGTTGGTAGGAGCTGTTTCCTGCACCCCAGCCTCCCTCCCTAGTTCACAGGGTTTCAGCTTCTAAATCAGGTTATCTCTCCGGTCTGCATTCCCAGTAACTGAATTATCTTTACATGAGTACACAGAGGCCTGGGCAGGGTGGGAGGGGCTGTCTGGGCTAGGGATTGTCTTCCTGGCCGCACCCTATACTTGGTCTGAGCAGCCTCCTAAATGATGCTCCTGATCTCTTCTTCTCCCTCTGCAGCACAGCCTCGCAGTCTGGAGGGAGAAGAGGGCAAAGCGGTCTTCACGGACGCCACCTACTGCCTGGCTGGGCAGAGAGCCAGTGGATCAGAGAGGCCGGCTCTGTTCTTGGCAGGAAATGAGGAGCTGGCATGGAAATGCCACCCAGGCTGGGAACAAGATCTATGGAGTGGCAGCCTGAGTGGGTGAGGTGAGGGGGAGCACAGGACAACCCAAGGCTCTCTTGTCATCAGCGCCAGTCCACAGGGATCTTCAGTGGTCAGCATTCCAACATGCTGGACTGGGCCGGGCCATGGAAACCCACTCTTTGTCAGCAAATCCCAAACTTCAGTGCACCTCTGTATCACCTTGGCAGGAGGGTAGTATTTAAAAGGCCGTTTCCCAAAGCCTAGCTCAAGAGTTGGATCAGGAAGTTTGGGATGAAGCCTGATAATTAGTCTTTTAATAAGCCTTCCTGGCAGGAGACGACTTTGAGAAATGTGGGTGTAGAGATTCAGACAAGAAAGCTAATAGGGTCATTGAAAGCCTTTTACCTACCAGAATGGGATCAATACACACTTCCCCAACCTTGAAAGCAAGGTTTCTCCTAATACTATCCTTGGAGCCACCCAACCCTCACACTCCCATTAAAGTCACTGGGGGTGTTTGCTAAAATGCAGACTATGGGTTCCCAACACAGATGTAATTGAATCAGATTCTCTAAGGGTAAGGACTTGAATATACACTTACAATAAGCACCCTAATAATAATAATAGCCTAGGTTCATATAGTGTTGACTCTGTGACATGTTCTTTAATATTAGCTCATTTAATATGTACAACAATTTGTGAGGTAGGTTATATTATTATTCCATTTAGCAAATGATGAAACTGAGACCCACAGAGGTAAAGTAACCTGCCAAGGTTATACCACTACTTAGTGACTGAACTGGGATTCAGACCTAGGTGCTGCTATAGTTGGGCTTCTAATGTAGGAGAAGAAACATATGTGTCCTCTACTATCTTATGTTTAGGAGCCTTTGAATTAAACTGACGAAAGGTAGATTAGCAGGAGGAAAAATACAGAGTTTATTTACACATGTAACAGACATACATGTGGTTGAGCTCTGTGATGAGTAACTCAAAGGGGTATTAGAATTTGGGGCTTATGTACCATCTTAACAAAGGATAATAAAATGTGGAGAATAAGGGAAATAGGTTAAGGGGTGGCTGGGCTACAGTTTACTGTGGGAAGGTGAATATATGAGGAAAACTAATATTTGAGGTAAGATAAGGGTTATTTTAGTAAGGTTTACTTATGTAGACCCACGTGGGCACTGATGTTTTGTCTCTAATATAAGGGTTGTTCACTGTACAGAACAGGGAAGGGGGAACACCTTCACAAAGGGAAAATTATGCACTGCTTCTAGGCAGATAGAAAGAAGGTAGAGAGCTCTTTCTGCGTTTGCTGCATCTTAATTGCCTTCAGTGGTATACTTTGGATGGCATGTTCTGATTCCCTTTGCTAACCAGCATACCACATAGCCCAGCTTCTTCAGATGGAGGCTAAATCTCGAAACCCCTTATCAGTCATAATTGCCAGCTTCTGACCAACTCTGCAGTAGAAGAAAGAACCTGAGCAGAAGCTGATGTGGTGGTTGCTGAAGGTATAGGCCAGGAGGCAACTTGATGATCTGTGAAGAGCACTGCTCTGGGAGTCAGGAGACAAGGATATACTAGGAACATGCCAGGTGATGGTAGACAAGTAGATTCTCCTTTCAAGGCTTTGGTTCCAGCCATCTGTCAAGATGATGCTAAGCTGGATGACTTCTAGATTTCTTCTCAGCTCTGGCATTTTAAAATTATGTGCATTTCTCTTTCTGAGCAAGCTGAGGCAGTTTCCTGGAGGCTCTGTGTGTATGTGTGTATGTCGTAGGGAAGAGGACAGTTATATGTGGGGGAAGTAGCCCCAGCCCAAATCAGGCTGAGTGTTTGTGTGTGGCTGCTGTAAGTCTGGGTGTATCCCAGGCCAGGCCAGTGGGGAAGGGTTGGAACTTACAAGGGCAGGACTTGCACTGAAACCAAGGCTGTTTCTCTCTCAGCTGTTTGTCTAGTTTTGTCCTGAAACAATGCCCTTAGACTCACCTAAGGAGAGAATGAAAGGCATAGAGACTGGGACAGCTGTGGAGATAACATAGAAAAAGCTTCAGGGCAACCGAGACCTAGAAGTAGGCACCAGCTTGTGCCAACTATACAGTCTTATTTTCTACTTAGAAGCCAGCTCCAAGTAGCAGGTTGGGCAGGGCCAGGTGGGGCTGGACATCCTTTTGTGGTGTAATTCAATTCCTTGGGCCAGTTCAGGCCTATGGAGAGCTCCACGGGAATGATCCACTGGGGAAAAGCCAGCCCCCACATTGATCCTGCAACTTCCTTGTGTAGGCTCAGCTATCTAGCAGCACATAATGTGGTGACAGACACTGAGTCCTTCTCTGACAATACAGCTTGATCTGCAGTCCTTTCATCTCAAAGAAAATGGCCAGCAAGGAGCCCATTCATGGGGCCTTGTTGGACAACTCCACCTACACAGTCTTCAGTGGTGCTCTGGAGAACAGAAGCTGACAAGAGGCTATGGTATATGTGTGTCTATGAGTGTGACGAGTGGGTGGTCAGGCACTGGTGTTTGTTGAGAAGCCACTGGTTGTGGTTACCTTTGCAGCGAGAGACCATCATCTAGTCTCAGCTCCTATCTTTTATTTTTTTTAAGATGGAGTCTCGCACTGTTGCCCAGGCTGGAGTGCAGTGGCACAATCTTGGCTCACTGCAAGCTCTGCCTCCCGGGTTCACACCATTCTCTTGCCTCAGCCTCCCGAGTAGCTGGGACTACAGGGGCCTGCCACCATGCCCAGCTAATTTTTTGTATTTTTAGTAAAGACAGGGTTTCACTGTGTTAGCCAGGAGGGTCTCGATTTCCTGACTTTGTGATCCACCCGCCTCAGCCTCCCAAAGTGCTGGGATTACAGGCGTGAGCCACTGCACCCAGCCCTCAGCTCCTATCTTAAAGCAGAGAATGCCGAAGCCTCCACATCTCCGGGGGTGAAGGAGGTGGTGTGTTCAGGCTCTCTTTCTTGGTGTTCTACCTGGATGGTCCCAAGACAGCTTCAACTTGGATATGGTTGGTGGCAGGGTGGGAATGCCAGTGCATTTAGCAGCTGGGCATTGGCCAACCAAGCAATTTACAGGGTTGAGGGACTGGCTTCAAGCAGCATCCCTTGGGTCATAATGAGAAACCACCAGCCCCGCGGTCATCTGTGTGATGAGTATTTGCTTGTAAAGCAAGATGGTGGGTGGAAGCTCAGAGGGACCTCAGAAGAATGCTGCGGTGAACTGAGAGGGGAGACCTCTGAGAGAATGAAGCCCAAGTTCCTGCTAATGGAGCAATTATTATCCTGCTGGTCTCCAAAGCACATCCTATAACCTAAAGCAGCATCTGTGTCTGCATCACTTCATGCTGAACCACAGCTGTGACACATCCTCAGATTCAAAGTCTGTTGCTTCAGAAGACAGGGAATGTGCCTGTACTCTCTGATAGAGGTGGGCACGAGGTGCTTCAACAGTTTAGTGATTCCTCCTCCATCCAGACCTTCTTGATCCCCCTGGTCTGACCTGAGTGGTCCTTTCCTCATACTCAGCTCTGCACCTTCCTTATCACATTGTATCATAATTGCTACAGGTCAGTCTTCAGGTAGATTGAGAGCTCCCAAGAACAGGGACTTGCCCACTGTCTTGCCCATCTTTGTGTCCCCAGCCCTTGGCATATGGCATGGCTCAGCTCAGGATCTCTGTTAAAGGTTGTTGAAGGTTGTTGAGCGGATTGTGGGCAGGTCTCTAGGAGCTTTCTGCCTAGACAGACCCTCAAAATCCCTTTCTTAGTGGTTCACCTCCTTCTCCCAGGCCCTGTTTCTCCCAGAGAAATACCTCCTCCAAAGCAAGGAGGAGGAGGCTGAGCACATGGTTGTTGTGGAAGGACACTTGGGGCTGACAGCTGCATGGTTGAATCATGAAAATGGCACCCTCACTGGGTGAAGACTTCAGCTGCCCAACACTCCACCCAGGGTTGGAACGAGAACCACAGGCTCCTTCCTCCTGGAGTGGCAGGCCCTCAGCTTCCCTCTAGCCAATCCATCTAGGCAGACAGGGGCTGCTGCCTGGCATCAGAGGTTTGCCTTGTTGTGGGTCAGGTAGGAAAACAGCTTGCTTCCCAAGGAGAAAGTAGAAATTTGTCGGCACACAAGGGTAAATATTGAGTGTGATATGGTGCTAATTAGCTGCACAAAGGCCATTAGCATTAATGAGCTCTGTCTCTGTGGCTCAGTCCCTCTGCCATGAGCAGTAGCACCATTGCTTTGGTCCAGGCTCGCTGGCGGTGGCTCAGTGTGCTAGCTACTGCTGTGCATTTTTCTGATGCCTTTGTCTTGGAAGAAAAATAAAGACAGCTAGAATTACAACGAAGTCCCTTTTCTTTTAACATTTCTTGGAACAAATGCAGAAACTTCAGGTTAAAGATACACTAAAAAGATTTTATTTGTTTCACATTGCCAATCTTAATCATGCCTTCTCCTCAGACTTTGGACAACATAGGCTGGAATTGAAGAAAGGAGTAGGGTGGAGGAATGATCATAACTAGAATTTTAAGGGAATATTTACTACGTACCAAACACAGAACCATACACAACCTTGTTTAAGCCTCACAAGAACCACGTAAGATGGATTCTATTATCCTCATTTTGCATCTGTGGGGGAGTGAAACTCAGAGGGATTAAGTAACTTGCCTAAGTTCCTCCAGTTAATAAATGAAAGAGCTAGGATACTTCAGCTGTGCCTGAATCCAGAGCCCATGATCTTAACCACAACACCGAACTCCTTGGAAGAGAGTGCAGGAAGGATCATACTGAACAGTCTTGCCTCTTCAAAAGTGGGGGAGAAGAAGAAAATCAACAAAGGATTTGTTCATCATTTATTAGTAAAGATATTTATTTATGGTTTAACATCTACTATGTACTGGGTTTGGGGATGTAATATAGTGTTCTTGCTCCCATGGGGGCTGCCATTAAGTGATGATATAATATAAACAGATAACTATAATAAAAGGTAGCATGGTCTGTGGTAAAGATACACACTGTGTATTGTGATAGCATGAGTTAGGGGGACCTAAAAGTATGTAGGGGTATGAAAAACATGACAGAATCTTTTAATCTCTTAGTCTTTTTTGGAAATATTTTTTAAATCTTTTTAATTGGCAAGGAAGTGAACTGCGGTAGATGGTGAAGTGCATCCTGGAGGATGCACTGCACGAGCTATAAGCCTCAAGGAATAGTCTGTGTTAGGTAAAAGTAGCAGGGGAGGGGCACTGCTGGTTGAAGGGTCACTTGGAGGAATGACTCGGAGGTGAGATACAGCAAGGTGTGTGAAGGGAGGACTACAAGTACGTTTCTGTTTGTTGAGCATGAAATGTGGGGCAGGTAGTAGTGAGGAATGAAACTAGGGGAAGGTGAAAGTAGGTCACAGAGGGTCTGATAGGTAAGGCAAGGGAGCTTGGACTTTATTCTCAGCAAAATGGGGCTCCTGACAGACTTTTAAGCACAGGAATGGCATGGAAGATGAGATTGACAAGAGTGAGATTGGCAGCTGATGGGTGAACGGTGGCTAGAGGCTGCTACAGTAGCTTGGGCAAGAATGGTGGTGGCCTGAATGTGAACAATAGTTGTAGGGATGGAGATAGGGGACACATTTGATACACATTTGGGAGGTAGAATTAGCAACCCTCAGTGGTTGTCTAAATATAAAAGGCTTGAGGGAGAGGGAGGAGTCAGGAATAGCACTCAAGTCTCTGCCTTGGGAAATTTGATATGGGTAATGACATGTTATTTACATGTAAGGTCTGGGGACAGGGTGTGGTTCAGTTTGGGGCATGTTGAGTGTGGCATTACTATGGAATACCCATGTGGAAATATGTAATACACAGTTGGATATGAGGTATAGGGCCTACAAAAGCCGCTTGGAGCATCCTGATAACAACTGAGACACTAAGGATGTCTGGGATCACCCGAGGTGGTTGTCGTTGGAGAAGAGTTGGTGTGCAGTGCACGCCCACGCTCAGCGTCTTACCACTCTTGCCCAACTCTGTCTCTAGGGTAGAATCAAATCCCTGATTGCTATATCTGAGCTTATCTCTCTGATCCTCAGTGAGACCACTGTCTTAGTCCATTTGTGCTGCTATAATGAAAGATCTGAGACTGGGTAATCTGTAAAGAAGAGAAATGTATCTTCTCATAGTTCTGATGACTGGGAAGTCCAAGATCAAGGTACCAGCGGGCACGTGCCCAGTGTCTGCTTCTAAGATGGCACCTATTGCTGCATCCTTTGGAGGGAAGGAGGGCTGTGTCCTCACATGGCAGAAGGGCACAAAGGGGTGAAAAGAGGCAGACTCCCTCCTACAAGCCCTTTTGTATGAGCACCTAATCCCATTCATGAGGCCAGAGCCTTCATGACTTAATCACCTCTAAAGACTTCACCTCCCAGTACTGCTGCACTGAGGATTAAATTTCAACCTGAATTTTGGAGGGAACAAAACCATTCAAACCATAACAGCCAGATGTTTCCAGTTCTTCTCCTCCACAAGTGTAGCCCCCTTGGGATTATACAGGAAGATCCACTGGCAGCAATATAACTCTAGAACTCCTTCCCCATGTTTCCTGACATGGAAATGGCAAAGAATTGTTGGATCTAGCAGTGGTGCAGGGGAAATGATTACTGTCTTCTCTGTCTCCACTATTCCCAGGTATTCCAGCTCTTTCTCACTCTCCAATTCTCTTCTTGTTGGGTTGATATTGCAGTGGGGGTTTAATCCTGGATAGGTTGATAGTGCATAGGGAATCCTGATAGTTAAAGAGGGTTAGGCACAGCCTGCTCTATGCTTGAAATTGACTTTAATGGTTCTTTCCTGCTTCTAACCCTTTTCTCCCAACCCCACCTAATACTATCCATCTGGTCAAGGATGACTAGGGACCCTCCCCAACCCTTATCGCTCTCTGAACAAGACACTTATATTTTGATGAAATTACATTTCATTAAAACATACATATCCTTTGTTTCATTTTCTTACATCATTTCATCCCGCTTTCCAGACAGCTCCCTAATATGACAAATTCCTTAGGATGATATCTAGGTCCAGCAGTAGTGGGCCAGGTGGGAAAAGAAGAACAGTTATTGAGAGGTACCAAGGAAGTAGGTACAAAAGCAGTGCCATGAATTAGTCTAAAGGCCAAGCTAAGAGCAGAAGAGAGAGGAATGAATAGCAGGATTAGCAGTTAGGAGAATCAAAACCAGGGTGAACCAGAATTAAGTGGACAATGTGTGGTGATGAACTGAGACAAACTCCTGCTTTCTTCTATCAGGAAAGAGACTTGAGGATTGGAAATTATGTAATAGGAGCTGGTATCTACCATCCTGGATGGCTCAGGCACAGCTGCTCACGGTTAATGTGATGGCTCATGTAATGTAAGCCAGGCTGAGGAAGGGGTCAAAAGTTGTTTAGCACAGTGAGTCAAGGGTAATTTTTCTGCAAGGAGCAAGGTCAAAGACACATTAAAGGAAAGCCTCTATTCTCCTCAGATGAGGTCAGATAGAGGGAAAAATAGCCCTTACATTAGTGTTAGTGTTTTTGTTTCTAAGATAACTAGTAAAGAAACTAGATCAGCAGGCTGAAATTAGAGCACTCATCATTTCCATTCCTCTTAAAAATAGAAAAAAAAAAAAAAAACCTTTAGTAGGACTAACATTCTACTAAACTTAAGGCTGAGTTTGCAAAGCAAAGGAGGAGAAGACATCTTCCTTAGGTGCAGCGGGGTAGTTTCTAGAAAGACGTGTATGGGATATAGATTTGGGGGCTTGAAAGAGGGGGATGGAAGGGTTCATCCAAGTGGGATAGATTTCTTCTGAAGACCTAGGCCTCCTTTCCTTGGGTGATAAAATGGAACAAGCAAGATAGGAAGAGTTATTCTATATCATACTGGACTGAGAGATCTACCTCACTCTTTGGCAAAAGAACTCAGAAAATGTTATATCTGGAAAGACTGGTGAGGCAGGAAGTATATAAGGAAAACGCAAGGCTTCTACATTACAAAACTGCAGGGGGTACCACACACATGGGATTCAACGTAGAGGACTCCTTCTGGAATTTGGCAACATGGCACCCCTGAGTACGGGAGAACGTTTGCTTCCTGTTCAGCCTTCGGGGTGTGGTGACCACCTGCTGGTCTTGTCTGCCTAGGAATGTTTCTCATTCTGTTAGCTAAGAATGCTGTTTTTCCCCTGGGAACTCTCCCTCTCCCCACTTTACTACCAATTCCATGAAGTCTTCCTGGGACTCTCTAGTGGGGATTGAAGCTAGCCAATCTCTCCTTAAAATCTGAACTATAAGTAGAATTACACAAGGCCAGAAATTGTTGGAGCTGATGCATTTTACAGTAACTCCCTGAGAAGATTGTTTATTACTTCCAGTGCCACTCCTAGCCCTTTGTGATGCTTAGAAAAGACATGGAGCTCAGGGAATTGAAGCATCTTTCAGCAAAGAAAAAGTCACCCTTTCTCCAGGCAGACAAAATCCCCTACAGAGAGGCAAGGCTTGGTGAGCAGAGAACAAACTAAATCTACCCTAATTTACCTGGTCAGACAGATGCCCTGATGACCCTGAAACCCCTATATCCTTTCCTCTACTTTTGGAAGCCTAGTTGTTCAGATTTTCTTTCAATTCTCTTACTGCCCCATACCCTTCAACTTAAGTTAGCTAGAGTATGTTTCTGTTGCTTGCTATAAAATAACCCCTAAGAGATACATAGCAGTAATATGGTGGAGACAGAGCTGAGGGAGCACCAGCCCCCATTGTGAATTATTCAACTGAAGCAACACTGGGGATACTTATGGGACATCAGTGGCCCAAATAATAACTGAGTCACAAGGAATTATAAAAGTCAATTCCCTGATGTTTTTTCTCATAGACTGACATACACATAGACATACATACAGGTGCACACACACATACACACACACACACCCACATACACACACACCCCCCTCTTCAAGGCAGAAGAGGAGGGATCCTGTCACTCAGATTACATTTAGCCTTCTGTACCTATTGAGGGGGCAGGTGAGGGAGGGGATAAAAAGGAACTGTGCCAGATGGTTTATGTCAGCCCAGATGATTTCAAATCTCCTAAGATTCATTCTTGTTCTACCATAGAAAATCATTTAATTAATTAATTAATTAATTAATTTCCATCAGAAATTAGGAAGGAGGAGGTATAATATTGAAATGGGAAAGCTCAAACACTTTATGGGAGAAGAAGCATGTAGATGAGCAGGTGCGGGAGCTGGGGAGAGTGCTTCTGGGCTCTAGCCCCACGGTAGCATCTGGGGTGGGTGCCTGTGACTTCCAAATCCCCCGTGGGAGTATGACAGTGCTCTTTTAGCAGTTGCCATCTGCAGATGGCTTAAGTGTTAACCAGCTCAGTGCCCTCTTGGTACGCAGGTTCTTGTCTCATGTCCAGGATGAATCAGGTCACATGGACAAATTGAAGGATGGTAAATAGGGAAGATTTTATTGCTGGATGGAGGTGGCTCTCAGCAGGATTGATGGGGAGCTAGAAAGAGGATAGAGTGGGAAGATGATCTTCCCCTGGAGTTTGGTGGTCCCATGGCTGATCTCCTCTCTGACCATCCACAGTCAAACTCCTCTCGAAGTTCAGACACTCTTTTTCTTCTCTCCTTCTCTGCTGTACCTCTCTGCTGCCCTGCTGCTCTGCCCTTCTGTTCATCTGCTTGTGGAACCTGGGGTTTGGGGATTATATGGGTACAGGATGGGAGGCGTGGTGGGCTAAAAGGCCATATTTTGGCACCAAAACAGGAATGCCTGTTCCCATTTAGGGCCTTGGGTTTCCAGGCTTGAAGGTGGGGTCTTTGGTGGGGAACCACCCTCTTCTACCCAGCATTTCCCTGCCTCCTGTCTGTATCACCATGTGGCTTTGGAGATGGTAAATCCAAATTTAAATATCAATTTGTGTTTACTAGCTATATGACCCCAGATAAATAACTTACCCTTTTGAGCATGTTTTTCCCTGTCTACAAAGAGGCATGATATTTGGAGTTGGCATTTATTGTTTTTGCTAGCCAGCATCTATTCCTCTTCCTCTTTCTTCTGTAACAGGAACCACATTTTCTGCTGAGAATCCCTCCGCTGGCCTGGAGGCCTGATGCTTTGCAAAGTAGGAAGCATTAGTGCCTACCCTTTCTCTCTGGAGATGGACATGTGACTCAGACATGACCCTATTAGGCCACTGTGTCTCCCAGTAAAGGAGTGGGTTCATGAGTGACCATGTGACCCAATCTAGGCCAGTGGAAATCATGGCCAAGACCTGGATTCAAATCATTCAGAAAGACTTAGGCCTGGAGCTGCTGAGAGCTACTGAGTTGAGGAAGGTTGTCAGAGTGACTCCTAATAAGACAAAGCAGAGCTGAGAAAGAGACACAATGTCATGATGACATCATTTGTTCAGTTCAATCCAGAAGGACTTGACACCAAAAGTTCCCTGGATTTGGATGCTTTTAGTTACATGAGTCAATACCTGACTCTCCTTTTCTGTTAGCCTGTTGGAATTAGGCTTTTGCATACTTGCACCTGAGAGTCCTGACTGATATGATACTATTTACCTTTCATTGCTGTGATAAGGGTGAGAATTTAAATATGAACAATGTCTGGAATATGGTAGATGGTCAATAAATGGTAGCCTTTGTTATTTCCATTGTTTTTATTGCTGCCATTTTTTTCACAGGTGATCCAGAGTCCTAACTGTCTCCTCTCTCATCCCTTCAACCAAACTTTCCTGAGCAACTCTGATGCCAGGCATTTCTAGCACTGTGACAGAACCTGAGGACAGAGGGCCCTGCTTCAAAGGTAACCACCTGCCTCCTTCTGCTATCACAGGGCTGACCTCAGTGCAGCAGAGGGCAGAGCTTGGAGGCAGCTGCTGAGAATTTGCACTCTAAAGACATCCACCTAAATCACAAGCTTTATATCTGGGCAGTCAGCCAGACCTCCTGACCATATCCTGGACTGCGGACTTTGGATGGTGGAACGGGGGTGGAATTGAACATTAAATGAGCAACATGCTAATTCCATGCAAATGAATATCTATTTTGAATCAACAGCTTGGACACTTTTTCTAGGAGGGCTGAGGCAGCAGGAATCTAAAGAGAGGATGAGAGGGGGAGGGGTTTCTCTCAGAGGCAGCAGAGAGTGCAAGGGGGCCTCCAGGCTGAGCGGAGCCACCTCCTGCCCACAGTTCCTAATGCTATTTGATTGGCTCATTAGCAAGTATGAAACACGGGAAGTCAAAAAAAAAAAGAATAAAGAAAAAAAACCCCAACTCTGGAAAGAATAAACTAACAGATGGAGACTTAATTCAATTTGCATCCAACCTACCCTAGCACCAAGGACTTTGTTTGCTTAACAATGGAGACCCTGGGGGTGGGGAGGGGTCCCTCCTGCAGGGGGGCTGATGGGAATGATCCCAGATCATCTCTTCCATGCTGCTCTTATCTCTTCCTGGGGGCCAGATGGATATTCTTGTTTTAAAGCTCCTCTCCCTTGGGCTGGTCCTGAATTCATTCTCTGATCCAGGAAGAAAGATTCTTGGGTAGAAATGAAGCTGGTATTGTAGGAAGGATGGGGTGGGGAACTGTGGGTAGCGGCAGCAGAGGGGGATGAAAAGCCATTCAGAAGCCAAGAGACTAGGTCAGGGGGACACCTGCCTCCACATCTCAGCCCGCCCCCAAACCCCACACCCAGAGTGAATCAGAAGGCCAGGTAGCTGGGAAGCTGAGACTCAACCCAGGTCTGCCTGACTCCAAAGCCTGCATCCTTTCCACTGTATATCCTGCTCCCAAGACCTGGATCCAAGCCTTGCTCTGCCACTAACTAGCTGTTTTGATTGTCATTAGGTGGCCGGGCGCAGTGGCTCGCGCCTGTAATCCCAGCACTTTCGGAGGCCGAGGCGGGGGGATCACGAGGTCAGGAGATCGAGACCATCCTGGCTAACACGGTGAAACCCCATCTCTACTAAAAATACAAAAAAATTAGCCAGGCGCAGTGGTGGGTGCCTGTAGTCCCAGCTACTCAGGAGGCAGAGGCAGGAGAATGGCGTGAATCCGGGAAGCGGAGCTTGCAGTGAGCCGAAATCATGCCACTGCACTCCAGCCTGGGCGACAAAGTGAGACTCTGTCTCAAAAAAAAAAAAAAAGATTGTCATTAGGTGACCCGAAGTCTCTGAACATTGAGATTCCTCTTTTGATGAGCAGAAATAATAGCCAAATGAACCTCGCCATAGCTGCTGTGCAACAAATATCAAAAGTGTGGATGTAGAAGCATTGTGTGCTGTTTGCTTTTCTATCCAGGTTCTCACATTAGGGATAATCATTGTTAGGGTCTAGGATGTCACTCACCTTCCTCCCCTCTAGGGAGCTAACGGATGGGGTATATACACAAAGAACAGTAACCAAATGGGAAAAGATGAACTACTTTACAGCATGGCGGTGCCAAGCTCTGGCAAAAGCCAGATAAGAGACTATGGCTTAGGCCAAATCCTGAAACAGAATCCTAGGACACAAATCATGCTTCCCATGGCCTACAGGGAGAGAGGAAAAGAGAGAGATGGCCTGGCATCCCAGTGCGCATGTCTGACTAATCACAGGGTGTGAGTTGTAGGCCTATGTAAGTCTCCCAGGTGCAAAAAGGAACAGAGAAAACCAGGGTGGTCACATTTGGTTTTAGAAGGGTCCAGGTGTATGCAGGGGAGGAATAACTTTTCCTATACTCTCTTAAGTTCAGTGGCTAGGCCTGACAACTAAGTTGACATAGAGTAACAAGATAAAACCATACAAATTTTATTTAATATTTTTATGTGCACATGGGAGCCTTCATAGGAAAAACAAAGATCTGAAGAAGTGGTTGGGACCAAGAGTTTATGTACCTTTTTAAACAAAGATTAATAAATTTTTGAAGAAGTGATGAGACAAAGAAAAAGGATGTTAAACTTCTAAGAATGGTAATTTGTGGGAAAATGATGAGGAAGTATGCGGGGGGAAAATAATGGAAGAGAAGGATTATTTTAGTAGGTTCGTTTGTGCAGATCCGTTTCAGCATTGACTCCTAGTCTCTGATGGTAAGAATATTCTCTATCTGATGGAGGAGCCAAGGGCTTGGCCCTCTGAAGATTTCCTGAAAAATCAACTCACAAAAGGCAGATAATTTGGGGAAAAATATACAAATCTACGTAACATGTACACATGGGAGCCTGTAGAATGAAGATCCAAAGACGCAGGGAAAATTGTCCATTTTTATATTTAGGTTCAACAAACTATGGACAGCCATGTAGAAATATGATTGGACAAAAAGGGTCTGATCTTATGCTAATAGATTGAGTATGGAAATCCAGCAAGGGCTGTCTGTCTAGATTCTTCTTGGCATCTCTGAGCATGAGTTCCATCCTCCTGGGTATAGGACAGGCCTCTCTCTGGAATCAGAATCTTATGACCTACAGTTAAACAAAGTAGATTGGATAATTTCATCATGGCCAATTTTTACATAGAAAGGTAGAGGAAAATTAGAGTAATATTTTTAAGTTTTATTAGTGGCTTTGGGGAAGAGGAATTCTGGTTTCTGAGATACCCCTCGGGGAACAGGGATTCTCATTTTTATGGCTGGCCTCAGGGGAGAATGGGACTGAGAGAGAGGAGGGCAGGAGAAGGTCGGAGAAACACTTTCACTTCTGAGGCCTTCCTTTTGCAATATTGCTTTCTAAGCCCCAACATGGGTACAAGGAGGGCACCTTTCTCATAGAAAATCTTATTGCCTGCTTTTAGGTAGAAAGGGAAGGTCAGCGGGCCCTTCCTGCATCTGCTGCTTCTTAAGTGCCTTCAGCTCAAAATATCTCATATGCCAAGGAGGCATATTTTGGGGTGGTATGTTTTGAATCCCCTCCTGTGCTTTGCCTGGGGACAAAAAGGAGACCCCCTGGCTTTCAGAAAATAAGTGAGAAGGGACCTTGCTTTTGAAGGCCCAGGACTTGCCTCAATAGTAAGGGTGGCTACTGCCATGCTAGGCTTTGACCTATCAATTTCCTACCTGAGGTTTCTTATGGGAGGCAGGATGGTTCTTCTGGCTGCTCTTTTTCTCCCTGTCCTATATATAGGGCAAGGGACAGGCATGAGAACTTTCTGCCTCAGCAATATTTGACCCTGATTCAGAGAGCTTGGTGCTGAGGACCTCATCTCTCTTGAAAGTCAGAATCCTCAGCTCAACCTCAATGAAGGCCCAGGTGCTATTGGAAGTGTCTGCAGAATCATAGTTTCATTTGCCAGAGGTGTGGGAAGTAAGAAGGACAAGGGAGGTCATGAGGGAGGAAGTCAGGTCTGGGAATTCAGGTCTATCTGCCAAATAACCGATCAATTAGTGTTGCTCAAGTTGAAAGGCTGCCCTGTTGGACAACTTCCTTTGTCATCTCTTTTCAGTAGAAAGAAAATGAATATTGATCCTGTTCTTGGCTCCATGCTCAGCCCCTTCAAATGAATATGATTGGGTTTTCCCAATGTAGTGGGTGACATTCGGACGTTTAGGGGCAATAGCATCTTCTCAGAACTCAGCCTTTGAAGTGGGGGCTGATTGAAGTGAGTCTGAGAGGATGTAGGGGTCACTACAGGTTAGAAAAAGGCAGCTTCAGGTCTCAGATGGTGTCAGACAGGTTTTCTGCATCCTCAAGGGGTAGCCTTTGAACCTGAGTTACCTTAGAACTGGCTCAAAAATTAAGTTTGCAGAAGCTAAAAAATGGTTCCAATGAATTGTGGGAGATCAGAATATGCCACCCCAAAATATGCCTCTTTTGCATAAGGATTGTTGAGCTGAAGGCAATTAAGAATAAGCAGCTGCAGGAAAGCTCTCTGCCCTCCCTCCATTTGCCTAAAAGCAGGACACAGATTTACAAAGACAAAAGGTATCCTGTCCCTACTTCTAACAAGAAGAACACAGGATAACCTCTGAAGACAACTTTAGATCCTCATTCCACCTGGAGACAGCACCAGAGGAATCTGCATTAACAAGCTTTACTAACTAACCTTTATCTGCCATTTATTTGCCTTTCCACAAGTGGCTGCCCCTAGAGACTCAAAGTCCTTTTTCTTTGTCTTCTCACATCTCTAAAAATTTACTGTTCTTTGTTGAAGATGCTATATAAGCTGGACTTCAAAGATACTTCTTGGACTTCAAGGACACCCACTCATTCTCTGGGTGTATCCCATGCATGTGTGAAATATATATGTTAATAAATGCCTTTTTGGTTTTCTTCCATTTATCTGTCTTTTGTTAGAGGTGGTCTGTTCCAATTAAGAACTTATGAAGGTTGAAGAAAAAATTAGTTTTCTTCCCCCACAGGATTCTTGGAAAAATGAACTATATACTCAGCATAAGACCCAGAGGAGGTGGGGACTGCTGGGCAGGACCTCTTAAACTCCCTGGTAAAATGTTCCTTGTGGAGAATGAAAGGGTATCTCAAGAGTCCTGGGGTACAGTCTGAAGCTGCCAGCTAGAAGCATAAATTCCTTTTAATCTCATGGACCACTGTAAAAATTCTTAAGAATTTTGCATTCCCCTACGTAATGTTTTGATATAAATATGATGTTTTGAATCAATTGTCAATTAGCAAAACTGATGCAGAGGAAAATGCATCATATTCATGTCATAGCTTTAGGAACTCCATGTCCTACCACCTGGCGTATGTTATTTTGAGAAACATAGCCCATTAACAATAATATTCAGATGCATAGAACCCCTGATTCTAAGCTTTGTGGAGGTCACTACTGGGGCATGATTGCTTTCTTCCTGGGTCATCCTCTCCCTGGGGGTGAAAAAGGAATCTGTGTCCTGCTGAGTCTCAAACCTTTCTGAATTCTGGAAAGTTGTCTCCTTGGGTATTCTGGAGGCATTGCATCTGGTGCTCCATGTCCTGTCAGGGACATCCCTCTTCCAGCCCATACAGACGGAATCATATGCACTGAGGGGCCCCAGAGATGGTGGGTTCACAATGGGTTTCAATGATGTGGCCTCCTCTCTGCTAAGCCATGAATGTCACCCATGTATACCAGCAAGCCAGTGGCTATGGATGAGGTACAAGAAGTAGGAGAACGTGGGGCTCATGAAAATATATTATCTTTCATTTTGAAAATTGTTTCCCTTGCGCATCTAAATGGACATTTATTATGCGTTTCCATAGTTACAAGTAGAAAATGGTCGGGGGAGAAATGAGTGGAAAGTAATTGAAAATGCTGACTTCGATATCGAAAATTACATGTGGATATGTGCTCCCCTGCTGCCTTTCCCCCACTTCCCCCAACTCCCACCACACACACTTAGGGAGTAAGGAAGATGGGGAGGGAGAGAGAGGGGGAAAAAAAGGGCGAGAAAAAGAGAGAGAGAAATATAGAGACCCACCTAGGGCGCTAGGGTAAGAGTAAAGACAAAGGAGATCAGCTTTGAGACACCAACCTCCTCTTCAGTATCCACAGATTACTAAAAATGCTGCAACTGTTGTTCAAAATATGCTCTGGATCCTTGTGGCAGCAAAATGGCTGCATCTGCATCCTTCTTAAAATCTGTTGTCCAGGAGGAAGTGGGGAGAATGTGCTCTCTAGATTCATCAGGCTGAACCATGGTTGAGGGGCTCAGAGGCTCCCAGGATCCAGGGATGAAGACCCAAGTTTCTTGAGATTAGGAGGCCAGCCTGTCTGCCTGCGGCATAGCCAATTCTCAGGGCACACTTGCTTTGTGAGGCTCTCATCACTGGGAAGTAATTTCCGCTCTCCCCGTCATCACAAGTCCTGCCTAGCTTGCTGAGAATGCAGTGCCTCTGCTGGGCTCCTGTGCAGATAGCATTTAATTTCCATTGCACTGAGCTGAGGAATCTGGCATAATAAGGTATAGATCTGTTTGACCTGCACTACAGGGAGTCAGTGGTAGAAGAAGGATTCTGGTTGGAGGCAGACTGGTCACTGGGACAGTAACCCTGCCCTGAAGCTCTGAAGCCAATCACAGATGTGTGGGGAGGCCTTTATCCCCTCCTCAGGCTCCCACCCTGCATCTTTCCTAGGTGTGATAGGCAGTGTGACATGGTGAGAAGAATGCAGGATTTGGTCTCAGACGGCCTGTCTGAAATTCACACAGAGGCAAGTGATAGCCTTGTACCTCATAGGATTGTTGAGAGAAATAATTGCACACATACTTGAATCCTCTGGGGCTGTGTCCAGATAGTGCCAAGACAAGGAACTGGAGGAAGAGTTAGAGACAGAAGCTCAATTCCTGGTTGTGTTCCATTTTTTCCCCATGTGTCGGTTTCCTCCAGATCCTGACCGAAGGGCTGTGTCCCTAGGAGAGCTGGCAAGAACACAGACTCTGCCATGTGAAACTATTCTGGGTTCTGTGTTCTATGTCCCTCTCTCCCTAGAGAGAAGTGGGGGTCCTCCATCCCCAGAATCCTGCACATACTTCTATTTTGCTCATATCATTCTGATTGTAATGTATTGTTTCCTTTTCTTTTCCTACCAAAAGGTTGAACTCCATTAGGGCGAGGCCTGTGTCTTACTAAGTAGTTGAAAACAACAGGAAATCAATGAATGTTTGGTAAGTGAAGGAATGAGTAAGGCAATGAAGCAGGCTCTACTGATCTGGGAACATGATGGTTCAGTTTCAGCTTTTGGGGCATTCGGTTATTCCAACATCTGCCTGGCTTTTCCTCCATCAGGAAGAATGTGAATCTGACAAGTTCATACATGCTAAACAATAGGAAATCCATGAGCATTATTAGAGTGATTTTTATGTTTCTATAGAGTTTTTTACATTTTCACATTCATGATTTCATTTGATCCTTATTAATAATTTAGCAAAAAAGACACAAGAAAGCTGAAGTTCGGGAAAAAGTCAGGGGACTTGTCCAAGACTATGTAGGTAACTGATGATGAACCCAGTATTAGAATTCTAACTTTTGAGTTCTGTCCAGATGCTCTTGAGAGGAATCTGCAATGCAGTTTACAAAACAACACTTTTAAGAGGCCATGGGGAAAAATCCACCAGGTGTGCAGGTGTACAGCCACTTTGCTCACTTATTTTTCATGAATAACTTCTGCATAACTTCCTGGGCCATGCACTATGATAAGGATGGAGAATGTAGAGAAGAGTATGAGGGTCTACTAGGGGAGGCAGAGTCATAGGTTGAACTTAAAGGATTGGAGCTCTAAGTGAAGTCTAACAGCAGCATGGTGGGAGTGAAAGGGAAGAAAACTGGTATATTGGAATTTGCATTTCCAGAGCTGGAAGAGTTATTTGATAATGTGGCCCAGAATATGGCCATAGGAGGATTGGTTGTTGCTAATGTCGATACATGTTGTTGGAGTTAATGATGTCAAGGAATTCTGAGGTTAGGTCTCAAAATAGTTTGCATAGATATGAAATGTGATGATAGAAGCTGAGGAGCAAAATAAATTTTGGAGCCAGCTAATAAAATCCAGAATGAGTGAGAGGAATGAAAACTAAGCTGGAGGGTAATGGTGACAAAGATGAGTGAAAGAGTTAAAGGATGGTGAACTCAGCTCACATAACTTCCAAAGAGATCTTTCTGCAAGAGGGTATGAAAGAAGGGTTGGAAGGAAGTCACTGGATTAAACTGGTGTTATAGAATGTTTGTATCCCCCTCACATTCTTTTTTTTTGAGATGGAGTCTTGCTCTGTCGCCCAGGCTGGAGTGCAGTGGCGCAATCTCAGCTCACTGCGAGCTCCGCCTCCCGGGTTCACGCCATTCTCCTGCCTCAGCCTCCCATGTAGCTGGGACTACAGGGGCCCGCCACTGCACCCGGCTAATTTTTTGTATTTTTAGTAGAGACGGGGTCTCATCGTGTTAGCCAGGATGGTCTCGATCTCCTGACCTCGTGATCCACCCGTCTCGGCCTCCCAAAGTGCTGGGATTACAGGCGTGAGCCACCGCGCCCGGCCCCTCACATTCTTATGTTGAAGCCTTAAGCCCATATGTGAAGATATTAGGCGATGCAACCTTTGAAAAGTAATTAGGTTCAAATAAGGTCATGAGGGTGGGACCCTACGATAGGATTAATGTCCTCATAAGAAGAGGAAGAGAGGCCAGATCTTCCTCCTTCTCCAAGTCCAGCACCAAGGAAAGCCCACGTGAGCACACAGTGATTTGCAGTCTAGGAAGAGGGCCCCCACCAGACACCAAATCTGCTGGCAACTTGCTCTTGGAATTCTCAACCTCTGGAACTGTCAGAAATAAATGTGTAAGCCATCTAGTCTATGGTAATTTTTTATAGAGCCTGAGCTAAGACAATTGGTAAATGTAGATTGTTACATTTTTTAAGGGTTGGCTAAGGAAATCATGAAGGCTTAACAAAAGTTTATTTCTCACTCCCATTACCCATCCCAGGCTGGTCAGGAGAGGAGGAGGGTGCTCTGCTCCATGTAGCCATCAAATAACCTACGTTGATAAAAGTCCTCACATCTTGTACTGTATCATCTGAAATATGAGACTTCCACGATCGCTATTGCAGGGGAAGAGATGCTGGAGGGTCCTGCACTAATTCTTAAATGTACTGCATTTCTCTACTCACAGTCCATTGACCTGTACCAGTCAATGACCACACTTTACTCAAAGGGGTTTAGGGAGGTGGAGGAGCATAGAAATATTTGAACAGTAAATGTCTTTGCGATCCTGTTAACAGACTCCACAGGCTTGTTTGGCTCATTCATTCAGTAAATACCTGAATGCCCCTTTGTGTCAAACAATGTGCCAGGTGCATAGGACACAGCAATGACTAAGAAGGGGTTGTGGTTCCTGCTCTAGGAAGGTTTTTTGCCAATCTTTGACATCTTCTTGTTGTCCTGGCTTCAGACCCTGAGGCTTTTTTGCTTGCCACCTTCCAGTTTAGATTCTCGGCTCCTGTAAGACTGCCTGTCTCCAGCTCTAGACTCTGCTTCTTAGAGCAAATCTCTGCTAGGCTGCCACATTTCAATGGGTAGAATGGGTGTAATCCTGGTGCTATGAACCATGTCTTTTTCAGTTTTTCAGCTGCAGGAATGTAGGAATAAGTATGTCAGGGCCATTGGGTTTCTATTGATGAAGGAGGAAACTTAGACGCTCTCCAGGCAGACATGTCCCAGCGTACCGACCAGGGTAGGAACTTCTCCCATCCCACCCAGACGCTTGGTTTGGAGTGGTGGGTGGGGTCTGCTGAGCTAGTAGTGGCTAAGTTTCAGGCCTACTGCCTCCAGGAACATAACACTATTCCGTAGGCCATAATTGAAAATCTATTAACTCTGGAAACCAGTATTGCACATAAACCTCCCCAGCCCTGGCCATCCTGCAGTGAGCACTCCCTCCCTGTTATTCCTATAAATCACCGGAGATAGGCTGGGAACCAATCGATGAGAAAAAATTATGCCACAGCATTAGATTTCATCATATACAACTTGAACTATTACTTTTCTGTCCTGTGGTATGAGGAATCATGAGAATTAATGGTCTTCCTCTTCCCCAACGATGGGTTTTATGACTCAGCATTACCTATACTCTGTTTCTTCCTTAAAACCATCAATTAATTTTGGGTACTCAAACTACTCAGTTACTTCCTGAAATTAGCAAGCATCACCTCTCTCTCCCCCATATAGAGCCTTAATGGGATTTTTAAATAATGATATGGTTTCCCAGGTTTTGGCTTCCTTCAAATGTCTGATTGGGAACAAGTTTCTGCCTCATCCGATTCCTCCCTGTGACCTTCTCCCTAGACTTCTCTTGGCTCCATTTTTCTAATGATGTATCTGGTACTCAACCTCTGTCTGCCTTTTCTCAGCAAATGGTTGGGATAAACAAGACTAGGGTCAAGATGATTTTAGTTGCTCTCCATCTCTTGTTTCAGCATTCCATTTCCCTTGCTTTGAGAAAGTTCTTTCTGAACTCTTAACTCCTTTGAAAACAAAATGGAGGAGTGGATCCCATTTAGCAAATAGCTCTGGTGATGCCCTTCTGGGAAAATTTCAGTACCTGAGTGACTGCAGCAGATATAGGTCAGCTGGACAGATAGGGCAGTGGAAGGCTTTGGGCCAAGACATGGAGATGAAGCAGGAACAATATGGAGCAGGGTCCTTAGTGTATCTGAGCCAACCAGCAAATATTTGTTTAGCATATTCATTGTGTAAAACATACTAGATGTTATTTTAAACTTTTACCTTATTTTGTGTATGAAACTCAGATTTTCTGGGAGGGAAGCAAGAAATTCTATCCAAGATCCATGAATGTTTTTCCTTTAGTCATTCTCAGGTGAGTTTTCAATAGGTTCACAGGGAGGGAAAATGTCCTCTGGAATCATTCATTTATTTGTTCATGCCTTCAATAAATATAATGAATTAATGTTATATGTAAGGCAGTGCTTAGGATGATTTAGGGTATATAAAAGTGACAAAAGCATAGCCCCAAAAGTTAGATATTTGCAACACTGCAACACTGTTGGAACGGTAAGACTCTTGGGCAGGCATCTCATAATTCAAGGCAGTATGAACTAAAATGCTTTATGACTGGCAGAAAGGAAATCCTTATTGGTAGAAGAGGCAAGAAAAGAGGTCTTCTCTAGATGGCTGGCCTGGGTTATGTAGGCTTTTGCACAAACCAGAACCCTGCCTCTACCTTCTAATGCTACTAAAGTTAGAATAAACCATCAGACACACTAACACAAGTCCAAATGACTGAACAGCTGGAAAAGTGCAAGGGTCAACATACACCTGCTATCTTCTGGAATTTCCCAGCTCCCACACCATCCAGGGTTGCAGGGGAGCTGCCATGTCACAGGGAGTTCTCACCCCAAACCAAGCTGATTGGGCTAGTTGAGAGTTTCAAAACCAAGTGGAACCCATATGTCCCTTTCCTCAGGATATTTATTTATTTAGAGACAGGGTCTTGCTATGTTGCCCAGACTAGAGTCAAGCTCTTGGGCTCAAGCAATCCTCCTGCTCCAGTCTCCTGAGTAGCTGGGACCACAGGCACACAACATAGTGCCCACTTCTGGAGGATTTTTGGTCTTAGGCCTGAGAGTGGAAAGTCTTTTGTGGCTGCACTAGAAGATATGTATTTTGGGAGCTGCCAGCAGCCATGTTTCCAATGATGGGACCAGAGAAGTGAGAGACGTGAGTTCACTTTTAGTGAGAAAGAATGCAAGAGAAGCTAGGAAAGAAGCACTAATGTGGGATGTGGAGGGAGTCCTGAGGGAATGTGGGAACCTGGTTATAGCAATTCCTAAGCCCCCGTAGAAATCATGCTCTCAGGTTCCAGGAGACATTCCAATGTCCTTTATAACAAATCCTCCATTTTGCTTAAATCAACTTGAGTTGGGTTGGGTGTCTGTCACTTGTATTACGCCGTGTTAAATTGAATGAAGAACACTAGACCACATGCAGAATTTACAAAAGTATTATCTAGAAATCCATGATCACAGTTCTCAAAATCCCTCACCCGCAATGTGGAAATCATACATTGCCAATTTGTTGGAAATGAAGACAGGATTTAACAGAAAGTGTGTCTCTGAAATGAGCCATGCCTGGAGTTTCCTGTCCCATAAGACAGAGAGTGGAAGTACTTTCCCTTCACTTCAAGGCAAGAGGATACACCACTTAGGCAACTTGATATTATTCCCTGCAGTTAGGAGGATCCAGAAGGCTGGTGCCAGACTCCTGCCCATGAAACCTCAAAGGTGGGAGGGTTTGGCAGGCCAGCTGCTTCAGTTGAGAAGCTAAGGAGAGAGCTGCTAAATCGACAGTGGCCTATAGTCCTGGGATTTGTCAGAACAAAAGAGGCAGGAGTGCTTTTTATGGACCGTATAGGCACCAGTGGGAGAGAGAACTGACCACAGAAGGATCGCAGTGGAAATCCAACAGGGAGAATCCATGTGGAGTAGACTGTCAGAAAACCAAGGCCTTGAAAGGGAGGTGACCAATCGGAAGGCAATACCGAGTCAGAGTCATGGGAAATGTTATCGTTTCGCAGCAGGGCCTCTGACAAGCCATGGGAGTGTCATGAGAGGCAAGAAAACTTTAGACACCTGCCAGGCCCAGAGCTCTTGAAGTCGTTTTACTACAATACCTATCAAGAGAAAACTTTCCTGTTCTTTTAACCTCTTCTCCCTCCCAAGGCTTCAACTCCAGAGAGGTCAGAAACAGTTGAGAAGAAGAGATGTGTCTGAGAAAGGAAGAAGAAGCTGATGCCATCCCCTTTACTCTGTAGTAGGGGCCTGTCTGTGCTAACTGCAGCTGGGGCATCAGGGATAAGGGCTGTCTTTACTGGCAGAGACAATATCCGGTGTTCACCAATTTCTCCTCATGTTTCTTCCTTCATACTACCCAGCCCTGCTGAATTTGGGTGGGAAAATATGATTAGTTCTGTGCAAGGAAATGAGATTGGAAATGCTGTGTGTCATATCCAGACCAAGGCACAGCAAGGGCCCTGTAAGCCTCTAGGCTTTCTCTGTCTCTGTTGCCCAGGAGCATGAAGGCATGTGTTGGTAATGGAACCACAAGATCAAACTGGCCTGAATCCCTGAGTCACCACATGGAGGACAGCTGCCTGAAAGAGTCTCCTGACCTATAGTGGGCTCTGGATGAGTGAGAAGTATAATAAAATGTATGCATTAATTACAGAGCTCTTAGGCTTCTTTGTTAGTACAGCTAGACCTATAACATCCTGATTAATATATCTTTGTATAAAGATCGATGTGTTGACTATTATATTGAACTAGACACTTTTAATCATTGATTTAAGATATATTGGTGATTTAAAATGACTTATATTCTCTAAGAGTGAGCAGAAAAATTGGAGATTTTACCCAGTGTCAAGGGACTGAACAAGCTCTGAATATATTTAAAGGGCAATGGCAAACAAAAGAAAACAATTTTTTGAATACGTCTCATGGGTCTTGTTTATTCAACACATTGGTTACAGTTGCTTTGGGAAAAATAACTCTCACCTCATAGAGTTGCTGTAAATTGAAAACAACTTGGCTTATGTTAGGTCCTTAGTAAAAGTCCATTTCTTTCCAGGGGAATGAGTGGGAAATATGAACGTGTACATAGGGAATACAGAAGGAATGAAAGATATAGATAAAAAATGTAGCCAGTTTTATCCTTCTGCCCCAGGCAGGACATCCCTCTGGATCTAGAGGTCTAATACCTCCCAGAGATGTTGAGGGAAAAAACAAACAAACAAACAACAACAACAACAACAAAGCCCACTGAGGTTTAGAAAACCTCCTGAAGTTTAGAAAAAGAGGGCTTTCTTTGGAGATTTAAAATGGGGGCCAGGTGCGGTGACTCATGCCTGTGATCCCAGCACTTTGGGAGGCTAAGTTAGGTGGATTGTTTTGGGCCCAGGATTGTTTGAGACCAGCCTAGGCAACATGGCAAAACCCCGTCTGTATACAAAACACAAAAATTATCAGGTGTGGTGGCGTCTGCATCGGTAGTTCCAGTAACTTGGGAGGCTGAGTCCAGGAGGCGGAGGTTGTAGTGAGTGGGATTGCACCACTGCACTCCAGCCTGGGAGACAGAGGGAGACACTGTACCTAAATAAATATAAATAATAAAATGGGAAGGGACCCTGGGAAGCAGACACGACTGGCTGGGTGATGGTAGGCAAATACTCCACCTCTCTAGCGCCACTAAGTACATCTGGACGAGATGACCTTCAGGCCCCTCTGAGGCTTCAACACCTACTCGGGGCTGAGACAATTCATGGGGGCAGGAGGGGGTTCAGCATATGCTGTCTTAGGCATGGTAGGGATCAATCCATTAGGGAGGGAAAGCTGGACTGGAGGGATCTACGGGTTCAGGGCCCACCCATCCAGGCCCAGTAACTTTATCTTCATCCCCAAGCCCAAATTGCTTTCTTGTAATGCCACCAGGAAAGCGCATTTGCCTTAGCTGATGCAGCTCAGCCTCCAGTCTCCCCAGGCATGGCCATAAAGCTGGCTCAGGTTCCAAGCTGTGCGTGTGAATATGACACAAATATTTATCCTGTCTGTAGAACACCGTGTCTGTGGAAGCTGCCCACTGGAACTGGGCCCCCATGGTCTTGTAAGGCAAAGGCTGGCTACAGTAGTCAGCTCTGGGGCCCTGGGCCCCACCTAGGGTAACCGTGTTGAAAACGGACCCAGCTTTTGGGGAGTATTTGCTGCAACTGCAAAGGACAGATTCTATTTCAGATCTGTGGTGTGTGTATTTCTTACTGACTCCTTTTCAAAGCCAAATCAATATCAGGCCAACCAGGAGATTTCCAGGGGTATAAACCATGGGGCTGAGAGGAGCAGGGAGGACTCTGAAGTGGGATCAGCAAGAGCAGAGCCCTCTGGGAGGTCTCCATGTTGGTGATGTAAGATCTCACCACACTAGTGATAAAAGCAGAACTGTTAGACTCTTCCCTCCAGACTGGATCACATCCTCCCTGTAACAGGGATTCTTGTGAGGGGGTCTCACTGGCCAGGGGGGAGTGGGTATGACAGGCTTCCTGGTGTACACACCTTGGCGATGCCCCTGGTGGGAAGTGGGGAAAGGCCTACTCCCTCTCCTCTCACAGCCGGCACTGCTCGGTACAGGGTTTTCTACCAGCCTTGAAGAACACCCTTCCAGAGGGACTTCTCCTCCCCAGCACAATGAGAAAGGGGGAGTTTTCATGAGGACCAGAGTCACATAGGTGATGTCAGTTCTAGCCATCTGATTTCAGGGACCGCCTTTGAGACAAAAAACCCTATTTAGCTATTCTCCCAAATTGCTGACATCCTACCAGTAGAGACTCATTCCTTTGAGCCTCTGTAAACCCAGAGTCCTGAGGCAGTGGCAGCACTTTGCTCACTGTGAATGAGTTGTCAGTTCCTTTTATTTACTCTTTCAACAAGTCTCTTGCGAGTATCTATGAAGGGTCATTCCCTATGAGCCAGGTGCTGTCCAGGGACTCACAGAAGCAGAGGGAGGAGACAATCTGGGCTCTGGATGCTGCAGAATCAGGAGGCGATGCAATGCCATGGAAGGGGCTCAGGGAATGGAGCCAGCAGGAAAGATGCTCTTGGCCCATTTTGCCACTCCAAGAGGGCCTCAGCTGGGTGGCCTCCTGGTTTCCCTGATGAGGTGCAGGGAGGCTTTGGTAGAAGCTCCAGGTTGCACCATGAGCTCCCAGCTCTTTGATTAATTCCAGAGCCCCTGATTAGTTTCACCCCATGGTACTTGAGGATCAGACATGGAAACCTCCAGAGACAGAACCTGGGGTGAGGAGGGGAGGAGGAGGAGGAGGCTGCTAGAGAGGGTTCTGTTGGGAACCTGTATTCTTATTCTGAGATTCCCAAGTTCTCTCTCTCTCTCTCTTTCCTTCTCTCCCAGTAACGCTATCAGAGGTTCCAGCAATAGCCTGGGGAGGCCATAGGGTGGGCATCTCCTCTCTCTGCCCCCAAATGACTTCTTCCACTAAAGCAGGAGGAAGAAGGCGCCCAGCCCACATGCATACATTCTGCTACCATGGCTGCTCAGAGCCCCTTTTCTTGGGGGAAACAAGGTCAGGAACCTCTCCCAGTCAAAGCCCCCCTCTCCCAGGGAAGATTTTACCAGTTGACTTGTTATTAATGATGTTCTAAAAGCAGCAGGTTTGTGGCCAAGGGAAATCAATTGGCCAGAAATGTGACAAAAGGGGAAATACTCTACAGCATATGAATGTATGAATTATTGATGTCTTCAGTTTGAGGCTTTCAGACACCAGAGCTTAGCTGTAAACAGCAAAGTGTACTCTCTTCTTGCACCTCCCTCCCACCCACTCTCTCCCAGTTTGGAGCCCTTGCAAGGTTTGCCCTGAAAATAGGTTTGAGCCCAGGGCCAGGGAAGCACGTGGATGGCGGAGGGAGGACTCAGAGGGTGTCCAGCTGACCAGCTCTTTGAGGCCCCCATCTGAGCCTAATGGAACCATTCTGGGATCGGGGGCTCCACCCTCCCCAGGCTCAACTGCCCTGAGTGACCCTCTGACTTCCATTTCCCCTGGTCTCACAGGCCATAGCCATCTTCAGGGTTAAGGACTGCAGTCTGCTTTTTTCCTGCTTTTTCAAGGGGCTTGAAATGTCTGAGCATTACCTGATCTTTACATGGGGGAAGGAAGAAAAAAAAAATCCTCAGCTGCATACAAAAAACAAATCCTACTCCTTTTAATCTATAAACCATTATCTCCTCAATTCAAGCTTTAAGATTCAGGACCAATATATGATGCTAATAGCTCCTGAAAGATATATTCAGAGGTCTTCTGTAGTCTGAAAACCATTTTTTCACAGGCTCTGAGAACAAGGTTTCTGGGGGTCGTCTCCCACACTTGCTCTCTTCTCTTGCTTTTCAAGTCTCTGTTTTTCCCTAGCTATTGCTATTGCTCATAGCTCTGTAAGTAATCTCATTGCCCCACAAATGCTGACTCCCTTTAAGAGGATCTAGCAAATCCTGATTATGAATTCGTGTCCCTACTTCTAACCTGCCTACTCACCCCTCCTGCCTTGTCCCTGCTGGGTGGAAATGCATATAGGAAGCTCAGTTACAGGCTGACAACTCGAGCAAATGGATGAACACATTTCCTGTCTACAGGATAGAATTTCACTTGGAAATTGTCCCTGGCCTCCTCAGTTAGTGCATCAGGTCCACCACCCATGTCAGGACCCTTGAAGGGAGAAGAGGGAACAGCTGTTATGCAGGTGAAATGCTACTTGCTATCAGAGAATTTCCCGAGCTGCCTAACCCTTTCCCTGCCAGGCCATCGCTCTGAGCTTTTGTAAAACACACTTCTACTGACTTGTGAGTTGAGTTTAGCCGTCTCATAGCAGCACATGGCAGAGACTTTTGGATCTCTGAGCATCTGCTGGAATCAATCCCTTGCTCAGGCTCTGTGCTCACTTTTTTAGGATCACTCACTGCTTCAACTTCCAGGAAGAGTGATCACAGAGAGGCTAAGTCAGGTGGACTTGAGGGAGAGGGATGCAGACCCCTTGAGATGACTCTTCAGGCAGAAATTTCTGCAGACCCTGCAGAGAAAATGGCTAGAAAGGAGATGGAGGTAGAGGAAGAAGCCCAGTCTCTGGGTAGTTTCCCCAAAGTGAAGGTCTTAGGGGGCCAAGGTATGAAAACAAAAATAGGCAGGGCTAGAGAAACCAGGACTTAAGCTGAGAGCTACAGACTTCCCTCATCTCCACCTCGCTCCTGGGTGGTCAACCCTGGCTACTTCTCTGGGCCTTCTGGGAATGGTTGGCCTCTCTCTTTGCCACCTCTCCTTTCCTTTCAGTGAAACAAGGAGCAAAGAGATCCATTAGTACTAGCTTCCACCAGACTTGTGCCCAAGTAGTCCAGCTCTGAGATAACTCTTGAGTCTTTTTCAGCTCTGGCTTGCCTCAGTTTCCCCATGAGGCTAATGTGGGTGGAAGGAAAGCAAGACCACACTAAAGACAGAGTTTAGATTATTCTAGGCAGGAGTGCTGTTGCCTGCACAAAGACACGTTTCCACCAGCCATGACCTACAGCGGTGAGGTATTCCGCCTCCTGCAGCACCTGCTGGCTCCTTGCTTCCATTCTCTCCAATGCCCGCTCAGCTGCCTGTACAGGTCCTCCCATCCCAGAACCAGTTGTGGTCCCACATCCCTCCCCAGCTTGCTGATTACCTGCTAGGAAAGCTGCCACATGGCTGGGTCTTACATGTCCCTGGGGATGCAAGGGCTGCTGTAAACAATCCTCCAATTTGCCTGTAAACTACCAAAGTGGCAGCTTCCCTGACACCAACATCACGCTGCTCCCTGCAACAGCACCAGTGAAAAGTAAACAGGCTCTTAACCCCAACACAAGTCTCACTTGCCTGGACTAAGACACTCCCTTAATGACTTGGCAAGAGCTGCCCTGGCCAGTGGCTGCCTGACACAACCAGCCATGAGTCCTTCTGCCTGATGAGTGACAGATTCACTAAAGCCTGATGAGTGCTTTAGTGACAGATTTGTGCTAGTCAGTCAAGCCCCTATGCAAGTCTACTGTCCATGGAGGCAAAACGGAGGATGGGGTTCCAGGAGGGTGATGAAGGGAAGATACAGCATAAGCTTCTTCAGAAGAGGGTACATAGTGCAGTGTAACTGCCAATAGCCCTGGACCTCCAGGTGCTGGCTGTTCTCCCTGCTCACATAAGGTGACTTAGGGCAGGTTCTTAGCATCTCTGAAATTGCTTTTTCTCACTATTAAACAGAAATAATAAACCCTTTCTCATACACTTGTGAAGATTAAAGATAATGTGTCCAGTACATAATGGATTTTCAATAAATGTTAATTTACCTTTCCGTCCCTCCCAACCCAATGTGGTGATCTAAGTGAGGTAACAATACTCAATCAATACCCTTCCATCCAATCAGAAGCCTTTCACATACACTACGTCTTTAAATGACCATTAGAAGTCAACTCAACCAGCCTTCTTCTAGTGCTTGATTGCCGGCTGTGTGCTTTCTTATAGGTGGTTTTTGAGCCCATGCTTGAACACCTCTAGGGACAGTGATCTCATTAGCTCCCAAGATAGCACATTATTTTTAGATAGTGCTGTCTGTTTAAAAGTTCTTTTGATTGCACAGGAACTCGCTTACCTGTAACTTTCACCTGTGTGTCAACTCCCCCTCCAGGAGCATCTGGACTGGTTATTTTTTTAAAAAATTTTTTAATTGATTTGATTTGATTTTTTTAATTGAGAAATAAAAATAGTCTTTATTTATGGTATGAAACGATATATGTACATATTGTGGAATGGGTAAATCAAGCTAATTAATACATGCAATACATCACACACTTATTTTTTTCGTGTGGCAAAAATAATTAAAATCTACACTCTTAGCAGTTTTCAAGTGTACATTATTAACTGTAGTCACCACGTTGTACTAGAGTGAATTTTCAATTTACTCAATAGTGAATTTTGGATTTACTCCTCCTGTCTAACTGAAATTTCACATCCTTTAATCAACATCTCCCCATCTCTCTAACCTTCTGCCCATGCCCAATATCTGGTAACCAACATTCTACTCTCTGCTTCTGAGTTCAACTTTTTAAGACTCCACATATAAGTGAGGTCATGCAGTATTTGTCTGTCTGAGCTTTCCTTATTTCACTTAACGTAATGTCCTCTGGGTTCATCCACGTTGTTGCAAATCACAGGATTTCTTTCTTTTTAAAGGCTGATTGATATTCCACTGTGTATATATACCACATTTCTTTACCCATTTGTCCCTTAGTGTTTGATTCCATATCTTGGCTATTGTGAATAATGCTGCAATGAACATGGAAGTGTAGATAATCTCTACAACGTACTGATTTTATGTCCTTTGGATATATACCTAGTAGTGGGTTTGCTGGTACATATTGTAGTTCTATTTTTGATTTCTTAAGGAACCTCCATACTGTTTTCCATAATAGCTGTACTGATATATGTTCCCACAAATCATGTGCAAGGGTTCCCTTTTCTCCACAACCTCACCAACACTTATTATCTTTCATCTTTCTGATTGGTCATTCTAACAGTTGTGAGATTGAGGTTATAATTTACATTTATTTGACTATTAGTATTGTCGAGCATTTTTTCATATGTCTGTTGGTCATCTGTATGTCTTCTTTTAAAAAATGTTTATTCAGGCCCTTTGTCCATTTTAAAATTGGGTTATTTGTTTTTGTTTTTGTTTTTGAGACAGAATCTCACTCTGTCACCAAGGCTGGAGTGCAGTGGCATGATCTTGATTCATTGCAAACTCCTCCTCCCAGGTTCAAGCAATTCTCCTGCTTCAGCCTCCCAAGTAGCTGGGATTACAGGCGCCCGCCACCACACCCAGCTAATTTTTGTATTTTTAGTAGAGGCAGGGTTCCACCATATTTGCCAGGCTAGTCTCCTAACCTCAGATGATCCGCCTGCCTCAGCCTCCCAAAAATCTGGGATTACAGACATGAGCCACTGCGCCCAGCTGGGTTATTTGTTTTCTTATTATTGAGTCATTTGAGTTTCTTACCTATTTTGGATATTAACCTCTCATTAAATATGTGGTTTGCAAGCATGCTCTCCCATTCTGTGGGTTATTTCCTCAATCTGTTGATTCTTTTCTTTGCTATGCAAAAACTTTTTAGTTTGATGTAATTTCATTTGTCTATTTTTGCTTTTGTTGTCTATGCTTTTGTGGTCAGATCTAAACAATCATTGCCCAGACAAATGTCATGAAGTTTTTTTCTCTATGTTTTCTTCTAGTTGCTTTAAGGTTTCACGTCTTACATCTAAGTCTTTAATCCATCTGGCGTTGATTTTTGTATTTGGTGTGAGATGAGGGTCTAATTTCATCCTTCTGCATGTGAATATCCCATTTTCTTAGTACCATTTGTTGAAGAGAACTCTCCTCGTTGGATGTTCTTGGCAACTGAGTCAAAAATAAATTGATTATAAATTCATGGATTTATTTCCAGGCTCTGTATTCTGTTCTATTGGCCCATGTGCCTGTTTTTACACTAGTACTATGCTGTTTAAATTAATATAGCTTTGTAGTAGATTTTGAAATCGGGTAGTGTAACACCTTCTGCTTTGTTATTTTTGCTTCAGATAACTTTGACCATTCAGGGTCTTTTCTGGTTTCCTACAAATTTCGGAATGCTTTTTTCTATTTCTGTGAAAAATGTCTTTGAAATTTTGATACAGATGGCATTGGATCTGTCCATATCTTTGGGTAGTATGGACATTTTAATAATAGTAATTATTCCAATCCATTAAACACAGGAAATCTTTCCATTTATTTGTTTCTTCTTAAATGTATTTTATCAATGTTTTACAGTGTAGATAGATCTTTCACCTTCTTGTTTAAATTTATTTCTATGTATTTTTTCTGTAGCTATTGTAAACAGGATTGTTTTCTATCTCTTTTTCAAATAGTTCATTGTTAGTTTCTAGAAATGCTACTCATTTTTGTATGTTGATTTTGCAGATTCTGCAACTTTATTGACTCTATCATTAGTTCTAATAGGTTTGGTGGAGTCTTTAGGGTTTTCTATATATGATTATATCATCTACACACGGACAATTTGGATGCTCTTATTTCTTTTTCTTCCTTTCCAATTTAGAGGCTTTTTATTTTTTTTCCTTGCCTAATTGCTCTGGCTAGGACTTCCAGTACTATGTTGAATAGAAACTGCAAGGGTGGGCATCATTGTCTTGTTCCTAATCTTCAAGAAAAGGCTTTCAACTTTTCAATGTTAAGTGTGATGTCACCTGTGGGCTTGTCATATATGGCCTTTGTTGTGATGAGGTACATTTCTTCTATACCTAATTTGTTGAGTTTATATCATATCATAAAAAGATGCTGCCACCTGGACCAATTCTAATTCCTCCCCTGCTTGGCACTGTAGGAGACACATAGACTTTTCCAAGGAGACCCTCACAGATCAAGATGGCAGAGGGGAAGACTAGAACCTTGCTGCCCTGTATGTGCATTTTTTATGTATATAGGATATTGAATCAGGACCCCCACAGTAAAGATCAGCTTCCAGTGAGGTTTCCTCATCACAAGATTCAGCGTTGGACTCTGAACCACATTTCCCTGAAAATGCAGACAGGAGATGGGTTGATCTACTTGTTTTTTTTTGTTGTTGTTGTTGTTGTTGTTGTTGTTGTTTTCTTGAGACAGAGTCTCGCTCTGTTGCCCAGGCTGGAGTGCAGTGGCGCAGTCTCAGCTCACTGCAAGCTCTGCCTCCCAGGTTCACGCCATTCTCCTGCCTCTGCCTCCCGAGTAGCTGGGACTACAGGCACCTGCCACCATGCCCGGCTAATTTTTTGTATTTTTAGTGGAGACAGGGTTTCACCGTGTTAGCCAAGATGGTCTCAATCTCCTGACCTCATGATCCACCTGCCTCGGCCTCCCAAAGTGCTGGGATTACAGGCGTGAGCCACCGCCCCCAGCCCGGGTTGATCTACTTGTACTGAGTCTCCCAAGGTTGGTGTGGAGAATTCAGTGAACCTGGGTGACTTGGGCTCTGGGAGAGGTGTCAGAATCACATGGTGCTGAGCCTCCTGCCTGTGGGGCTCAGGCCTCCAGGAGCCATGGGTGCAGCATAGTCCTGCGGTAGCAGCCCGGCTGGTCCTGCCTCCTCTGCTGCGGGCCAGCTTGCTGCAGTACTTGCCAACCACCAGCCACCAGCTCTCAGGATTATTTCATAGAAGTGGAATTTATTTTGAGACACAAGCAGGCCTGTGCTCCATGTATACCAGCCAAGTGCTGGGCAGCAGGGTCCACTGTGCTGTGGGCAGCTGCTCATTTTTAATCCCTTAGAAAGTGGAGCTCATGGGATTGAAGGCCTGGGGTGAAGCAGTGTTGAGTCTGAGCTGTAGGAGCCTGAGTTCTCCCTGGGAGTGAGAGGCAAAGCCATGAAGAAAAGTAGGAAGAGAGCTTCTCCATAACTGGGACTACTACTGAGGAGTGAGATGGTAGGTCCCAGGAGGTTGGCAGAGTCCAAGATGTAGCATCCTTACAGGAAGGCCCCATTTCTGGCCAGCCCAGCCCTGAAGCAGAAGGCAGCGTGGCCCGCTTGAGGGTAGGTTAAAACAGCTGGTGCTAATGACCCTGTGATGTGGCCAGGCCGCACCTGCCCTCCCTGAGGAACAACACCTGTGGCCATCAGGAGGCCATTGAAGTTCAGAGGCGGGCCAGTTGTTGCGTAGCTTCTCCAGACCCCCGACAACTCTGTCATTCTGGAGCACATCTCTACACCTCACCCACTGCTTCCCTGACCCCCTCGATCCCGCCACGGCTGGCAGTCAGCCCTGTGGAAGCACCTGTTTCATGTGACGTTACCCCATTGCAGTCTCTGCTACGAAGCCTTTGTCAGCCTCGAATTTGCAGGGGCGGACACTTTTGCGGTCCAGAAATGTCAGTTCTCTTCCACAGGGGTTTCCTCCACCCCAGCCCCCTTTCTATTTGTGCCCTTTGTCTTTTCCTTTTCTCTAAGGTGGGGGTGACTTACTCATCCTAGGCCTGTGTCTCAGGGTCTTGGCTCCGTAGCCCCCTCAGGAGGCTCTTCTTATTGTTCTCTGAACAGTGGGATTTGAGAAATCAAAACTCCTCTTGCAACAAATACATTTCCATAGGCCCACCATAGACACAGGTGCTGAAGTGCTCCCAGTTCCAGCCATTGTGTTGTTAAGAACAATTTCTCTTCAGAAAGGCCCTGTCAAAATGCAAATGTTACCAGAGAAGGGTAACACATTAACTTATTACATCCATTATCACTTTAGTGCAGTTTATCAGCTTCCAGCTGAGAACAGGGCCCTGGGGAGAGAGAGGGGAATGCTGAACAGGTAAGGTTCCACACAGGGCAGGGGATGGGAAAGGCTGTGGGGGGAGCTCTGGGCAGGACAAGGGCCCTGGGGAGGGAGGCTGCAGTACAGGAGGGGGCGAGAGGCAGGGGAGACCCTGTTGTGTCTGATGCTCAGTGCTGCCTCATTTTCAGAAAGGGGTACCTTTGGATAAAGATAGTCCCTTCTCTATTATAAATAGAAAGGCTTTCTTTTCCTGTGGATTATTTGGAAATCCTCACATTTAGTGGTTTTTTTTTTTTGGAGATGGAGTCTCACTCTGTCACCCAGGCTGTAGTGCAGTGGTATGATCTCGGCTCACTGCAAGCTCCGCCTCCCAGGTTCACACCATTCTCCTGCCTCAGCCTCCCGAGTAGCTGGGACTCCAGGTGCCCGCCACCATGCCTGGCTAATTTTTGTATTTTTAGTAGAGATGGGGGGGGGTCTCACCATATTGCCCGGGGTGGTCTCGAACTCCTGAACTCAGGCAATCCGCTTGCCTCGGCCTTCCAAAGTGTTAGGACTACAGGCATGAGCCACCATGCCTGGCCCCCAAATTTAATTTTGCCATACATTATTTTCCTTCCTAATCATTTGCTACTCCATCTAATATTGATATTAATTTATATTCCCTGAAGACACACCAGGCGTACACTAAATGGCAGGGAAAGTCAGACTGAGATTGAAACTGTGCTGCAGGCCATCCTTAAAGAGAACCCACACTTAGATAATGAAGCCATTGCAGCTTTAGGCATTTTTTTTTTCCTACCAATCTCCAGTGGGTGGGGGCTATCACAGATGTTTCCTCCCTCCCTGCTTCTAATAGCAATACCAAACAGGTATTTTACGTTGGTTCATTTTGAAAAAAAAAAAAAGAAAAAGAAACAATTGTTCTTTACAAGCCTAATTTCCTTCTGAGAAAAGTAGGTCCTACACACAAGAAATCTGTCTTGTTCTGCTGCAGCGTGGGTAGGAGGTGGCAAGATGACCAGGGGCTGACTTAGGAACAGGATCCGGAGGGTACACCTGTGACAGTGAGAAGGGTTTGAGTTCCTGGAGACAATCCGGAAGGCCAAGGGGGGGTGGGATGGGGAGGAGGAGTCAGCAGTTGCAGCAATAGGGTCTGGGGCTGCAGAGGCAAGAGCAGAGCAACGGCTGGCCTGCCAGTCCTCTGGAGGCAGATCCAGGCCAAGCGGGCTTTCACAGGGATCTGACACTCTTTTTGAATATTTGTTGGGGGTTTGCTGCTCAGTAACATCCTTCTTCATCCCTACCCTGCTTTCAGTAAAATCGAACACACACATAGAAGCATAGTGTGGAGAGTGCATTTGTAAATCCTATAAAGGGGCTGAATTTGGAACCTAGGTTGATGTGTTGTAAGAGGGGGACAGTAGGAGTGGGCAGCAAGCAGCCATAGCCTGGATTAATGCAGAGAAAACCCTGCTTTGAACCAGATGTGACCATGAGGACACAAGCCACCTGAGAACTTGAAATCAGAGTGACGTTGGACTTCCACAGAGTTAGGAGGTGGTGGGATCCCCCCATGCCCCGGGTCAGAGGCGGCAGGCAAGGAGTCATGATAAATCCAGAAGTCAGTTCTTGTGATTTGAATTTCAAAAGTGCAGCAGTCAAAGCAGGTCAGAGAGAACCCAGGACAAAATCAGAAGATTTGGAACAAGACATATCTAGATACATGGAATCCAGGCTCATCTAGATGCACTTAGCAAGGAAGAAGAGTCAAGGAAGCGGGAAAGGTAGTGTCTGGTGAATGCTCCCAGAAAGGGGTATCCAGGAGTATGGACCGCAGCCTCACAAGGTCTCCACAAAGCAGAACATACAGTGTGCAGCTGAGCATACAGTGGGCATGTGGCCCAGAAAAGCCCAGAAACCTGGAAAGGCTCTGTGATGGAAAGAGGACACAGCAGTGACCAGGTAGCCAGAGGACCACAGCCCAGATAGGACAAGGACGTGTGGGTGGATGCCAGTGGGATGTCACCGAGGATGGGATCGCACCCCTGCCCCCCACTTCACGCAAGGGCACAAGGTAGCCCCTCCTTAAATTGGATGCAACTTCCTGTTAAGTGAAAAATGGGAGACCTGAAATTAACTGAGATCAATTTCCTGCCACAGAATCGGAGCTTGAAACCAAAAATCATTTGAGTTATAGAAAATGGAGCTAATTTTTTTTTTTTTTGGTAGAAATGGGTCTGTGAACTGAGGTCCTCATCCACAATGACATTTTCTCATGGAGTATTTTGGGTCTTGGTGCAGCTGTGGGACGTTCTGATGGTGTTAGAGGTGCCGTCGGGGATACGATTTCCTGGGACTACCTTTCTAAAAGCAGAAGAGGACACAGTGAGGGCTGGGAGCCTCTTCCTGAGCTGCATTTCAAAACAGAGTGCTCAGACTCCAAGCGGGGAGATGCCTTCTCTTTCCTCTCTCACACAAGCTCGCCATTTCAACCCCTGAGTTACACTATCTCAGCGAAAAGAATGAAACTGATACAACCAGCTGCTGGGATTCTGGTACCAACACAGAGAGCGCCTGACCACCCCCCGCAGGGTTCGAGGGGGAGTGACTCATCCACAGCGAAAATGGCCAAACAAAAACAATGACTAGGCAGGCAGAGCCACCCAAATGTCAGCCGAGAGAAAAACTGTCAAAGAATGAGCCCCAAATGGCTCTACAACAGACATCCCAAGGTTGGGGTGCAGAACCCAGGTCACCCCACTTGGCAGGCAGTTGGTGACCACCCACTGGCGATGGGTGAGGGGACGTGGGACATCTGAGCCTCCTCAAGTCACTACCGTTGAAATTCACAATCAACATGGGTCACTGCTTTGGCAGGCAGCCCGTCCTTCTCCGCCCCCTCTTCTTGAGTTTGTAGAAAAGGCTTTTCTCTGGACTCAAAGGAGGTAGGATTCCCCTGCCTTTTTTTTTACTACCTGCTTCTTGCCTCACTGAATCCTTTTCTGTACCTTTTCCCTTTGGTGAGTGGGTGCCATTTATCCAGCAAGAATGAACCAGCTTACATGGTCTTTCATTCATTCCCTTGGCTTCCCTTGTTTTCTTTTGTCAGCCCTTGAGTTTCTTGGATTAGGCTGCCTCTGCTCAAGGCTGGAGCATGGTTTTCACAGGGTGCTTCCTGGGTCGACTTCAGGATTTAGGAGGTCAGGGGATGGGGTGCTTTATCTCTGCATCCTCAGCTACAATATTCACCTCCACCGGAGAGCAGAGAAGTAGATGGTCCAAGTTTTGCACCACACTAGAAAGAATACTCCCCTGGAGAGTTCCCAGCCCCCAGAGGCCAACCATTAATCACCTTCTGGAAGCCTGTTGCAGGGTTTGTGATGGAAATGGCTCTGTCGTCATGGTAACTCTGTCGGGCCTGGCCAGGGGCTGCTCCAGCCTAACTGGCTCTTCTGGGTTTCAGGTTTATTCACAAGCTGTGACTCCTGTCTGGTAGGTCTTCAGAGCAGCTTCTTGCCATCTGGGACCTGAGGGAAAGGCTGGGGATGACATAGGCCTAAAGATTTCCTTATTCAAAAAGATGGTTTCAAAGCTGGTTCTCCCATTCCAGAAAGATGAGCACTACTTTTATGTAGTGCTGACCTGTGTCCTGCCTGTTGACTGGACATGCCCCAGAGGGAGAGAATTGTAGATCTGGACTTTAAGTGGAAACACCTCGGGTTGAGCAAGGGCTCTGCCTCTTACCAGTTGTCCATCTTTGGACAGATTCTCCCCCTCTAAGAGGAGTCCTCATACCCAGTTCACAGTGTAATTGTTAGAATGAAATAACGTAAGTACATAATGCAGGAATGGCACACTTTTTCTGTAAAGGCCCAGGCGGTAAATATTTTAGGCTTTGCAGGCCACGCGGTCTGTCTCAACTACTCAACTCTGCCCTCATAGCATGAAAGCAGCCCGGATCAAGAGAAAACTAAAGAGTGCAGCAGAGTTCCAGTAAAACTCAGGTGGCCCTTGCTGGGCAGTCTGGGCTGACCAGGAATTCTAAGCAGGAGCTACATCTGAACGAATACTATGCATCGCTGGCCACCGTGGAGAAGAGGCACTGGCGAGGGCAGCAGCGTGGTGACACAGCCGAGGACAGGGTGAGAAGTTCAGGCTGGCTTCAGAGCCCCAGTTCTGACAGGCTCTGCACGGCCACTCACATCTCCGGGGAAAGCCACAGTGTGCCAACGGCCCGGTGACCTGCTATGCTGAGCTGTGATTTATTAATGCTCTCACCCAGGGCCCCTCTCCAAGAGGTTTGCTGGGGCTGAGGGAAGAATATGGGGTCCCTAATTCATTCAGAACACTGATTTATACCAGCTCCTGGCAGCGGCGTTTTCCAAGACCCCTCAAGAGTGAGGGGATTTAGAACTCCGTTTTCAATTCTATGTTCACTGGTTCCAAACAACTAGCAGGTTAGAGATGGGCCAAACTGGTTCTGCCTGAAAGACTCTCAGCCCTGCCGAGGGGTAAGCAGGTGTTACCCATCAGTCCATCTCCCTCCTAAGACAAGAGGTCAGGTCCTCAGAGCGAGCAGACTGCAGGCTGAGTACATCTGTTGGTTAGGAGGGGTGGCTCACAGCAGGTCGGCTGGGGAGGTGACCTGTTTCAGAACTCAGGCCACTGGTCTCTTTAGGGGCTGGCAGTTGACTGGCAGCACATCTGCACTGCTCAGGAGGATCATGAGGGAGGTGGGGTTTGGTGCTGGAATGGATGAGTTTGGGACTTTGCAAGTCCATGGTCACACTGTGACCACTTTTCCCTCCTGGACCTCAGTTTACCTCTCTGTAAAACAGGGTCCTCTCTTCTGCCCTCTCAGCCCTCCGTGAGTAGGTGGGTGGTGGTGAAGGCTGGCTGATGGTATCTGTGGGAACAGGTGGTGCACGACTCCAAGAGGGTTCTATTTATGCGGTTATTCTGATGACACCGTGTTTTCTCCTGACAAGCTCGGGTGCTGAGCAGCTGTTCTTTTGCTCTCACCCCTGTGGCGTCGCTGTGAGGGGGAGTATTTCTACTTCTTACTGACAGTTTTCTTTGCCATGGAGGCTTTATTCAGCTCCTTAATACCAACGCTTTACATGTGGATGCAACTTCACAGTTTACAAAGCAATTTCAGAGACATCTTCTGATTTTATCTCCATAACAACCCATTGAGGTTGGCGTGGCCGACTGGTCTATCCTGAATTAGAGATGAGGAAACCGCCTGTCAGGTGAGGTGTTTCAACCCTGTGCTGGGTTCCCACCACCGGTAGGTGGCAGGGCCGAGACTGAGACGTATGCTCACCCCACCACGTTAAAACTTCCCAGGAAACCTGCTCCCCGTTAATAAGCTTTCCTTCTGGCTGGCCATGGTGGCTCACACCTGTAATCCCAGCAATTTGGGAGGCTGAGGTTGGGGGATCACTTGAGGCCAAGAGTTTGAGACCAGCCTGGCCAACATGGCAATATCCTGCCTCTACTAAAAATTAGCCAGGCGCGGTAGCAGGTGTTTGTAATCCGAGCTACTTGGGAGGCTGAGGCAGGAGAATTCTTGAGCCTGGGAGGCAAACATTGCAGTGAGCCAAGATTGTGCCACAGCACTCTACCTGGTGATAGACTGAGACTCTGTCTAAAAAAAAAAAGAAAAAAAAGCATTTGTTTTGGTGTACTTTTATTACATTAATGTAATAAAAGTATCAAGGAACAGTTTGTTCTGGAGGGGCAGTGGGAAGGAATTTTAAAAAATAGTATGATGAAGAGGGCTTTTATTCTGGAAAGCTGCCTTCTGTCCCCAGTGCTGAACTTCCTGTCATCATCACCAAAATAAATTCCACTTTCAACTGTGACTTTTCCCCCAGGCCTCCCAAAAACTCAAGCCAGACAGGTTTGAAGGAGAGTGTGAGCTATTTTTACTGCTGTCTGGGGTTCTCCCTATTTATTGTTGGAGGGAAAATAAAGACAGCTGAAAATCCCCAAGAATTTTCTCTGGCTGTGAATTTGCACCCAGCTGTCTCCACACACCCACACCCAGCAGCATGTGGCTGTCCCACACTGCTGGCCCTGAGTTCAACATCATTTTCACCTTTGACAGGCTTGCTCAGCCACCGTCTCTGAATTAGAGTAGCAGTCATGACCCAACAATGCCCTGGGCAGGTCCTTGGTACCCAAGGCCAACGACTTTCCAGTCTTTGGAAAACCCAATCATAACCTTCTATGGCCAGATGTGAAGGAATGGAGTCCTGGCCTCACAGTCCCGGTTTCTAAAGTGATCCATTCTCTGAACTCCTACACCCAGAAATCCTCTGGCTTTGCACCCTTGGGTCCTCTGCCTTTCCAAGGTCCCACCTGGCTGGTGGCCAAAACTGTGAGCCATTGATGTAAACAAGAAAAACGATAGCAGAACAAACCCATTAGGCTAAGCCAAGTCACCCTGACAAAAAAAAAAAAAAAAAACAGATCTGAAGAAAGTGAAGACAAACGGGAAATCTTTGCGAATAGCCAATCTTATCTCCACTCATGTCATATGCCTCCCCTTCCTCCCTATTCTTTCCCCTTTTCATCTTTCCTTCCTTCTTTCCCATTTCTTCCATAATACCTTCATTTCCTCACTAAACAGATTGTCTATGCCACAGACCCTGAAAAATATTCCCATCTATAACCCATGAGGTTTGTGTCCATTTCAACCCTAGGTTCAATTCTGTTAAAGTGAACAGTGAATTCCAAGAAACTGTCTAAATAATTTCATTGTGTTGGCAGTTTTTGTAACAAAGTTGCAAGAAAAAAATGACTGAATCTTGGATATGGATATCCTAGAGGCTACAAAAGTGTTTTTACTGTAAGGATGTTTGAAATAATGTTGTGTTAAAGGGATATCGGGGTTGTGTCATTGCCTCTGACTCAGAGAGTTTCACCTGCTACTCCCATCAGACTCCTTCCAAGTCCTCACAGATGCCTGGATTTGGTAGATGGCCAGATATTCCTCATAGCTGTATGATCCACTGGGTTGAATCATCCACCAAGTATCCTTTTGAGGACTTCCAGTGGGATTAGCATTTGGCAGGATGCTGTGAAGAATTTCCCAAACATAAGACAGGATTGCTCTCCTCATGGTGCTTACAATCTAGATGAGGGAGGTACATCTGGTATGCACATAACTAAATTGAATAGCAGAAAGCAGTACCTTGTTAAGTGCTAGGCTATGTGGACTACAAATGCCATCCTCATTCTGTCTGTAATGTGAGCCTATTCTAGGCAGAGGGGAAGACTAAGTCTGACTTCTGCTCCATTCCAGCCCTCCCAGTGCCTCAGAGTCCTTTGTATATATTGTACAAGCTCTGCTGTAGAACTTACTACATTGTGTTGTATGTTCGTTATGCTTATTTTATTTTATTTTATTTTATCATTTTTTGGAGATGGAGTCTCGCTCTGTTGCCCAGGCTGGAGTGCAGTGGTGCGATCTCAGCTCACTGCAAACTCCACCTCCGAATTCAAGCAATTCTCCTGCCTAGGCCTCCCGAGTAGCTGGGACTACAGGCACGTGCTACCACACCCAGCTAATTATTTGTATTTTTGGTAGAGATGGGGTTTCACCGTGTTAGCTAGGATGGTCTCGATCTCCTGACCTTGTGATCTGCCCACCTCGGCCTCCCAAAGTGCTGGGATTACAGGCATGAGCCACCGCACCTGGCCCGTTATTTTTATCTGTGTCTCTATGAGTGTTTTGAGCTTGAGGACTTCCCTTTTGCAAAGGATCTAGCGAGATGCCTGTCACACAGTCAGTTTTTAAGGAAACTTTTAAGTGCTTATTGAATGTAGAATGTTGGCTATTGATGCTAGAGAACTATTGTCTGACTGCCCTCTCACATGGGATTCCATAGCACAGCCATGCTATCCTTTTCCAAGGTGTCTAAGAGGAGGAGCTGCTCCAGAGGACTGAATGTAAAGTCAGCAAGCTCATCTTAGAAAACCCTGGGTGGAAGGAAATTAGAATCCTGAAGGTTATTTCTCTGTGCATAACTTTGGGGTCAAGAAATCCAGTTTGGATCTGTCAGAGGTGGAGACAGGCCCCAGTGGACTTCTCTCAGCTATATCTTTGGAAAAATTGATGTCTGCATTTTAATTCTCTCCAACACGTCATTAACCCCACAGATACCCTTCCACTGAGACAAGACCCATGATGAGGGCTGTAGGAAGAGAAAGAACTTTCTCTAAGTGTTCTGCCCTTTGCTCAGTGAAAAATGATCTATTAGAGGCTGACAAATCAATAAAGGCAATTTAAGCCCCTTTCTTGGAGTCTGTGTGACTTACAGGAAGGGAAGTGTAGCGCCTGGGTGGTGCCGTGGGCCCCTTGCTCCTTACCCTCTTTGCAATTATGGCAAATTTGCCTAATGCACTAAAAGCCAATGAATCATGTCCACTGGTGATGGGATGGGAAAGGCGAGAAGGAAGATGTCGGATGCTGGCAGCTGCCCTGATAACCTTGGTTTTAATTAGGCTTTAGTGAATAACAAACAAAACAATCATTCATTTGTGACAACCAACTATGGTGACTAAAAGGCCCGTATTTGGTTGTTGCAAATGAGCAAGTGTCCTAGGTATTAAGGGAGGCTAGGATGGCTTCTCCCCCATGGATCTCATCTCATGAAAGGGTAGAGGATATACTAAACCACTGGTAGACTTGGACTTATTTTCTCCAAACTGGAGCCCAGGCTTACCAACTCTTATGTGTTCTTCTTGTTCCTTGCAATGGATGGGACTCCTATGGTGCTTGGACTCATTAGCATTAATCACGATGTGGAAGTCACAGCATTCCTCTCTTTCAGGCTATGCACAGAATATTAGTGGTCTTAAAAATCCAATCAGAAATTCTACAAAATAACTGGCCTGTATTTATTGAAACTGTCAAGGCCAAAAAAGATAAGGAAAGATGTGGGAACTATTCCAGATTCAAGGAGATAAAGAGACATCATGACAGCTGAATGTTACCTGTGATGCAGGATTTTCTTTAGCCATACAGAACACTGTTAGAATAATGGGAGAATTTGAATACAGTCTGTAAATTAGCTAATAGTATTATTATAATGTTAATTTCCCAATTTTGACTATTGTGCTATGGTAATGTAAGAGAATTCCCTTTTTAGGAAATACACACTGAAGTATTGAGGGATAAAGTAGCAACAGATCTGCAACTTACATTCAAATAGTTCAGAAAAAAATTCTCTTTATTTTTCTATTTCTATCTCTCTGCCTATCTCTATATCTATCTATCTATCTATCTATCTATCTATCTATCTATCTATCTATCTATCATCTATCATCTCTATATCTTTCTCTTTCTCATATTCATAAATCTATTGATTTATCTGTTGAAAGCAAGTATGGTAACATTAAAAGTGTGAGATCTGGGTGAAGGGTAGACTGGAATTCTTTGTAGTAATTTTGCATCCTTTCTGTAAGTCTGAAATCATGACTAAGTAGAAAGCCAAAAAAAATTCCAGGCCGAGCACAGTGGCTCACGCCTGTAATCCCAGCACTTTGGGAGGCTGAGGGGGGCGGATCACAAGGTCAGGAGATCAAGACCATCCTGGCTAACACGGTGAAACCCTGTCTCTACCAAAAATACAAAAACTTAGCTGGGCATGGTGGCATGGGCCTGTAGTCCCAACTACTCGGGAGGCTGAGGCAAGAGAATCGCTTGAACCTGGGAGGCAGAGCTTACAGTGAGACAAGACTGCGCCACTGCACTCCAGCCTGGGTGACAGAGTGAGACTCCATCTCAAAACAAAAAAAAAAATTCCAATCAGTAAAGAGATTGCCAACTATGACCAGTGAAACAATATATCTCAGGTTCCCTTCTCCTCCCTTCTTCCCAAAAGAGCCTCTCTATCCAAATCGTGCCCTTAAACCTGTGACTTAAACCTCTAAATACCCAGGGAGTTGCGGGACCCCCGTGACATTTCTCTGGATGATGAGATTTCTTACCTGATGAGATTAAATGAGGAGATTTGCACAAGGAGCTAGTGAAAAATGAAGGGATTTGACCAGATGATCACCAAGCTCCTTTCTAAATCAACATTCTGTGACCTTCTGATCCTATGAAGTAGAAAATAAAATATAGCCATGTGTTGCATAACGACATTTCGGTCAACAACGAAATGCCGTGGTGGTCCCATAAGATTAGAATGGATGGAGATGAAAAATTCCTGTCTTAACTGTCATGTCATTACTCACACGTTTCTGGGGATGCTGGTATAAACAAACCTACTGTACCACCAGTTGTATAAAAGCATAACATGTACAATATGTACAATACATAAAAACTTGATAATGGTAATAAACAATGATGCTACCTGTTTGTGTATTTTTTATTTATACTTTTTTTCATTATTTTAAACTGTATTTCTTCTTGTTACAAAAAAAAAGTTAACTGCAAAACAGCCTCAGGCAGGTCCTTCAGGAGGGATTCCAGAAGAAGGCACTATGATCATAGGAGATGACAGCTCCATACACATTACTGCGCCTGAAGACCTTCCAGTGGGACAAGATGTGGAGGTGAATGACAGTGATACTGATGATCCTGACCCTGTGTAGATCTAGGCTAATGTGTGTGTGTGTTAGTTTTCAACAAAAATATTTAAAAGGTAAAGATATATATATATATATATACACACACACACAGAGAGAGAGAGCGAGAGAGAAGCTTGTAGAATAAAGATATGTATATATATAAAGAAAATATTTTTGTACAGCTGTACAATGTGTTTGTGTTTTAAACTAAATGTTATTACAAAAGAGTCAAAAACTTTAAACATTAAAAAGTTTATAAGGTAAAAATTATAGTAAGCTAAGGTTAATTTATTATGGAAGAAAATTTTAAAAATAAATTTAGTGTGGCCTAAGTGTGTTTGTGAAGTGTACAGTAGTGTACAGTAATGTCCTAAGCCTTCACACTCACTATCACTCATTCACTCACCCAGAGCAAGTTCCAGTCCTGCACACTCCATTCACGGTGAGTGCCCTAGACAGGTGTTTATCTTTTACATCACATTCTCACTGTACCGTTTCTATGTTTATATACATAAACACTTACCATTGTGTAACAATTGCCTACAATATTCAGTACTGTAGCCTGCTGTACAGGTTTGTAGCCTAGGAGTAATAGGTTATACCATATAGCCTAGGCATGTAGTAGGTTATACCATCTAGGTTTGTATTAAGTACACTGATGCTCACACAACCATGAAATCGCTTATGGACAGATGCATTTCTCAAAACGTATTCTTACCATTAAGCGATCACGACTGTTCAGTAGTAGTTTGTGGCCTTTCCAACCTGAAATACCCCTCTTGCCCATCTTTGCTTCTATTCCTTAAGACAATACCAGGCAGAGGAAGTGGTCATTTCTGCCTGCTGCCGTGTGGTACACGTCTTTTGCTCCAGAAGCCCAAGAAAATGACATCCCAAGATTGTTCTTAGGAAGCCCATGTGGCCCCTTCTCTCCAGATAATTGCTGCCCAGTTCTGCAGACCTAACGGACTTCTTTAGGCTTCCCTGGGTAGCAGTAAGGGCACATACACAGTTAAATGCAAAGGATTTGTATAGATACTGAATATATCTCTATCTACATAAGGATGTACACACGCATTTTTCCAACACCAATCTCCAAAATTATGATTCTAAAAAAATTTTCAAAATATGTCGTATAATTTAACATACTAAAAAAATATGTTTAACAACTGTCATCAGTTCTGAGTTCTCTGTACTTAAAGACCAAATCATCTCCCAAGAATGGCTGTGGCACCGTTGTAGATGGTGAGTAAAGCGGATTGTGGCACCTCTGGAGAGAACCCCAGCGATGCTGAGCCCCAAGCCACCAGCCAGGAGCTGGTTCTCCTTCTTGGATTCGGGAGCTAAGAAGTACATTCTTGGGAAAGGAGAAGACAAATGCTTTAGTGCACATTTCTTGTTTCTGACTGTGTGGCAGGTGACTATAGCTGACACTGCCCCTTACCTGCCAAAAATCCATTCTCTTCTTTATTATTCAATCTCAATTTTGCTTGAGATTTCAATGTTCCCAGTTTAAAACACTTTCCTCCCCAGACCATCCTGAAGCTAAGAGTGCTCATATGATTCAGTTTTGGCAGATAAGACAGAAAGAGGAATCTCACAGAAAGTTGTTTTTCCTGATAATAAATAGACTCCACTGATAGCAGCCTTTTCCTTTGTCCTTCCCCTTGTTTGTGCCTGGATTGTAGAGTAGCCATTCTTGGAGCCAGGAGGATGAGAGCCACAAACCAGCTGGAGCGGGAGTCTAGAGGGGTTCTTGGCTGCTCCCCTGAATGCCTCTGGACATCCCATTATACCAAAAAAGTCCTTGTGGTGGGACTTTTTATTATACGCCACTGAATGCAATTCTGAAAGAGACCCCAAAATCATCACCCCTGTTCTCAATATTGTGGTTTTCAGGGTCTGGGATTCACACCCAGGGCCACCCCTGTGCTCATCATGAAGGCACATTCCCCAATTGTCTTACTCTATTCCTGCTGCTATAACAAAATACCTCAGACAGGCAATCCATCAACAACAGGAATTTAGTGCTCACAGTTCTGGAGGCTGGGAAGTTCAAGATCAACATATCCGCAGTTCTGGCGTCTGGTGAGGGCCCATTCTGCATAGATGGCGCCCTGTATGTGTCCTCACATGGTGCAAGGAGCAGAGGGGCTCCCTCGGGCCTCTTTTGTGAAGACACCCATCCCATTCATGAAGGCGGAGCCCTCATAACCTAATCACCTCCCAAAGACCTCACGTCTTCATAGCATCACCTTGGAGGTTAGGTTTTAACATTTGAAGTTGAGGGAGACACAAACGTTCAGACCATAGCACTATTCTACACTGTTTGCTTCGGGGATGTGTCCACAATTAAAGCCAGAACAATCTGGAAAAAGAAGTCAGGAAAAACTGATTTTCCTTACCTGTGAATTTGGAGCTATGAGGGTACAAAGTCTGAAACTGTGGCAGCAGTGCTATTGTAAGAGGAAAATCTGCTGAGAATGAAACTGACATTTGAGGTTATAAATCCAAGCTGATGAGGAGCCTGGGTTCTTTGGCGTCATTTGAGCCCCTATATCAAACTACGCCTGAAGCCAGCACTAACCTCAGACTTTTGAATTAAACAAGCCAGTAACTTTCCTTCTTCCTAAGCTAGTTAGAGCCTCCTTGAGCCAAGGAGTGCAGAGAAAGGCCTTATTGATTCAGAGGCTCCCTGAGGGTGGACGCTGATGGAGGGAAATTCTTGGCAGCAGCTCTCTTGGAAGGGCCTCCTGGCCTGGGCTGTGCTTCTTCAGAGCAGGGCAGCTTAGTTTAAGGAGGTCTGAGTCCATGTCAGTGTCATTCTTCGTCCCAGTAGGACACAGTTCTAATGGTAGGGCCCCAACATAGGACTTATTTTGTCTCTAAAAATGAGTCCCATTTTGGATAAAAACAGGTCAATTTTGTTTGGTTTGGGGGAGGGTAATGTGGGCTAACGGGATGTCTTGTGGTGAGTTATCTGCTAATCTTTCAGGAAACACCATCACCAGGGACAACACTCGCTTTCATAAAATTGTCTCTGACACCGTCTTAATTCCACAAATTACTGTCAACCGGAGCTGCATGGAGTTATTTTTAAACTAAATCTACTTGGCAGGCCATGGGGCCAGGCTTTCAGAGTATAGCTCATCAATGGCCCTAGGATGGAGAAGTCCAGGTCTCCTCTCCTGCATGGATCCTGCGTGGCTTCTGGAACCAGCCAGGGACCACCCACCCTTGGCAGGACCCACGCTGAAAAGCCAGGCTTCTAGAACGACCCTCATGATCTTCCTCCTCCCAGGCCTTGCCTAGACTTCACCAGTCCCTGTCCCCTGCTAGTCCCCTTCCCCTTCCACCAGCCACTACAAGGCAGCCACTGGGGAGGGAGAGGCTCCAGCACTCTGGGGCCAAATAGATGCACTCAAATCATCTAAGAGCACAAATGCTCCAACCTCCAGCCAGTCTCTGCTTTTCCTTTCTTCCCAACTCTTCCTCTTTTCCCTCTCTTCTCATTCATCTGATTTCCTTTCTCATTTACAGACAAACACATTGTCTTATACCAGATTTAATTAGGCATTGCTTACAGAAAACTGGGGAAGGGCTCCCGGAGGGCTGCCTCTACCTAATACTAAAAACCCTAGGGGTGAGCGGTGGTGTGGGAACTCATTTGCAGGGCAGCCCTGTGAAGGCAATAGGATATCCCCCTCCCCCACTACTCTATGGACAGGGACCTGAGGCTCAGAGAAGGTGGGACGTCGGCCCGGGCCACCCAGCTCCTGACAGAGCTGGCCTCTTTGATTCTGAAGTAAGTGTTCCCAGCATTCTGTCTCCCATGTTAGCCTGCATTTCCCTAGGAATCACGTGTCCAGAGCAAACAGGTCTTCAGGGGCATGGGGCAGAGTGGGTGTGATGAAAGCTGTTGCTGGCAGGTTCACTTGGGTGTCTCTGTGCACCTGACAACTATGAAGGAACTTTGCTGGGGAGAAGTGAGACTCTGCTTCCTCTGGTCTTCCACTCACCTGCCTTTTCTTAACAAACAACAAACAAATAAATAAAGAGCCTTACTGCCTATATCTCTGACTCCAGGCCATGGCTGGAGAAGAACACAAGTGAAATAGAGTCCGTGCGACTCTGAAAGCCTCTGGCTGCCTTCCTAGAGTTGAGTCATGTCTCTGCTTCAGGAAGGTGCCATTAATTTGGTGTAAGAAATGAACAAATATGAGTACAGTGTGGCTCAGAGCTCCCAAAGCGAACTGAGAACTTTCTGGGTTGTATCCATAAGCGTGGGCTGAAAGCAAAGATTACAGAAGGTGTTGATGGGCCTGGAGCTGGAAAACATTCCATTGGAGCAATTAAGCAGCAGCTTAGCGCCTCACTGGGCTATACTTCTTTGAAAATGCCTTTAGGTGGATTAGGAAGATTTTTCCTTCAAATAATGCTCTTTTCAAATTATGGTAAGTTTCTATGGCTGAGACCACAGTTGGACTCGGTCCCTGGGGCTGTTACTCCAGGGTTGTGGATAGAGGTAAATGACAGGAAAGAAATAAAATCAACAGTCCTGTCCTGCAGGATGTGACACGGTGTCATGAAGATGGCGAGACGTGAGGATCTGGGGTGAAAACAGCACCTTCCAGAGAGGACTGGAATCATAGTCTGCACTGGAGTGGTGGTGGGAGGAGTCCAGGAAGTGCCTGCTTCCCCTACAGCCTGCTTCTCAGGGGTGGTCTGGGAGAGTCTTTCTACCTGAGGTTTCTGGGTCTTGTGTGTAAGAGGCAAAGAGAAACCCTGAGGAAGCCACAGCTGATCAAACCAGGGACTTTGTCCTGAGCCAGAGACAGCCAGCATCCGGGTGACAGGACTTTTGGATGGTGAGTCACCATCCAAATCAATCAGTGAGAGCTCTTGTCTTGCCCAACGTGCCCCAGGAGCACACAGAGAGAGGGCATTCACCCCATCTCAGGCCGTCTTTGGGGAGACCCCAACCTACAGTTCTAATTTCCAAGGTTGCTGCATGTCACCTGCGCTGACTTGAGGGACTGTGGGGCTGAAGTGTCTTGTGGTATCTTGGTTCCCTCCTTAGGTTTGCTTTCAATAAAGCCCCATGCCCCATGGAGCGGCATGACTCCTCCTGGCAGCCTTAGAAGGAGGACACGCCCACCCTCCATCAGGGCTTCCAGGAAGAGCCCACCTGAGGTGCTGTTGGGCTGAGCAGATTAATCACTGTACAAACTGCCTCCAGCCAGGTGCTCACCGACCAGCCCCCAGCCGCCGCCTCAAGATCCAGCCTTCTGAGCAGTCGCTGCAGAAAAGGGGGCGGGGCTGGACGCCGGAGCTGGAGAGAGCATCCAGGGTCAGCGCTGGGCTCCAGCGGCAGTGTCCCATCCCCATCCCAGGGCTCTGAGGTCGGGTGTGCGTGCTGCCTTCCTCCTCACTCAGCAAACAGAGGTGGCCACCTTCCAAAGAATCTCAGCCCTGGAATCCAGGCCATTCTCCTCTCCTTCCTCTCCTGCACTTCAGAGTGCTTTGATCAAAGCCATTCGAGAAGTTAACAGGTGTCATGGAAGCACAGTCGTGCGGAAAGGCTGGGAGACATGGTTAGCTTATCTGTCAGCAATTTAAACCTAGATGGTTTCCAGAAATGACTGAGCTGAAGAATTGACCCCCAATTTTCGGCCTTCTGCCAGTAGGAGGAGGGGTGGAGCGTTATCCTCCCAGAGAATTAGCCCCATTGTTCCAGGGCAATCGTCCCAGCTCCAAAGATCCCACAAGGGGCTGTGCCCATCAGTGAAGCATAAGACACACTCGGAGGTTTGCCCAGACCCTGTGTCTGCCCCGGGAGCTTATCACCTTCCCCCTACACACAGATAAGGGGTGGCATATGCTGTCTGGTTGAACTTGAGGTCTAGTGAAGGATGCTGGTAAAAAGGCCTCTGAATCCTTATGTGGTGAAGAGCACTGGAAGCCAGGCAGAGCTGTGTTCAAGTCTTGGCACCTGCTGACCTTGGGCAAGTTACTTAACCATGCTGAGCTCGGCTTCCTTGTCCAGCTGGAGAAATATCATATACCTTTAGGATTTTTCCTGTAGGGAATCAGTAACTGAGCTAGTCTATGTGAAATACTTAGCATCATGCCTGCCATAAATTAGAGCTCAAAAAATGTAGCTGGCCAAGTACAGAAGCTCATGTCCATAATATCAGCACTTTGGGAGGCCAAGGCAGGTGGATCACTTGAGCCAGGAATTTGAGACCAGCCTTGGCAATATAGTGAGACCCCATCTCTACCAAAAAAAAAAAAAAAAACTTAAAAGAAATTAGCTAGGCATGGTGGCAAGCACTTGTAGTCCCAGCTACTCAGGAGGCTGAGATGAGAGGATTGCTGGAGCCTAGGAGGTCGAGGCTGCAGTAAGACACAATCATGCCACTGCACTCCAGCCTTGGTGACAGAAGGACATCCTTTTTCTAAGAAAACAATGTAGCTAGTATTATTAGGTTGGTGCAAAAGTAATGGCAAAAACTGTGATTACTTTTGCACCAACCTAATAATTAGTTTTTAAAAGAACTCTGAATTTTAGAAGAAGGCTTTAAATGCCCAGAAATTTTGCTGAGTCTAATTCCTACCTGTAACACAGTGAGATCTTTTAGGAAGATAGAAACTTCTTGAACCTGGAGGGCACCAAATCCATTCTTCTTGCCATGTCAGATAAGAATATCTGCTGGAATCCTACTCTGCTCCATATGTTAAGGATCCTCAGAGTTAGAAGAAATCTTAAATTTTCTCTTCCTTATCCTCCCAAATGGTTTTTTACTATTTCTACAACATCTTCTCTAGTGTCTCAACTAGTATATATTTAAACCTCTCGATGATGTGACACCCATCCATCCATCCACTGAATAGTTGTTGATTATTGGATATGCCCACAATATGATTTGGTGCTAAAGACACACAGGTGAGACCAGGACACACAGTTTTCATCTTTGCAAGCTTATCAGGGACAGGCAAATCCTGAATAAGTGACAGTACAGATATTTCATTACCATTGTCATTAACATGACTGCAAGCCCCCTGTCAGCTGGGTATCCTCACAAACTAGGTAAACTTAGCTCACACCAACAAACCTCTTTCTGCTCTTCTTGGGATGCCAGGAGGTGGGAGGAAGTGAGTGGTGTGCTGTCTTAGGTTCCCATCATCAGCTTGGAAGCCAAATTCCTGCTTCCTCAGTTCCTGGACCATCTAACTTTTTTTTTTTTTCTTTTGAGACAGAGTCTTGCTCTGTCACCAGGCTGGAGTGCAGTGTGCAGTGTGCGGTGGCGCCATCTTGAATCACTGCAACCTCTGCCTCCCGGGTTCAAGCGATTCTCCTGCCTCAGCCTCCCAAGTAGCTGGAACTACAGGCATGCACCACCACCCCCAGCTAATTTTTGTATTTTTAGTAGAGATGGAGTTTCACCTTGTTGGCCAGGATGGTCTCAATCTCTTGATCTGCCCACCTCAGCCTCCCAAAAGTGCTGGGATTACCAGCGTGAGCCACCGTGCCTGACCCTTCTAACTATTTTATGTGTGTTGTTACAGTTCCACACTACATGGCACAGGTGTGAAACTCAGCCCATCCTCAGTTTCCAGGAAAATTCAGCTTATCTATGACAAGTTGTGTGTTGTTAGACCTACCCGTGGATTTCTGTGGGAAGGAGCTATCAGAACAGGAGTTCATATCAGAGCAATCCTAACAACTTTAAATTGTACATTACACATCACTTTTCTTAAAATGTCCTCCGGCTATGCCAGCACTAAGGAATTGTTATTCACCACCCTACCACAAATCTACTCAAAATTGTCCTCAGCTTCACAGCATCTGGCTGACTCCTCCCCACATTATTCTTCTCTTGGAGAAATATAATTTTCTCTGTTCTTCTCATACAGAAGAGTTTTGCTATTTTTTTTTTTTTTTTGTCTGTTTCATAGGCTCCTGCCAATTCCCGAGGTCCTCACTTTCTACCTGGAGCTGATCATTAAGTTATTTTCCTAAGCAAAGGGTTTCCCGTCTATGAGCGGAGTGCTGTTAGCTGTTAATACATTTTGACTCTGGTCATGCAATGCAAAGGGGCAGGTTTCAGCACATATACAATAGCGTGGGCCATCTGCCTTAATTTAGGGGTTAAAGAAGCTGAAGAACAACTGTGAGTTAGCCAGAAAAGGATGAGAAGGAAGATGGAGGACTCGCAAGGTCAATGTGGCTAAATCATAGAGAATGAGGGTGACGGAGATAAGGCTGAAGCTGTAGAGAGACGCAGGGGCATGACTACCTTCCATGAAAACCCATCTCATCTCAAAAAGCCCTTTGGAGAATCTTCCCCAACACTGAGCTGATGTCTGTCTACCTGTCGCTTTCACCCCTCAGTCCCAGTTCTGCTCCCTGGGACGTTTTAGGAGGATGATTACCCTTGGATGGCAATCCTCCCAACCTCTTCCTAACAGGTGACATTTTCAGCAACAGCATCATTAAATGAAAGATATGATTGAAATGTAGTGCTCCTAATAATGTACTAGCCAGCCTCTTCTTTCTTTCCTTGCACCCCATTCCTGTGCCCCACATTCAATGTGAAAACTCACAGACATGAGCAGCCCCTGATGACTTCTTTCTGTACCCCCTGATCCATTTGGATCGGAGCACCTGCATGGGAGCAGGAGCCAGAGGGAACCTCTTAGCTTCTGGCAGGAGGCTTGGAAGCCCAGCAGCTTTGATTACAGTACGACGTCCCACCCCGCCCCCAGCTCACCCCCAGCTTCCCAAGCGTTTAAATGCTCTTTGTTTCTTAAAACCCAGGCTGCCTCAGCCTATACTGAGCCTTTGTGTTCATTAGAAAGAGACACCCTCTTGGGGCCAATGCAGAGTTTGGCCGGAGGAGTCTGAGCTGGAGTTCAGCCCACCTTGGCGTTCACCGGGCCCCTTTGTGAATGCTGCACGCTGCACAACTTAATAAGTCAGCCCTGCTTATAAGAAGCCTGTGAGGTCAGTCAGGAACAGAAGACCCCAACCTCACCCATGAGGAACCTGAGGCTCCAGTCGGCACAGAGCTGGAATTAGCACAGTATCTCCCGGCTTATGGTCAGGCAGATTCTATTCAACACCCTGCAGGATAAACCTTGGTCCAGCCAGACAGATTGGGCTGCCTCCCAGCCCCACTAGTCGGCACGCTGTGAGTCACTGGAGCCGCACAGAGCCTCCACCGCTTCTCAACTCTGCTCACACTGGAACACATGCCTTGCCGCCCTCCTCAGCTAGGAGCCCAGACAGATGTCTGTTCAAATGCTGTCTCTTACTAGCTATGCAAACTTGGGCCTTCCGAATGTTTTGTCATCATTAAAAGGGGAGCAAGACTTCGAATCACACAGGACTGTGAGGTTAAATGAGAGCTGGGATCAAGCCACCCTACCTAAAGTGGCCATGGCGGAGGGGCCACACTGAGGAGGGCCGTGCAGCGTGTGTCCCAGTGCTTAGCAGAGCTGAGACGCCATGGAGGCTCCGTCCTGTGCTGGTGACTCACAGCGTGCTGACTAGTGGCTGGGAGACAGCCCATCTTGGTGGAGAGGAAGCCAGTCTCCACCTCCCTGCAGCTGACATACGGTAGGATGTGGGGGCAGCCTGGCAAGCACAACATGGCTCCTAAAAAATCTGTCACAGAGTTTGAGAAATAAAGAAAAAACAGGAAATGCTTTGGGCAAATATCAAAATAAGAGTTCTTGTAGTATGGGTGATGCAGGATGGGTCTTGGCAGAGGGGTGAAGAATCAGGGATGACCACGGTAGGGAGAGGGCTTCCAGGACAGAAACTTCTCCACTTACCTGGGTGCAGAGGAACACCTGGGCACTACCTAGATAAGAACTGCACCAAGGACAGGAAGAGACCAGTTGAGAAACGTTTCTGCCACACCACGTGGAGTTTCTTCCCCTCCAGAAGGCAGAAACCTGATTTTCCCCAAGCCAGGGCCTCTGGCTCAGGTGTTGGAGAACTGGGTAAGTTTCCCTAGTCACCAAAGTGGCTTTTGCAGGAGGTCAGATTTGTGAATCATTTATTCATTTATTAAAAACAGATGAGTTGAACAGCTATTTTACTCCACGCGTTGTTCTAGACATGGAAGTTAGAGATATGAATCATATTTGAGAAAAATCTTAATTTGGTTTTAATTGCAATGTGTATGCATGTATAAAAGTGTGTACATACTTTTGGTGATGACTTTGTGTAAGTGGCTGTGTGTGCATATGTATATTCATATATATAAGTTCATGTGTGCATGCCTCAATATGTGCGTATTTGTCTAAGTAGAAATGATCTTGTAGGTAAGCCTAAGAGTTTGAGCATCTCCACATGCATTCTCTTGCCAGATAATTATGGAAAAACTCTGGGGTGAATTCTCCGTAATAGGTCTGAAGTTTAAGTATACAGACGGAGGGAGCTATTGTTGGAGAACATTTGCTCCAAGGATTCGGGGGCTGGATGCTCTTGCTATCTTGCATCACACTCAGCTCATGCATGGTGGGATGGGCACAAGTTGGAGATGAGAACCCAAAGAGCCAGGTAGGCATAAGGGACCGATGGCGGTCAGGGCAAGCGGGAAGCAGGAAGCCAAGACTGGAGTGAAAGAATATGCTGAACCCAGAGGATAGAACAGGCAAGCGTTGGAGCTCCAGGCAAGAGCTGAGGACTTGACAGTAATCAGAGGACCACGAAAGGTAGAAGATCAGGAGCAGAAAAGAGAATGTCTGATACCCAGGCACCCCGGAAAGCCATCAGATCACAAGGTGATTGGCTTAGGTAGAGCCTCATTAGAATTTCCTGCAGAGTGGCTGTCAGGGCTGACTTGAGAACCAGGAAGAGCGCAGGGTCTGAAGGCAACTTGGCTCTTCCTGAAACACGAGCCACTGATGCCTCCAATGAAGACTGACTGTTGAGCAGAACTAGGACAAGGTGGCTGAGAAAGCCCGGGGGTGGGGGGTCGCAAACCGAAAGAGGGAGTGGGTCAGGTCAAACATCAAGGTGTCCTAAAAATATATAGGCCTTGTTTATGTTGTCCTTAGAGTGGTTTGTCACTTAGATGGGCTTCTTTGAAATTTATGCTCAACTAATATCATTTTGATTATGCAGTTAATCACTGGAGAGAAGGGGGAAAGGGAGTGTATCTGAATGCTTCTATTTCATTTGCTTAATGGAGCGCTCAGGGTAGGAGAGACAAAGCTCCCTAATCATCTATTTTAGTAACAGGAGTTATATTGGAGAGTTTCTGACAGTACCATCCAGCCACTCTGGGCAGGGAGACTGACCGTCTTTATCTTGGTGCCCGTGAACTGATCCAGACATGTCTTCAAAGCCGTGCCGTCTTCTGGGCATGCAGATAACAGTGCCGATAGAAGAGGAGGCTGGGGAGAATGGCAGAGAGGCACACTCGCAAAGCCTGTCAGGGCTTGGAAGAGAATTAAGTCTTATTTCCCACATTAATCCAGATTGCTGGTTTCTGGGCTGTGGCAAGGATTTCAGATGTTAATTCCAATCTTTTCGGCTGGTAGCTGAATTTCCTTTCAACCCTGGGCTTGTGAACTGGGCTGACTTGCAGGGGTGCTCAGGTCTGTTCTTAGCATGGGGTCTGGGCTGAGGAGGGCAGAGGGTACTGGGGCAGAACCCACCCACTGCCCACCCGCCAAAAAAACACAACAAAAAAAGTGTTTCTTCTCGGGCCTATTAGGCTTGATTTCTAGGCCACAAGAGCACATTTCTCATCCAAAGGAGAAACAGTAGTGTGTCCGGTGGGAGGAGCCCAGACTGTCGAGTCAGGTTAGCCGGAGTTCCAGTACTGACTTCTTAGTCAGTAGGACCTTAGACAGGCCACTTGGAATTGTGGCTGCTGCGACTCTGAGAAGCAGTACAGCATGGTGATTTAGAAAGTGGGCTCTGGGGCCTGATGTCCAGATACACCCTTGCTATGTGACCTTGGGCACATTGTTTATCTCTGTGTTCCAGTGTTCTATCCATAACAGAGAGATTATAATAGTGCTACCTCATAGGATTGTTATGAGGATTGAGTGAACTAATATGTATAAAAGCATATACATTTAAAAAATATATAAATAGCTTAAGACAGCATGCTAGGTATCTGATGTTAATTTGGCCATATGTGTAAAATGGAGATTTGGTAGCACTCACCTTAGAGGAAGATGAAGTGAGGCAGTGCTTGTACAATGCTTTGTGTACAAATACAGGTGGAATTCCTGGCAAACAGTAAGGGCTTAGTAAAGGTAAGCAGCTGTTGCTGTTGTTGCTAATGAAAGCAGCATTTATGCCGAGGTCAGGGCCCAGACAGCAGAGCCAGACGGTCTCCTCGCCTATCATCTCTCCTAATGGGAAGGCGGTCTGGGAGGGCTGAGCCTGGTGACATCATGACAGCTTCTCAGAAAGACGCAGCCCATCTCCTAAGCCGACTCCAGGCCTGGCTGAGCGTCCCCTATCTTATCGACCCAGGGAGGCGTCAGACTGAGGGGGCTGTTTCCTTCATGAAAGAAAAATGCCTATGCCTCTGAATCCCCGCTGGGTGTGAGACAGAGGAGCAGTGGGCTACAGTGGGCATGGGGCCAGAGGAAGCCGGAGTGAGTGTGTGGGAGGAGCAGAGAGACGGCTGGGCTTCCACCGCTGGAGACAAACGCACCCTGTCCGGAGGTTTTCTACGTGCTGAATGCCTGCCTGGCACTCATAAAGGCAGCGTAAGTGTGAGCTCAGCAGGGACCCTCCCTCATCCACAGAAGACCCACTTCAGGAAACGGCCCTGGCAGCGCCACGTGTGAGGCAGGCAAAGTGCCCCTGTAGGGCCTGGGGTTGAAAGTCTGGATCACCACTTATGTAGGCTAGGAGCTCCCTCACTTAGTCCTCTGAGGATGCCAAGCCTGCATGGGTGATGACCATGACGGCCTGAGTGGAGGACACAGAGGATGGACCCCTAAACCTGGGGGTCCCAGCCTGGGTGAGGAACCAAGGGAACTCTGTCCTTCTGGCAGCTCATATCAGCAAGTCTCCCAGGCTAGCGCTCTCCTCCGATGACCTAAGATCTATTTTTATTCTGCAGTGCCTTGTCTAAGAGCAAATCGGTTCTCCTTGCTCAAATAGCCAGTCACATTTCAGTATTGTGTAGTCTAATTATTTCCCAAATGATAAACAATGAGCTACCATTTAGCCAGTGCTTACAAGAGCCAGACTGTCCTGCATGCTTTATGTAGTGGGCTTAGCACTTGAATTGCCTGACTTGACCGCTTACTAGCTATGTAACCTCAGGGAAATTTACTTAGTTTCTACAACCTCAGTTTCCTCACCTATTTGCCGGGGACCGTCCCATTGTGAGGGATTATTGTCCTGAAGATGAATGTGATACACAGCCCTAAAGCAGGAGCCCACACCAATTGAGGCTGATTAGCTACTGCCATAGCTGAATATCCAAACTGCCAGCAAGAGAGACCAACACTGAATCCCCAGTATGGCACCATACCTTGAGGAGACCAACCAGCCATTTGATGAGAAGCTGTCTTTGCCAGACTTCTGTCCTGCAAGGACACTGATTTATTTTCATAGAAATAGATGTGTACCTTGAGTATGGGTTTGTCTTTTCTGAACACACCCAGCATCATTATCTGATAGACTTTTAAAGTGTTTACTCCATTGGCATAGGGTCCCATATTAAATCATGACAGACCTGGGGATATACTTTATAGCAATGGCATTACAGGAGTGGAGCCATTAACATGGGATCCATTAGTCATATCCCAGTGTGCATCATTCAAAAACTGCCAACCTGATGGAAGATTGGAATGGCTTGCTGATGGCACAGTTGCAGCACCAGCTTGGAGACAATATTCTGGAAAGATGGGATGCCATCCTCTATATGCATTAAACAAAAGACCTTTCTGTGGTACTGTGTCCCAATTAGGAAGAATGCACTGATCTGGAAACCAAGGCGTGGAAGTAGGAATGTCCCCACTTACCAGTGCTCTTGCTGATCTTCTGGGAGACTTTGTACAACTCTCGCCTCTGCAAGAAGTCCTGGTCCCTAATGGGGGTACACTTTCACCAGGTGACACAGCAAAAATCCCATTGAATTACAAACTGCAGCCTAGACCTGGGCACATTGGTAAGAAAAGTCATTGCCATCTTAGCAGCAATTGACCCTAGTATTTAAAAGAAAGGGAGGCAGGCAGATCACGATGTCAGGAGTTCAAGACCAGCCTGACCAACATGGTGAAACCGCATCTCTACTAAAAATACAAAAATTATTCAGGTATGGTGGCACATGCCTGTAATCCCAGCTACTCAGGAGGCTGAGGCAGGAGAATTGCTTGAACCCGGGAGGCAGAGGTTGCAGCGAGCCGAGATCATGCCACTGCACTCCAGCCTGGGTGACAGTGAGACTCTATCTCACAAAAAAAATAAAAAATAAAAAATAAAGAAGAAGAAGAAAGAAAGGCAGGCTGTTTTGCACAATGGGGGCAGGGAGGAATATGTATGGAACCCAGGTGACCCCCTTGGGTGCCTCTTGGTATTTCTCTGCTAAGTTATTACTGTTAGTGAACAGATACAGCCACTCAGGCATGAGAAGATCATGGTGACGAAGGGCTCATAACCTTGTTGATGAGGATCTGGGTTACACTACCAGGTAAGCCAACAAAGGCAGCGGAGTTGGTAACTGTATTAGTTTGTTTTCACACTGCTTTTTTAAAAAAAGGCCTGAGACTGGGTAATTTATAAAGGAAAGAGGTTTAATTGACTCACAGCTCCACATGGCTGGGGAGGTCTCAATGATTGTGAGGACATTTACAATCATGGTGGAAGGGGAAGCAAGACATGTCTTGCATGGCAGCAGGTGAGAGAGAGCAAAAGGGGAAGAGCCTCTTATAAAACTATCAGATCTTGTGAAAATTCACTCACTATCATGAGAACAGAAGAAGGAAACTGCCACCATGATCCAATCATCTCCCACCAGCTTCCTCCCTTGACATGTGGGGATTACAATTTGAGATGAGATTTGGGTGGGGACACAGAACTAAACCATGTCATATGAAGGTGAGGGGAACTTAGAATGGACAGTGGAAGAGGAAGAAGGCAAATGCAGAGTGGGTGCCACTAACCTCTTCTAGAGGTTAGTGGCACCCCTAGAAGAGAGGCCTGTGGGAATCCTGGAGGAGCTGCTCCCTGAAAGTATATGGGAGCAGCTTAGATCCATCTAAGTGGATCTAACTGGCCCAGGGGAGGACACAGAGATGTTCTCCCAGACTCCTTCCAGGAAGAACCAGCTCTGAGGCAGACTACAGTCAGCAGAGAGCTTCCAGCTATCAACTCTGCCTCAGCTGCAGAGACCCAGCTCGAATTCTCGCTCTTCCTGGGGATGCCTGCATTTACCGGGTTGCTGAGGGACACTGATGGGTACACTCACTCCAGAACTCTCTGCCAGGTTGGCTGAGGCTTTATGGAGCCTGCATTGCAGTTCAAGTTCTTCCTTCTCCCACCCTACGTCCCCTACACTCCTCTCCCTAATAAACATCTGCACTGCATGTTCCATCTCAACACTGCTTCTGAGACTGCTCCCCACCCAATGTGAAAACATGTAAAGGGCTTAGCTTCGTTCCTGATACCTTCTCACAAAAACCTAAAATGTCATTGTCTTGAAGTGTGAAAATTCAGCACCAGATGATGCTGGGACCTCCACCATCAGGTTGGGCCAGAGAGTAGGCTGGCCTCAGCAGTATGGGACTGCTTGAGAGGGCAGCAGGGTGTTGGCTCAGCGATTTGCCAGTTTGAAGGGTGGTGGTGGGCCTGGCAGGAATGCCTGGGGACTGCTGGGGTCTGCAGTGTCATTCTAGATGAGGGATCAGACTTCTCTGACCTGGCTGTAGAGCACAGTGGAGGCACCCGAGAGAAAAAAGAGGCTGAGAGTTTAGAAGGGGGAACAGGACTCAGCCAAGTCTAAGAGGTTTTGGGCAGATTTTCACTGCTGGTGGAGAAGGGGACATTTTGGCAGAGAAACTGAGGCAGAAGTGCAGTCCTATGTCTGGGTCAAGCACAGGGGCTATGCAGGAAGTGGAGGCAGGGAACACTGGCCACCAAGCAGAGGGATTCCTTTCAGAGGACAGTGGCTTATCCCTGAGGCTGCACCCACACTTCCTGTTCTGCTGAGGTGGGTGCTCGGAGGCCCCTGATGGGAGAAGAGGGGAGCAAGGGTGGGTCAGGGCAGGTAGTTCCTGCATGGGAAAGAAAGACCTCACTGCCCCTTCCCTTCCGGACCTCTTTTCTCCTTCCCATCGTCACTCCTTTTCTCCAACCATTGTCTTTCCCTGGAATTCTGTAGTAGCTTCTGATGCCTGCGCCCTTGACTCCTCCCACCTCTTCTCTGCACGCAGCAGCCTTAAACGTAAATCTCAGCAAGCCAGCTCCTGCTTGACAGCATTTCAGATGTTTTCATGACTTCCCACCACAGTCTCTTGAGCCTGGTATGTAAGGCCCTGTGCAGTTTGGCTCCTCCCAGCTCCTAGCCTCATCTCTCCTCTGCTCCCACTCCACTCCCTAGGTTTCAGTCACAGCCAATAGCTTTCACTGCTTCCAGTGCATCAGGAACCTTCCCACCTCCATGTGACACTCCCTGGGAGTGTTACTCCCTCTGCCCAGAACACTCCCCACACCTCACTCTGAACACCAGCCTATTCGGATCAAAGCTTAGATGATACCTCCTCCAGAAAGTCTTCCCCAACCACAAGCGTGGGCTAGGTGCCCTTCTAGGTGTCCCTGGCATAGTGCTCTCTCTACGCTCCATGCTCCAGCAATTTTGCTCATCTCTTCATCCTCCCACCAGACTAAAGCTCTGTGCAGGCAGAAGCCGTATCTGATGCGTGACTGACTTGTATTTCCAGAGCAAACAGAGCATACAGTAGATGCTCAATGTTTGTGAATAGTAAACTGCGTGTTAGAGCACGGATCCATGGATTTGTGAGGCTGGCTATGTGCGCCACATGCTGCACGGCTCTCCTGCCTCAGTGGCCTGATGCAGACAACGTGGAGGTCTTCTCTTCACAACTATGAAGATGCTCAGTAAGAAGCCAGGCACGTCTCTGGGTCCTTCTCTGCTACTGTTTTAGCAGTGGATCGTATCTCCCTCATTGAAGGGCACATCTATTTCACTAGGTTGTATAGTATAAGGTGAATACAGACGATGTGATTACGAGGACCAGGTTGCACCATTTTCAGTTAACCTGGCTCTCACTAAAAGTATCCATCTATCACTGTGTCATTCATCGTCTTTCTAGTCCGTTGAGCCTCTAGACAAGACCTTCAGGGTTCCTGCCCAATCTTGCCCATGCACCTTTCATTCACTCCCTATTACACTTTTTTTTTTCCCCCTGCCCAAGCAGAGGTATATTTCTCTCTTTCAGTTTCCCAGGACCCTACATGTATGTGTGATGGGGAGAGATATTTTCTGAATCCTGCAGCAGTGTCTTCGGCTTCGGGTTGAAACTGCTGTCTGTACAGTCACTTGAAATTTGCTCCACAGTATCCATTTGCTTTTTCCCAGAACACTCATCTCACTAGGCTCTTGTCTATTCTGGGCCCCAAGAACTCTTTTAAGTTCCTCTGACCTGACCGCCGATCTTGGTTCAGCAAGGGAGCATGCTCGTTTAGACAACAGGTGCTCAACCAGTATACAGGTTTGAATTCCACCTCCTCCACTGGTAGGCAATGTAACTTTAGTCAAGTGGCTCAGCATTTCTATATTCACTTTCCTTGTTTGTAAAGTAGGCTTAGTCCTGGCACCCATCTCATGGGGCCTAAATGCGTAATATAGTTAAATGACCTGGCATATGGTAAATGCTCAATAAAAGTTGGCTTTTACTATGCTGAGGTCTTCCAAGCTCTTCCCTTTTTCTTTGCGACTTAGTCATGAAACTGCAACAGAAAAGCACACATGATTTCATCTGTATGAAGTTTTAAAGATAAGCAAGACAAGTATAATATTTAGACAGTAAAATTCTAAAACAAAACAAGGAAGTGGTTACCACAAAAGTCACAGTAGTGGTTGTCTCTGGAAGGTGGGAGGGGAAGTTATTGGACAGAGGAAAGGAGGCTGGTTGTGTTCTAGTTCTTGACTTAGAATGGTTACAACAAAATTTGTTTTGTGATAAGTCATCTGCATGCATACATCCATTTCACAGACATCTCTGAACGTGTGTTACATTCCACAAAATATTAAAACTACTACTAGATCATGCCTGTAATCCCAGCACTTTGGGAGGCTGAGGCGGGCAGATCACAAGGTCAGGAGATGGAGACAGTCCTGGCTAACGTGGTGAAACCCCATGTCTACTAAAAATACAAAAAAGAAAAAAAAAAGTTTGCTGGGCATGATGGCAGGTGCCTGTAGTCCCAGCTACTTGGGAGGCTGAGGCAGGACAACAGTGTGAACCCAGGAGGCGGAGCTTGCAGTGAGTGGAGATCATGCCACTGCACTCCAGCCCGGGTGACACAGCGAGACTCCATTTAAAAAAAAAAAAGCAATCTACTACTAGATTTTACTATCTAGAAACTACTTTGTTTGTTTGTTTGTTTTGTTTTTGTTTTTGAGATGGAGTTTTGCACTATTGCTCAGGCTGGAGTGCAGTGGCACCATCTCAGCTCACTGCAAGCTCTCTCTCCCGGGTTCACACCATTCTCCTGCCTCAGCCTCCCAAGTACCTGGGACTACAGGTGCCCACCACCAAGCCCGGCTAATTTTTTTTTTTTTTTTTTTTTTTTTTAGTAGAGACGGGTTTTCACCATGTTAGCCAGGATGGTCTCAATCTCCTGACCTCATGATCCGCCCGCATCGGCCTCCCAAAGTGCTGGGATTACAGGCGTAAGCCGCCGTGCCTGGCCTAGAAACTACTTTTTTAAAAAAAATTTGAACTTCCTTTCCCCTTCTGCTTTTTTCCCCCAAGTATTTTTTGTAACAAAATATGCATAACATAAAATTTTACCATTTAAACATTTTTACATATACGATTCAGTAACATAAGCATATTCTTAATGCTGTACAACCATTAATCCTATCCATTTCAACAACTTTTTCATCATCCTAAATAGAAACTCTGTGACCATCAAGCCATAACCATCTGTTCCTTTTACCTCCGGTCCCTGGTAATCACCATTCGACTGCCTTTCTCTAAGAATTTTCCTATTTGCCACACCTCCCATAAATGGAATCATACAATATTTGCTCTTTTGTGTCTGTGTTATTTCACTTAGCATAATATTCTCCAGGTTCATCCATGCTGTTTCATGTATTAGAATTTCATTCCTTTTCATGGCTGAATGATGTTCTACTGTTACATATAAACCACATTGTGTTTACTCATGTTGATGGACACTTAGATTACTCCCACCTTTTGGCTCTTGTGAATAATGCTGCTATGGGCAGGGGTGGACAAATATATGTTTGAGTCCTTGCTTTCAGTTCTTTGGGGTATATGCCTAGGAGTAGAATTGTCAGATCTTCTTCTGCTTTTAAGCCAAAGGAATGGACCTCTCCTCTTCACAACAATTTCTGCATGAATTCCAGCCAATGGGAGAGGTGAATACTAGAGGGTTGAACGGGGCAAGGAAGAGAGAGAGGCTCCCAGCTTTGGTCACTTGCGGATGAAGCAAGAGCTGAGCGGAAGCCAGGGATTCCTGGGTTCTGTGCCAGCGCCATGGCCTCACATGCTGCTCCTGCTTTCTGTGCCCAGTGACCCCACCATGGCGTGGGAACAATAACTGCCTTGTTAGTGAGGAAGAGAATAAACAAGAACAAGTGGGAGATGGCAGAGACCTGAGAGCGGCATCTTCTGTAGATAAGGAACTAGGTGGAATTTTAAATGGAAAACAAACTTCTATTAGCACTCCTCCCTGGAGAGGTGAGGATAAGGAGAGGCAGAGCGGGCAGAGGTCTGTAGAGAAGGAAGGGCAGGAAAAAGGGGAATGGGGAAGGAGCAGAAGGACAGGAGACAGAGGAAGTAAAGAAGGTGGAAGTGTAACAGGTAAAAGAGGATGAAGAGAAGAAAAAGAAGGCAATGGAGAAATAAGAATATTTTCCAGTGGGAAAGGGAGCTTGCATCCCAGACCACAGCTTCTGGTGCTGCTGCTAGATTCCAGAGAAAAATAACAACCCGTCACTCTTGGTGACTGGCAGTCCACTTTAGAGGGCCTGCTTGCAGCAGCACTGACAGACACAGGCACCCTTAAATCAGTGAAACAGAACAGTCCTCAGCCTGACCCTCACGAAGCACATTCGCACCTAATACATTATTGACCAGGCTGACTTTTTCCAAGACGCTCTGGCCTGCTGTGTAATAAATGTGTATCGGCTGCTCTTTATCACCCGTTACCTCGTTGAAACAATTGTCTTAATTTCATTGTTAAAGTGATTCATAGGGCAAGTGTTAAAGGAAATTAATACTCAAAAGGAAGAATAATCGTAGCCAAAAAAGAACTCCTCTGAATTGGTCTGGTGGTAAAGTTAGGAATTTTGTAGTTAATGAGGCTTAGAGAATTAAATATAGAATAGTCCAAGACAGGGGCCAACTGTGGGAGATGGAAGGCAGGAAAGGTGGGTTGGAGAGGCAGGGAGGGAGACAGAGTTGTTCACACATCCATGCCCACTCACGGGAGCTCACACAGGCAGGTCAGTCTCACGGGCCTCTCTGACCCCACAGTGCCCAGCATAGCGTCTGACGCCTGAATGGTCATAGAGCTTACACTGGTCATCCTTGGCTAGTGTTCTCCCAGTAAGGAGAGACTGTAGGGGCTCTTGCCAAGTGGGACCCTACCCTGAGGCTGGGCTGGTTCAAACAGTCAGGAACAGCCCGGGGACAGACTGTTGCTTCACTGCCTCCTCTCTGAGGTGCAGGAGGGAAGTCAGCACCTTGTGCTTCCCCTACCCTGCTGCCCCCGCTAGTGTCCGGCCACACGCCTTCCTTCCACCCTGGGTCCTCACGGCGTGCAGAACACCTGCGTCACTGACCTGGCAGCTGCAGAGGCAGCTGCATTCTAGGGCAGAACTGGAGCAGGTGCCTGGGGGCTGTTCTGGACTAGCCTTTCTATCCGCAGAGATGATCTGGGGATGGAGAATTGTGATTCCCTTAGACAATTTCCTCACTTGTTTATTCAATCATTCAGCTCGTGTCTATTACACTCCTGTGACATAGCAGGTTCTGCTTTAAGAGCAGGGCCTAGGAAGATACAAAGACTTGGTCCATAGAAAGTCTCAAAGAGTTTCCAGTCTGGTGGAGACAAAGACACATGCAAACAGATAATTACTACACATGCATTGCCTGTTTAATGCTCACTCTCTTAGAAATCAATTTTTTTTTATATTCTGAAAGTTCTCATAGGCTCTCGGCCAATGGACACTTCTCAAAAGACCTTTCTTTGTGCCTTGGCCGATAGGTATACTGAAAACACCCTCAGCTAATGATCAGCAATGTGTGCTGTGTACTCTGTGCTGAAATTCTTCCAGCCCTTTACTTTGTGTCCCTGAAAATAATTGTGATACTTACTGGCTGATCAAAGGGGTACCATGATGGTGGTGGTCCTGCTGCACAGAAACAAGAGCATCATAGTGAGATGTGAAAATTTTGAGCTCTACCCACTCAAGGTAACTTCTAAAAATAGGTGGAAACAGAGAGTAGAGATAAGCAGGCAATTAGGAAGTATTGAAGACCTTGACTTTATGAAGGTCATCATAAATGACAATGCAGCCTCGGAGGCATGGCTGGAAAATGGGTGAAAGAACCTGGAAGGAACTCTGGCCGAAGGCAGGTAGGTCATGACTTTAGCCTGTAATCCCAGCTACTCCAGAGGCTGAGGCAGGAGAATCACTTGAGCCTGGGAGGTGGAGGGTGTGGTGAGTTGAGATCGCGCCACCGCACTCCAGTCTGGGCGACAGAGTGAGACCCTGTCTCAAAAATATAAAAATAATAAATAAATAAATAAAGTGAAGACAATTGGAAGAGCACTGTGCCCTGGAAGCCATCTCCACAGAGACAATACCACGAGGACTCTTACATGTTCCTTTGGGTAGCACCCTGTGCTGAAGTCAAGCTCTGGCCAAAATCTGGTTTGTGGGTCTGCCAAGGCATAGGCCTTTGGAAGGACGGAAGTTCAATGCTCACTTAAGCCTCGCTTCTGACATCCTTAGATTTTTGCATAACTACAGTGATCACATAAGTTACTAACATACAAAGTCAGTGTAGCAATATCAGTGATCCAAACAAATTATTCCATTCAGGGTTGTTCTTATTTAAACATTCCCTTTGAAATATGGGTATGGAGGCTATCAAATATAGGAAAGTTGAAGCAGAAAAATCTCCCATAAGCTTTATATGTTGACATTTTATCAGTCAGTTGAGGAATAAATATATATTTATTATCACAACATTAAAATGGTGTGATACTTCATGCCTATTTCAAAAGCTGTTAATTTTATGTGCAAAACATTATCCAGAACTTTCAAAGAGTTAATATGAAAAAAGAAATAGTGTGTTGGCTCAATAACTTTAGGAAGAACCCGATATCCTTTTCTGAGCAAAGAAATGTTTGTAAAAACTTAAATAATAATACAAGCCAAATATAGATATTAGATTATATCACAATTCTTATCTTTTGTAAAATTGTCTGGGGATTTAGCATTCATCACATTCAACAAAATGACCTTTAAAATTTGTATTTAGTGTTTCATTTTTAAATTTCATTTAGATTATGAGTCCTTCCCATTTGTAAATTCTTCACATTTTGGTTTTTGAACTAAAAGTAATGTGTCAATCTCAGGATTTCATATGGAAAAACCCTCATAAGTCATGTCCAACAATATCCACAAGAAACTTTCTTCTGTCGAGACATTAAAAAAATAAGCGTATTTTTCATCTCCCACTGGGTCCCTCCTGAAACACATGAGAATTATGGGCGCTACAAGATGAGATTTGGGTGGGGACAGAGAGCCAAACTAATCACCCTGTACCCCAGACTCACCTACTACCACAATTGCCCTAAGAAATACATGTATTGGCAATAAATTGGCAATAAATTCTAAGAAATACATGTATTGGCAATAAATGAGGTACAACTTGAATGCTGTCCCTCAAACCTCTGTTGAAAATAAGTGTCCATCAGAAGTTCAGTGACAGGGGCAGGATCGTACAGTTGATTGCTTCTGAACCACAGTGCCAAACTGCTGAAATTTAATAGCTAAAATTTTTAGTTATACAACTGCAATAATAATTATTGTTGGTAGCATTTCTGATTTATTTCTAAATTCCGGAAGTTCCTTTTATGATAGTGATATTTGGCTCTGGTCCAATATTGATTTTAACATTTGGTGTTTGGCCAAAAGATGGTTTCAGTAAGTATACACCTGTCCAGTGTGGTAGATGCTCTAGCACACATGGTGGTAACATGGATGAAGTCCTGCCCAACTGTCTGGGAGAGGCCAGGAAGGCTGCGTATCGAATCCAGAATGGAGACCAGGAGCATCAATTCAAAGTTCACCCAGAGAGCAAGGTGGGGTACGGTGTTCTAGGAAGAGAAAACAGCTAAGAAATGTCTTGAATACCTTTTGAATGTTGGGCATCACTTTGGAGTTTCTCACATGTGTTATTTTCTTTAGTCCTAAACCAATGGAATGAAGTAGCTATTACTTTCTCCTTTGTGTGGAGGAGCAGAGGGAAGCTCAGAGAGGGGAAGTGATGGTCCTTCAGACTTGAGAGCCAGAAGGAGCTCCCAGCCTCATGGGGATTGCCTAATAAAGCCTATGTCTCTATGTATTAGTCCATTTTCCTTTATTTTTCTTTTTTTCTTCCTTCTTTCTTTTCTTTTCTTTCTTTCTTTCTCTTCCTTTCTTTTTTTTTTTTCTCTCTCTCTTTCTTCTTTCTCTCTTTCTTTCCTTCCTTCCTTCCTTCCTTCTTTCTTTCTTTCTTTCTTTCTTTCTTTCTTTCTTTCTTTCTTTCT
>NC_045446.1:102487733-102536993 GCF_002776525.5 Piliocolobus tephrosceles | reverse complement strand
TTCTTTCTTTCTTTCTTTCTTTCTTTCTTTCTTTCTTTCTTTCTTTCATGGAGTTTTGCTCCTGTCACGCAGGCTGAAGTGCAATGGTGCAATTTCAGCTCACTGCAACCTCCGCCTCCCAGGTTCCAGCGATTCTCCTGCTTCAGCCTCCCAAGTAGCTGGGATTACAGGCATGCACAACCATGCCTGACTAATTTTTGTATTTTTAGTAGAGATGGGTTTTTGCCATGTTGGTTGGGCTGGTCTAGAACTCCTGACCTCAGGTGATCTACCTGCCTCAACCTCCCAAAGTGCTGGGATTATAGGCATGAGCCACCATGCCCAGCCTATTAGTTCATTTTCATGCTGCTGATAAAGACTGGGCAATTTGCAAAAGAAAGAGGTTTATTGGACTTACAGTTCCACATGACTGGGGAAGCCTCACAATCATGGTGGAAGGCAAGGAGGAGTAAGTTTCATCTTATATGGATGGCAGCAGGCAAAGAGAGAGCTTGTGCAGGCAAGCTCTGATTTTTAAAACCATCAGATCTCTTGAGACCCATTCACTATCACAAGAACAGCATAGGTAAGACCCGTCCCCATAATTCAATCATCTCCCACTGGGTCCCTCCTGAAACACATGAGAATTATGGGCGCTACAAGATGAGATTTGGGTGGGGACAGAGAGCCAAACTAATCACCCTGTACCCCAGACTCACCTACTACCACAATTGCCCTAAGGAGAGGGACTGTTGTAAGGCTGGAGGAGTTGCTGAGGGAGCCCCAACTTTGCCTAAGGCCTGATTCCTTTTAATGTCCCAGCCCCTGTGACCTTATTTCTAACCCGTAGCCTTATTGCTCACATCATACCAGAGCCATTCCCATGAGGCTGCCATTTTCTTTTCCCAGCTAGGCCTGGAGCAGAGGTGTCTCAGGCAACATAGAGAGCCTTTGGCTTCCTTTGTGGCCCATGCTCTCTGGACCTGCCTAGCTGTCACCCTGCAAGGCCCCCCTCTAATGGCCTGCTTCTCCTCAGATGCTTTTCTTTTTTCTCGGTCTTTCCCCCACCCCACCCCCTTTCGTCTCTTCTAGGGAAAACCCACTGCCTGGCACAGCTATTGTGTTTGGAAATGAGCCTCCTGGGCTGGTGAATAAATTGCATTTTATCCCTCCCTGTCACTTCTGGTTGGGGGAGCACTGAGAGATGAAAGCAGAGACTTCAAAAGTGCTTCTTTTGACACAGCGCTGCATTTCTCATTTCCAAGCCTGTCTGGTGTGCTAAACCTGGCTCTTTGGCGAGCCTGGCAGGAAATACACCTTGGCCATCCTCGAGAATCTTCTTGGCCCCCTGGGTGCAGCGCCACCTTGGAGATGGGTCTCCTGGGCCAGGCACCTGCTAGTCACCATCTTCAGTGAGTCAGCAGAGGGGGCAGGGTTTGATTCTTAGCAAAACGTTTCTGATGACAGGTGACTCTGTCCTCCCCCTAGGGAGAAGCCATTCCCCTGTCTGGAGTGCCCTTGCCTGGAGGAGCAACTGAGCACTTCCATCTGTATTGTATTATTGAACCACATATTGAGATGCCCAACGTCTTTTATTTGGAGAATCACAGGATTCTGGCAAGGCATTTCCCTGCCTGGTGGGTCTTCATTTTCTCCCCTCTTCCCTGCACTGGCCCAGCACTTGCCTCTATACTCCTAGCTGGGCAATTTCTCTTATTAAGACTCATGATCTGCTGTCTTCCTGCTGAGATGAGCATGGATCGGGGTTTGAAGACTGGGGAAATCAGCCACTCACTGATCCTGCACATCCAGGGGATGGGGAAACTTCCTTGAGCCTGGGCTCTGAAGGGCAAAGGCTTCTCCATCATCCCTGTCTGGAGAGGCTGAGTGAGCTGGGAAACCGGAGGAGGAGGCTGGCTTCTGAGATGCTGATGTTCCCGTAGAGCTGTGGGAATCTGAGAAAGCCAGCAGAGTCTCTATCCTCAGACCAGCTTCCACTCCACTCAGGAATAGCCCATGCATTATTAAAGCCTTGATGACTTCACCTCTGAGTATACCCAGAATTTAATAGAGTGTTGAGTGTGGAGGCAAAAAATATTGTGCTTGGAAGGTGATATATGCAAAGTTTAATAGTTTGATTTTAGAATTAAGAGAATTTATGGACCAGATTCTGGCTCTGCCACTCACTAGCTGAAGCTGGGTAGTATGGAAGCTTTACCTCAGTCTCCACAACTGTAAACAGGGAGAATAATGGGACCTACTTCATAGTTGTTGAGCAGGCTTTGAATGGCGTCATTTGTGTAGAAGTGCCCAAGCCAATACTTAGCATAATATCGATGGTCACAAAATGATTATTTTATTACACCACTCACTTGGGAGAGGGTGTAAATGAATGGAAAGGATACAGCTTTTGGAGATGGAGAGGGTGGGTTTAAATCCCACTTCAGGCTTATGAAGGTTGTTATATCTTGGGCAAGTCACTTACTGTAAGAATAACAACCACTACCACCAGCCACCACTTATTAAGTGTTTATCTTGTGCCAGGTGCTTTACTGGAGACACCACCTCATTATTCTTCACAAGGAGGTAAGTCACTTGCTTAAGATTTTGCTGCTTGAAGAAGCAGAGGTGGGATTTAAAGTCAGGTTCCCAATTTAATCCATGCTTATAACTATTATACCTCCTCCCCATATAATTTCCCCTAACTTCCCTGAACCTCAGCTTCTTCATATGTAAAATGGGGCTGATAATGCCTACCTCTTAAGTTTAAGATGGGAGTTAAAGATGATAACACATGTCAGACCCCAGCAAATAGAAATCTTGACTATCAGTAACTTCAGAAGGCAACGTTTCGTATTAACAATTCAAAGTTGCAATGCCATTGACTCTGGGAGTGTGAAGAGACTTTACAGGTCATCAACTCCCAACCTCCTTCAACCCTGATAGTCAAAAAGAAGGCAGCTGGTGGACCTGGCATGGCTTAACTGACTTCCTGGAGAGGGAAGAGCAGAATGTTCCAGAAAATGAAGATGTTCAACCCAGGACTTGAGGATTGTATTAGGAAAACTTATGGTCAGGTCCCAAGGCTTCTAGCTTTCATATTCCCCTGTAAAACTCACTCTGGTTAGAGGGGATCCATGCTGTATTTGCAGTGATGCTATGAGCTTTCTGCCGCTTAAGTACATGCCCTTGACCTGTCCTCACCCTGCTCTGACTCCCTGACAACTGGATGATCATGGAGCCAACGTCTCCTGGGACACTCTCTCTCCTGCCCTCTCCTCAGGAACCTTCTCTGGGCTGGGACCATGGCTTCTGTTTTGCTGATGGAGAAAGAGGCCTCTTGGAGAGGAGTCACATGGGGCTGCTGGGACTCTGCATTGATGGGACGGGAAGTTAAAGACAAGAGAGCAAGCAGGTCCCTTCCTCAACTTTGGTCCTGACCTCCCCTCTGATCTTACCCAGATCATGCCTGTCTTCTGGGTAGGACTGGACACTCACCCAGCCTCAGTGGCCTGAGGTTTGGAAGGGAAGCAGGAGCTATGTGGAACCAGAGAGCTGCCACGCATCCCGACAAGTGACAAATTCATAGGAGTGGAAAGAAAAAAGCCCTGAATACTGATGTCTGTGCAGCTGCGAGAAGTAAAGTTTCCAGAATTGCAATGAGCAGCCTTGTGCTGGAGTTTTATGTCATTTGCTTTCGATTCCATTTACAGTTATTTCTTGTTTTTATATCATGTTTTATTGAAATCCATTTTTTACTTTCATGCTTGAGGCTCAGCCATGGATCTTTCCCTCCTCCCCCCATCTTCTGGCTCCTGAGCACGTGAAGGTTCACATTATGCAAACACCACAGAAGAAGGTTTTGAAGCATCATGGGGTTTTTGTCCCTGTCTGTATTTCTCAGAGATGAGTATTTATTTTTCTGAAAGCAGGCTGGGGATGCAGCCATGCAATCCAGGGTGCATTTCAGAATCCTCCAGCAGGCTTATTTGCCGGGCGCAGAGGCCTCTCCTCTCTTGCTTTTGTAATTCTCTAGGGAACGCAGTCCAGTTCTGTGCTCACTGTGAGCCCCATTACGTGACCTACTGATGACTGACAGGCAGACTAGATTTTCCCCTACTTTGAACTGCAGGTTCTTTAAGCAGAAAGAGAGAAGAAACAAAAATATGGTTTTTGAGCCTCTGAGGCAAACCGGAGCATGTCTGGAAATGGAACCGGAACCGAAACAGGGGTCAGAGCCTTCTCCATTTCCTGCTGCCCCCACACTTGACCGTCCTGGTCTCAACTGAGAGGCTGCCAGAGCTTCTCACTGGGCTCCCTTCCTCCATCCTCTCCCAGCATAGGAGGATGTTCCCAAATGTCACAGCCATCAAGTGTCTCTCCAGCTCAAAACCTCCAGGGCTGCATGGGACCTGACCCCCTCACAGCCTCAGTTCCAATCAAGCCAGGCTCTTCACCACTCTGGCCCATGCCAGGTCACTTCCACCCCAACATGGTTGGCTGGGTGTCCTCTCCTCCTGGAAAGGCTTTATACTCTGGTCTGCCCCTGCAGGACCAGCTCTACCCCACCTTCTGCAGAAAGCTTCCCTGGCCCACTCAGACTGCTCATGCCGCCTTCTAAACTGTGAGTGTTTGGGCACACTGCCCCATGTCTTGTGTTAATACTAACTGCACTGAATGCCCTCTTGACAGAGTCTGCATAACAAAGTTGTAAATAGAACCTTTTATGTGGCTCGGCTGTTTCGTTCCCTCTAAATCTCATGTTGAAATGTGACCCCCAGTGTTGGAGGCGGGGCCTGGCAGGAGGTGTTTGGGTCATGGGGCCAGATCCCTCATGAACGGCTTCATGCCCTCTGCATGGTAATCAGTGACTTCCTGCGGGAGCTGGTTGTTGAAAAGAGGGTAGCAGCTTTTCCCTCTCTCTCTTGCTTCCTCTCTTGCCATGTGACACACCTGCTCCCCCTTCACCTTCCACCATGAGTGTAAGTTTCTCAAGGCCTCATCAGAAGCAGATGCTGACACCATGCTCCTTGTACAACCTGCAGAACCATGAGCCGATAAACCTTTTTTCTTTGTAAATTATCCAGACTCAGATATTCCTTTATGGCAATGCAAATGGACCAACACAACCTGCATATTAATTCACGGAGTCTGTATTATTTTATACTATGTGGTCTGTGCAATCTTAGGCAACTCACTTCATCCCCCTGTGCCTCAGCTTCCTTATCCACAAATTGGAGATTATAAGAGCACCTAACGCATATGGGCGTTGTGAAAATTAATCAGTCAATATGGAGAGAATACTTAGAACAGCGTCTGGTACGTAAGGAAACACTATACAAATGTGAGTTTTTCTTATTACTAGTTCCAAATAACAGAAATGAACTCAAGGCAGCTTAAATCTTTAAAGGATAATTTCTTATTATACAGAAGGTTATACAAGTGTCTCATATTAATAGAACCCAAGGGCAGGGAGGTGTCAGGGCATCGGTGGATGCTGACACCAGATGGAAAATTTGATGATTCGTGAGAATCAAGTTCCTCTGCTTCATCCCTCAGCAGGAAACAGCCCTCGTAGCTCCTGAGTTACCTGTCGCATGGAGAGAGTAAAGCTCTCCTCGCTAATTCCTAGGGAAATCCCCTGATTGGCCCAGTTTGGTTCAGGGCTTCATCCTTCATCCAGTCAACTCTGCCCAAGGGGGCAAGGCAAGTCCATGTTAAACAAAATGCCCACAGGGGCTTTGTTGTTGAGTGCTGTGTGCGTGTGGGGGTGGTTACTGAGAGAAAGGAACACACTGGCCCTTCAAATTGTGCCTTCTACAAGTGCAGAGGGCTCTCTATGCTTGCCCTGTATTAGTTCATGTGTAGCACAGGATACCTCACATCGCGGGTTCCGGTTATAGATTAACCAGAGTTGAGATGTAGACTCAAAATACCAGGATTGCAGCTCACTGGGGTTGCTCATTAAAGTTTTTGGAATAAATTAGTCTGAGAGGTTTCCAGAACTCCTTTCTGCTTGAAGCAAGGAAATGGTGCTTTTTCCTGCTTCTCCTTGTATTGCCCTCCCCACCTCTGCCATGTGCCAAGATACTGGTCCCGGGGAGCAGCATTAATGAGCTCAAATTGTAGCCAGAACTTTGGAAATCCACAGTTACCAACAGTCTCTTTGTCCTTATGGCCGGCAGAGGCTAGTGCTGCCCACTCAGCTGGGCTGAACTCCCTTTTCTCACAGTGAATGGTCTATCAGGCTACAGGCACTGAAAGTTTTCCTTTGGGCACTAACTGCGTGGGTGTCAGCCTGGGGGGTCCGAGCTGTGTGGCAACAGAGAACGTGCTGGAGGGATGCCTCAGCTCAGGTCCTTCGTAGGAGTGAACTTAGACTCTAGGGAAGAGTGAGGATGCGTCACTTTGGGAATATCTCCTTCATCCTTGGCTCCAAATCTCCCAACTTCCCACACACAGCTCATTCACATCCACAGAGAAAAAGCATGAAGGCTGCCTGCCCCTATCCCATGCACTTTCATTGGGGAGGGCAGCGGTTCTCAGCTATGACTGCTCATTGGAATCATCTGGGGAGCTTTGATAAATGCTCATTCCCAGGCAGCACCCCAGACGAATGAAATCAGATTCTCTGTGGATATGACCAAGCATTCATGTGTATTTTTTAAAGCCCTCCAGGTGGTTCCAATGTGCAACCAAGGCTGAAACCTTCTGTGTTAGGGTGCTCATTTGTTCACACGACTCCAACCACCCTTAGATAACTTGAGAACCTCTATCTCCAGCCCCACATGCTCACTCTCTCTCTGTCCCGAGCTTCTCCTTGCCTATGTGTATCCTCTCTTGAATAACTGATGTGAAGAATGTTACTCATTCTGAACTCTTGTTTCTTCCCTCCCAATTCCTTGTCATCATTCTGAGCTCTTTTATCCATTCAAACCTGAGTTCAGAATGTGGCTAATCTGCTTAGCTCTCTCCCCAGCACCTCTATAGTGGGCAGACACTTCATTTGTGCCACATTAACTGGTGCTTATGTTGGTTTATAAAAATATCACTCATTACAAGCTTCTTGAGAGTAGGAGGGACCATGCATTCTATTTTTGGCTTGTTTTTGTATCTTCCCAGAGTACCTAGTAAAATGTCGACTACCAGTAAATGTGGCTGCCCAAAGACAGAGGAAGGAGAGTGCTGGCCAAGGATGGTTTCAACTGAGCCAAATCAGGGCTTCTGAAGGCTGCAGCTTCTCTATCAACAGTCTCACCCCAGGGTTGCGTTACACCAGCCACAGGGAGAGAAAATTCCCCTTACCCTTCTACTTAAAAGGGCTCTTCCCCTTACATTTGGGAACAGTAAGTATAAAAGGAACCCTGGAAATGGGTACTAGGAGGTTCCGTGGGTGTTGGTCACAAAATGGGAGAAGCTTAGTAATCATAGCTACCACCTATAGAGTACTCAACTGTGTTTCTGAGGTTTTTCACACAACTGTTCACAACGATAGCATTATTAAACATTTCTGAAGCTCAGAAAGTTTATTTTCCCAAGGTAAATGATAGAGCCTCAAAAGGCTCTGCAGTGTTTAGTAAGCCAGGTACCTTCCAAAGCAGACTTGAAGCAGAAAGATGAGAATCAGACAGTTGTCTTTGTCCTCACTCCAATCAACCTCCTGCCCTATATTTAGTGACAGTGACCCAGGCAAAGGTTTGCTGATTGCCCTGAGGTTGTCTGTATCATTATCTTTTCTTTTCTTTCTTTCTTTTTTTTTTTTTGAGACGGAGTCTCTGTCACCCAGGCTAGAGTGCAGTGGCGCCATCTTGGCTCACTGCAACCTCTGCCTCCCAGGTTCAAGCAATTCTCCTGCCTCAGCCTCCTAAGCAGCTGGGATTATAGGCACCCACCATCATGCCCAGCTTTTTCTTTTTCCTTTTTGTAGAGATGGGGTTTCACCATGTTGACCAGGTTGGTCTTGAACTCCTGACTTCAGGTCATCTGCCCGCCTCGGCCTCCCAAAGTGCTGAGATTATAGCCCTGAGCCACCACGCCCAGCCTCATTATCTTTTTAAGAGGGACACAAAGCCACATCCACATCTGTACGTTTTAGGGGTACAGAGGTCAAACATATCTTGCACATGCACACACACATATGCACACACACCCCCCCCACAGCTGGGTGGGAGCAAACACTGAAGAATAAATATACCTGACACACAGATATGCAGTGTTAAATTATATGCCGATAAAGATATCTTTATCGGCATATAATCACTGTTGCAGTGGTGTCATCTTCTTCATCATCGTCATCATTTCCGAGTAGGGACAAATTAGTTGCAAGTAACAGAACCAACTCAGGCTAGCTTAGGGAAAACAAGGGAACTGTATCGCAAGGCTGCAGGATAGCTTTAGAAAGCGAAAGAAATACAGCTGGGCCCCAGGAAGGGAGGTGGGTGCTGCCAGCACACTCTGTCTTCCCTCTCTGTGTCTCTCTGCTTGTCTCTCTAAGATCTCTTTTCCTTGCTTCCCAGTCCATACCACACAACGTGGCTGCCCAGAATCCTTGTGTTTGACCTGTCAAGCTTAATTTCTCTCTTAGTCCCATTTCCAAATTTGTGGAGAAGAGCCTCCAACTGTCCCATTTCAGGTCCTATACCTCCTGATGACATCCCTTTTCCCATAGAGTTGGCCATTGGGGTTCTGGAGTGGAGTGGGCAGCTGTCTTTCTGGATAGGAAGGAAATTATCAGAGAAAGGAGGAATGATTGTGAGCTGGAAAGATGCCCCAACAAATAATAATAGCATAGACATTAATGTATTGGTCCAGATACTAAATTAGGGGTTTTATATTTTTCTCTACTTCTCACAGCAATCATTCCAAGTAAGTATTGTCATTCTCATTTTACAGTGAAGAAAACTAAGGAAATCAGAAATTACCAAACCCTAAGACATTGCTTTTCATGGATTCAAGCACTTTTGGAATCTTTTCCTTCTGGAGATCAAGTTGGGCTATGTGTCAGGTATGTTTATTCTTCAGTGTTTGCTCCCACCCAGCTGTGGGATATGTGTGTGTGTGTATGTGTGTGTGTGTAATGCCTCTGTGGGTCTGCATGTTCGTACTCTTCCATGGCTGTGTCCTGAGACTCTGAGAATGCTCATTTTCTAGTTGGGAGAGAATGTTCATCTTGATCCCGCCAGCCTGAGTCAGTGGAGCCACAGGCCTGGCTGGCTGGGACAAAGACGCTCTGTATCCATCAGGAATGTAGTGACCTCATCATTGCTTTCTTCTGTGGCTTGGGTTTGTGTTAAGCAGAAGGAAGAGAGATTTGGGGTCAGGACTTGGTGCCTGGGCCTTCAGTTGTATACTCCTCCATTCCCCTCTCCTTCCCTCTCAAGAGCCACTCTGGCCTGAAGCAAGAACTCCGGTTTCATCACCATGAAGCTAAAATGGAGCTTGGGCTGGAGCTGGAGGTTCCCCCAGACAGTGGAGCAGGAAGGCCTGGAATAGAAAGATAAAGAGCTCAAGAATGAGGAGACCTGGCTATAGCCTGGCTTTCCAGAGCTGGCTGTGGGATTCTCTTGAGATCCTATCACAGCTTCAGATTCCCATTTTCCTCCTCAATCATGTGAAGGGCCAAGATGACCTTTAGTGAAGTACTTTGGAAAGTTAACCCTAGGATCAATGATTGGTCTCATCCTTTCCCCTTGTCCTTTAAGGAAAACCATGGCTTAGGATGAATCCACAGTGAATGTGGTAGTCTTCCTTAGATACGTAGAGCATAGGTACAAAGGATGTCGCCTGAGCACAGTTTTAGGCGAGCACTGCAGGGGTTTACCATCAGTTTTGGGTTTGTTTGTATGTTTGACAAGAAAGTCATAGACTACCCGTGTTACTGACTTTCATCTTTGGGCCTCAGTTTCCTCCGCTGTGAGAAGACTACCCAGCTAGATGGTTTCCAAGGTATCTTTTGGTTGTGACATGTGATGAATGGCTCAAGTAGCCTGTGGACCCCATCCTCTCCATCCTGCTATATTCCTGCTTCAAACACCCTTTTTCTAGTCCATAATGTTCCAATTGTTAGGGTAAGAGACATAAAATTTGTGGCGTGTGTGTGTGTGTGTGTGTGTGCACACGCACACATACACATGTGAGAGACAGAGAGAGAGAGATGGATGGTAGGGAAGAGAAGAGACGAGAGTGAGAATAAGAATAATGTTCCAGGAATCTGTCATGCATTAATTGGTTCTCATAAACCAAAGCCATCAACCCTTCCACAGAAAATACAAGCCTGGATAATAAACCAGAAATGATGGTATGAATGGCTTTAAATTCTTCATATTTTAGGCCACAATCACCCTGTTTGACCCCAGAGTTTGACACAGATGTTGGCTTAGGGACCAACAGCCTGTTCCTGCTGTGTCCCTATGCCAGCTGGAGACACCCAGCCTTGGAGGCTCACATTACACCGACCCCCACCCCAGTGCTGTCACGCCACTGCCAGTTGTTCCTTGTCTTAATCCTACTTCATGGTGGTCATTTTAAAAGCATTAGAGCTTCTGACACAGAACCAAAGGTAAATTGCATTTGCCATAAATGTGGGAGGTGTCCTTGTAAGGTGGGGCTCCTTCTCATGGGAGTAGTTTCTGTTGGACACTACGTTGCAAGTGAAATAAAAACCTGGTATATGTCATTGGGGCACTTTCTCTTTATAATTTATAAATAGGATTTTAGTAGGACACTCAAAAGGATTAGTTGAGAAAAACTGAATTCACATTTGAGGATAAACTGTGCACAGACACAAAGCTTCAATACAGCCAATTACAAAGAATATTCAGCTATAACGGCCCTCTAGGGCTGTGCTAACTCCAATCCCTCTTTCTAAGGATGGCAGGGAGGGAAGAGGAGAGGCTGGGCATGGTCTGTGATCTGGCCTGACCTGGAGCCTCTTCCTTTTCCTCTAATTCTGACACAGAGTCTGTTGTGCCCCAGTCTGGCATCCACCAGAAAGGCCTCTTTTGGGCATCAGGAATGATAGCAGATTGGGGATTTCTCAGTGTCTGTCTGCAACTGCTCAATATTGAATGTACCTAACACATTTGCTTTGACCAAATAGAATCCATCAATCATATCGCTTTCCTCTTTCATCTGAAATTTTCACCCCTAATTGTTAGGATACAGACCCCTCACACCAGAGAATCCTCAAAGGGGACAACTCCCAAATGGGAAAGCCTCTGAGAAACCTTTTTTGCTTGTCATGTCCTTGTTGGTGGTGGGAGGGCTTTTAGGATCTCCCAAGGTATTGGTTAGGATACTGCCTACCTTCTGGGTTTAACGATGTGTATGGAAGACTTCCCATTCTATTCAAAGGCCCTTTCCTCTATAGTTGTTTTCTTTATCTCCTTTTGAATGAATTTCACCATCTCTGTCTTCTCTCCTTCTATCCCCGCACACACCCTCGATGAAGTGGCTGAGCTGAAAAGCTATCCCTTAGAACAAATCCTACTTCGCTAATACTTTATTATCTACTTGTTCTTACTTTCAATTGTATGAAGGCAGTTACCATGAAATGCTATGGGAACCCACCTCACTTATGTATAAAGCCAATCATTAGGGCAAGACTAATTACAAATAGCAAATTAAAATCCGCTTGGGTTGAGCGAGACAGTTGTGATAGCTAAAGTTGCTTATTTCAGACTTTACTTTAGTGGTCTCAGAAGCCTCCTTGACCTCCTCAGATCAAAGCGGTCCAGAAGGACAAGGCATTATGGCCCAGGCTGAGTTTACACAAGACATCGAGAGCTCTTGGCTGTCGTAATTATCTTCTCATCACATCAACTGGCCACTGGCTTTCTCCACCAGACCCTATCTTATGTGGCATCTCAAAGGACTCTCATTTCAATTTTTTATTACCTCATAGCCATAACCAGCAGCTCCACAGCCAATGTTTCCTCTTCAGGGACTTAATTGATCAATAATTCTGTTTAAAACCCAGCAGGGCATTGCAGTGAATGGGTCCTTTCTCTCCATTGGTACCTGTATTTTGGTTTTCTTCCTTTTTGCTATGAATGAAGATATCTCATGGATGAATGATGCCAGTGTGGGCTTGGAGAATACTAATATGGCAACGGGTCACAACATGAGTGACAGGTAATAGAACAACAGTGGAAAAACATCTGGGACATGCCTTAGGGACAAGAGACATAAAGGCCAGACAAGAAAGAAGAGAGGAAAAGAGGTGAGAAGTCACATTAGAAAAAACTTACAGAAAAGCATTGATGCAACCAAGGGCATAAACTTCATTGAGCGGGTGGAAAAATGGACATTGTCTGGTACTTGGAAAAGAGGTTTTGTTCTGAAAACTCCTGATCTTGGATAAAGGGAGGAAATTTTAACCATCCTATAGAGTCAGGGGCTGCTCCTGCAACTGAGGCTTGTGCCTGGTACTTACTGGAAATGGCTTTGATTCCTGAAAGATGAACATGAAGAAAGGTTATTGAGAGATCATCTAATTGTGGGTGTGAGTTGCCTGGGGAAGGAAGAGACATAGGATAAATTAAAATCAGTTGCATGGTCAATGGGTAAAATAAATAGAGCTAAATTCTGAATCTCATATATATGTAACTTTTCTTATCAATATGTATTGTGGGAATTCTCATCATAAGCAAGTTATTGCAAATCAGCTTGTAAGTCCCCTCTTCCAAGAAGCCTTCTTTGATTTCCCCTCCCTTCCTGATGTTTTCCTTCCTCTCTATTTCTATAACTAGGGTGACCAGGTGTCCCAGTTTGCCCAGGACAGTCCTAGTTTGCACCTGTTGTCCTGATGTAATCATTAATAGAACTCCCTTTCATTTTCCTAAGTAAGGTTTCACCCTTTCATAATACTCTGCACTTCTCCATATCATAGCACTCACTGATCTGTGTAATAAATGATTTATCTGTATCCTTCATTAGACTGAAAGGCCTCTGAGTACAAGCGTCTCGTCTGTCTTGTTCACTGTTGGATTTTCAATACCTAGTACTGAGCTGGGCACACTGCTGGCCCCCCAAAATGTTCATTAGATAGATGAATAAATGTCTATGATCCAACTCAGGCTCCCAGGGTGGCCTGGCAGGAAATGCTTCACGGGCTATTCTGAGCAAGGTAGCAATCACATGGAGAATACGGGAATCAATTAATCAAAAGCTTTTCCCGTCCCCACCCTTAGGTAAACTGATTTATACATGTTGGTAGAGTCCGGCTCCCTCTGTCATCTGAGTGTCATCTGTATAGGCAGCCCAGGTCACTATCTTTCTGTACAGTCAGTGTTGTATAAAGAGCCAGCATGGGTTGTTGTCCACATCAATTACTCCCTGGAAATAATGCTGTCCTGAAAGACCAGCAGCCTTAGAGTAACAGAGAAGAGGGGCAGCAGCAGGGGCACTGATAGCCAAGTTCAGCTTGGCCACTCACCGATGTTGGGATCTTGGTCAAAGTGCTTCACCTCTCAGCCTTGCAAGAGAAAGGTCCCTTCTAGCTGTCATCCTCTATAATTCAGTGACTATCCTAGGGTTCACTAACACACAGCAGCCAACGGCTGCGAGCCAGGATTGTAAACATCTCGATGGAGAACTAGATTGCCTTTGGGGTTCTCCACCTTCAGTTTTGGTAGGGCTTGTTGCTTAGCAAGGCCTTTCCCAGGGTTCCCCTTCCACCCCTGAGAGCCCTGCTAATCAATCCTGAGGTACTGGCTCCCCTGCCAGGCAACGATGAGAAGCATTTAGGAGTATACAATGCCAGGTAACCAGCCAGGTATTTAACCAGGATAATCTAGAACAGGGTGACTGGGCAAACATTCTGGGCTGTGATTGAGAAAGAATGCAAAGGATCAATCAGAGCTGTGAGAAAAAACCTTCAACAGGGAAGTGGCAGCATGGGATCAGAAGGCAGAAATACTCAATACGATATGGGAAGCAGTGAGCAAAGCTGGAGAGGCAGAGAGAGCAGCGTGGATGCTGCTGTCAATCAGGGAAACACCTGAGTGACACCGTTTTTATGGAGCTGTGTGTGTGTGAAAGTCCCAGCTGCTGAGAAGGCCTGGAATGCTTGTGACTGCCAAGGATTCATACAAAATCATGATTGGGTTATCTGAAATCTAACAGAAGATTCCTGAAGATGCAAACCTTCATCCAGAAAGCACATTCTCACATGAGGGAATTTCAGATGGTATGGCCAGCCTAGAAGAGGGGCTATTTGGAGCCACTAAGATCGGGTCATAAAGCTCCTGCATACTCTGCCTTCCTCTAAAGCCAGAGTTAGTAAGATAAGCCAGGAGCTAGGGGAATGGTTGAATGAGATGGGTAAAAGGTCCTACAGCTTTTTTAGCCTCCAGTGTTACCTAAAATCTGAGGATGACAAGTTGGTCAGTCAGGAGTGGAGACAAAGACATACGTCTGTGCTTCTAAAACTGTCCCTTTTGGAAAGGTAAGCATGTGCTCCTGGGTGCTGGGAATATAAAGCAGTTCCCTAAGAAATCACAGGTTCTGCTGGGGCCTGCCCTGCATCTAGTTGATTGGCTGCTACTCAGATACTGTGAAATAGCCCTCAGTTGGGGACTGCTGCCAAGGGAGGGACCACGGACTTTCAGATAGTGACGTCTTATGTCCCCAGAGAGCAAAAGATTCCCTAGGAACTTAAGAGGAGTCAGGGAAGCCGGGATGGCTCAGAAAGCAGCCTGCTCCCTCCCTGCCACCTCTGAATCTTGGGGTTTTAGAATCTCCCTGACAGTTTGGCAACACTTGAGGTAATAGCAGCAGAGCTAATTTGCTAATCTGCCAGAAATGCATCCAACATCCTTTTGTGCACTGACACTAGAGTAATAGGAAGGCACAAGCTCGGCCACTGTTTGCTTGCTGAAACTAAGCTATGGCATTCTCTGCATAATTCATTTGTGCATGAAATGGAAGCCTCCTAGCATAAGTAAAGCACTAAACAGAAATAGGTGGTAAATGTCTTTTTTAAGTCTTAAAGATAGACTCTATTTCACTTATAAAGCCCAATTTGGTATTACTTAATGGCACGAAACACTTTTCTCTGGAGACGTACCTACTGAGTGCTTTTTGATCCCCCTACCTTCCCGGGCCCCTGCCTGCTGAGATGGTCAGTCCGTCATCCCCTTGACTCTCTCTGCCTCCCCAGCCATGTCCTCGCAGCTGGCACTGAGCCCGGCATCCTGTCCTCACAGGACCTCTTACCCTCCCGCAGGGCCCACTCTAGCAGCAAAGGCTGGAGGCACCCAGGTTCCAGGCCAGGCCAGGCCTGGGGGCTCCAAGCTAGCTGGTAACTGAGCTCAGGGAATGGAAGCCTTGTGGTGAGCTCAGAGGGGCAGCAGTAGCCAGGGCCAGGGGGTTGTGAGTGGGAGGAGTTGGCCTCTGTTCTTCCAGAATTGGGAAGGGCTCTGCTAAAACAGCTGCTTCTCAGTAGAGGAGCCTTAGGCCAAGTGAGTCTGCTCAGAGCCCGCTCAGTGTTCAGATGGGTCAGGAGCCCAGCACAATGGGCTTTGAGCTTTGTGGGTCTCTTTCCGGTTATCCCTTGCTGCAGAAGAAATTATCCTAAAACATAGTGACTTAAAACAACAGTTTTATTTAGCTAACAATTGTATGGTTTAGGAATTCGGAAAGAAATTGGCTGGGCCGTTCATCTCTGATTCTCACAGTGTCATGTGGGGCAGGATCCACTTACAAGATGACTCCTCACACCTGCTTCCGGTGCCTCCTGGGTCCTCTGCTTCTCTCTGTCTCTGCACTTCTTCAGGGACCTCTCCAGGGGCTTCAGCTTCTCACAGCATGGCCCTCAAGGCTGCTGCCCATGAGGAAATGTTCAAAAGCAAACAGATGAAGAGGCACGTGGGGAAGCTGCAACTTCTGTGACCGAGCTTCTGAATACCCGAAGTCACGCAGCTGCATTCTGGACTTATCAAGCACTTTGGTAAGTCCAGCCACGTCTAAGGGGAGAGGAGGCGTCAACTTCAGCTCTGGAGGTGCACACAGGGAAGGAAGCACTGATGGATGTCACCTTGGAGGCACACTACCACAGTCTCCCAGTCACTCAGGTAGGACCCAGGCTCTGAGCCCCACTCACCGGTCCTCACTCGTGATAACCAACACACCTCCACACTTGCAAAGATGCATGCCTATGCTCCCAAGTACACATCTTTCCAATAGGTCAATCGCACTGGCAGTGGGTGCATGCTTTATAGGTTTAATGGGTGCCTACAGACTCAAATTATCTTTAGATATAGAAAAATATATTTTGAATGTACTTGAGCACTTTTGCATTAGCTCAATGGACCATGACTAATGAATTATCCTGGTTATATGGCTCACATTCTCAAAACCAAAAGACTAGCCTACTCAGTTACATGGCTTCAGCTTCTCAAAGGCAATGCCCCATCCTGAGTTCAGGAATCTTCAGGTCTCTGGCAAGGAACAAGGCAATAGTTTCTGCTGCAAGTGACAGGATGGGAATGAGGAGGAAGTTTTGAGTCCTGAAGTACAGGATTGCAGAGAGAACATCCAGCCAGTTGAAGGCTCTGGTGGCAGCTTGCTTCCACCTCCACCTCCCTTTTCTGGATGTCCTTTTCTTGCTCATGGAGAAATATCATAAAACAAACCAACATGTGAACACATCAGAGACTAAGTTAACTAGCTAAAGGCTTTCGCCAGGTCTACCCATGAGGGATAGGCTTCCTGCCAACATAACTTTTCAATCTTTTTATGCTGAAAGAGTGCCTTTGTTTTGACCTTGACTTAGTTATTAAGCAACCTTATGTTAAGGTTGGCTTTGAAAGGTATTATGCTCAATTACCCTTAATTCATTCATTTTCCCCCTTTTTCCTTAATTGCTGTGGGTGGAGAAAGGCGAATCCACCACAGTGAAATATTTGTTTTGAGTTATTATTTCTTTGATGCTTGATTCCATTGGTAAATTATAAGCTGCACGAAGGCAGAAGCTGTGTCTGTCTTGTTCATTGTTACAAGCAGAGTGTATCAAGTGCAGAATCTGGCACATATAGACACCCATCAAATTGTTCTCCAATGAATGGATGAATGAATTTATTCAACAATGTACATCAAGCAAGTACCCTATGCCAGACACCGTGATGGGTTCCAGGGTTATAACAACGAATAAGATGTAGTCCCTGCCCTCCCGGAGCTCAGACCACATCTGTGTGAGTCTACTTATATTTGTTAAGTATTTCTTCCTTAGCCCCTGGATCAGTGCACTGCTCATAAACTATCCAACCATATGGGGGCCATCCTTGCTGCACAACAGCCCAGATGGTGGCTTCACCAGGCAGGATTATTTAGGGGTGATCTTCTCCCAACCATCTCCCTTCCCAGCTCTCACTTAATTACCCAACATGCCTCATAAATAAGGGAAGGGGGTGGGATTGCCTTCGCCTCGTGAGCATAAATGTTTTCTAAATGATATTGTTCCTGCAGCTTCCGAGAGCCTCATAAACACGCCTGGCCCTGGATTTATTATGCGGTGATAATCCCTCCTAGCCAGCTGGTAAGATTCATAGCTCTGACCCCTTCCCTGGCTCCCTCCTCTCCCTGGCCTCATGCAGGGGAACTGGGGGCCAAGGGTGAAAGGTCACAGAGCCTAGGGGGCTGTGACATGGGCCAGGAGGCAGGCTGGCAGACATCCAACCGACTTTGAGAAACGCTGCCTTTCCCCGAGACATCTGCTCCCGAAGTGTTTCTAGCCAGCCTGCCCCCTCCTACCGCCCGAGGAGTTCCCTGGCAGAAAGCAGGTCTCAGCAGGAGTGAGGGGGCCACACGCAGCCCTGCCACTCTCCTCTGCCTGTTTGTCCCTGCATAGCCCACACGCGCCCATGCTGGGACTGCTCCAAAGATTGCTGCAGGCACCAGCCGACAGCTCCAGAATTCAAGCCACCCCCTGCCCACCTGCCTGGTTACTCCTGGTTTGCAGCTTTCTGGATTTGAGACCCTCCCACACTCACTTTGCCTGTGTAATTCAGATTCTCTAACCCCCCTGTATTGACAGCCTGGGTTTGAAGCAGCTCCCCAACTTTGCCTCAGAAGCTCAGCTCATCATGATTTCTGTTCTCTGTGATTTAGCTTCTGACATTGAAACTGTGGACAAGAGATCCTGGAGGACAGACCCTGAAGCACTCTCTTGCCTGGTGGCCTCCCGACAGAAGAGGAACCCTGGGCTTTAGAGACTGATTATTGTAACACTGAGACCAAGCGGTCGTCAGTCTTCGAGGGCACACCCTATGCAGACTCTTTTATGTGTGGGCAAATGAGTGTCATCTAAATATATCTCAGCCATACTGCTTCAGCCCTAAGGCTTGGTTTCATACAGTGACACATTAAAAAGAAAAACAAATCTAACTCCAAAAGCTTTGACAAAGCAGTGTAATTTTTTCCCCAAAGGTTCTTGAAGAGACGGCAAAGGGGAACATATATCACATCACACAGAAAAAGCATTCTAAAAGCCCTGTTTACTAGTCTGTCTCCACAAATTCCTACCACATCCAGCAGCAGAGGTGCAGTATACGGCTATGGAGGTTGTGCACTGCACAACCCAGGGGAAGCCATTCACATCTGTAGCCATAACAGATATATATTTATGGTAGGAATTTTCTGGCAGATGCTACTCAAGTGTTTTAAAGAAGCAATGGCTTCTTTCTATTTGCATAATGGCGTATGTGGGTAGTGACAGAAGTATGTGAAGCTTCTCTCATCCCTGTTTTCCAACTCTTCCCAAAAACCTCCAGACTGTTCTCGCTCTCCTGACTTATTTCCTCCATTTCTCTCACTCAACGCATTCTCTCAACCCCCCCCCCTCCCCAATACACACACACATACACCTCCCACACCCACGCACCTCCATCTTTTCTTTGGAGAGGAGTTCATGCTCTCCCCAGGCTATGAGTTTAACCTCAGATCCTTCCAGGTCTCTGTCTATCCTCTGTTGTCACCATTACCCTGGAGCAGGTCTGCAGTAGCAAAGGGTCCTCCTTACAAAGTGACATTATTATCATTGTCTCACCCAGAGAGATTCCAGGAGCTGACACTGTTAAAAAGAAAATTTAAGAATCTAGAGGAGACATAAAAAGCAAACTCACTACTGCAACAGGAGACCATTTGGTCCTGTCCTCTGCCATCACTCCAACCCAGTCCTCGCCGCAAGGCATGTCTGGGTGTTCGGCAAGGGCTCTACCAATGTGTTCCCAGGGGCTTCCTCACATCTCTCTCAGAATCTTGCTTTATCTCTGTGAAGCAGTTTTATTTTTCTTTCTTTCCTTTCTAAGTCTCTCCCCCAAGGAGCTTAAGCCACAGTCTCTGGTTCAGATCAACCATGGGAAAGGGACATGGCACTTGCTGTCCCCAACTCTTCTCTGAACAAGATTTCTACATCAGCCATCTTCTCTCCAAACAATATCTCCAATGTGTAGGCTGGGAGGCAAAGGAAAGGCCCTAATAAAACCCTAACCTGGGGCTACTCCAAGTGAGCACCCATGTTCACCTGCCCCTTACCTTTTCCGGTCTCCCTTTTTATTAGCATAGTTATGCTCCATCTTCCTCCTTCCCTCTCTGTCTCTCTCTCTCCACTCCTGATCTCAGCTGGAGCAGTTCCTGAAGTTCTTGCTGAGGGTAAGAGGAAGAAGGTCCATTACGCCTTTCATCATTTAGCCAGCACTGCCGGAAGCACTCGATTCCCTCCTCCCTCCCGCTGTTTTCCACTCTGCAGGTGCTGCCCGTACCAGGGACTTGCTTTCCTGGCCCAGGCTTTTGGCCCTCTAGTCCAGCTTCTTGTTTCTCCTCATTTGAATCTGGAGCACCACCCTCTTAATTAAGTGCATTAACCCTTTCAGGACAGCAGTATCCACAGACAGAGTTTCTTGCATTGGAACCTCCCAGAATGATACCATTGCTCGCGCTCCTGGTCTTCCAGGTCTCTTAGGGGCTGCTGATTGACCAGGGTCCCTGCCCTCTCTTCCAGTCATGGACAAGTGAACCCCAATCTAGAACAACCAGAGCCCACGCCTACGTGGTGAAAATGGGCTCTTCTCTCTTTACTATTTTTTCTGCCTTTGCTTTCTGTTTTCCTCCATTCTCCCAGATCCCTGTCTTCTGCCTAAATAACACATCACAATCTAACCGAATCAATCACCCTCGCTCAACGGCCTCCCCAGGGGTCCTTTTTGGAGAACGTGGTATAATCTTCCTGTCACTTTATCATCTGCTGAAGCCCAACAGCAGTCAGCAGTGGTTTCTGTGAGCACAACATCATGAACAACTCTTTAGGGAGGGGTGGAAGGGAAGGGAAACGCTACAGCAGACACAAGCCCCACCCTCAGGTTCTGCCTTCGTGGGGGTGAGCCTGGCTTTCTAATCCTCCCCTCCATTGCCACACTGTTGCATAGATTCTGCATGTCTTTCCCCAGAGAACTCCAGAACCAGAATTGAAAGCCTCATCCTCTGGGGCTGTCAAGTATTTCTACTCAACTGTCATCACGTTTAGAGATGGAATTATAAAGTATCTATATTGGTGATAGAGGCTGGGGCAGGGCAGATGGTTGGAGATACAGTCAGTACAGCGCCTGGAGGAGAGACAATGCATGTGGGATCTCCATTTTGAGTGGTGCATGTTGAGATGACCACGTCCCTGAAACAGAACACAACATCATGCAATGCTTGGAGAATCGGCCAAGTGGTGGTCATGTTATTCCTTGGGCCGTCAGGATCCTCTGGCTGCTGTAGGTTGCCCAACATCCCGGTAGCTGCCAAGACTCTCTGCCTAGCCCTTAGATGGGATGCCCTGTCCCCAGGCCCATGCCACTGCCCATTTGAATGTTATCACCTCTATTCTCTTTGCCTCTTCTCTCTTCTGCTTCCAGCCATCCCAGAACACTGCCACTATATAATCCTTCCTGAAGCCCAGTTCTAAACCTGTCACTCATATTCAGAAGACTTCAACAGCTCCCTGCTGCCCATCAGTAAATTCCTCATCATGACTTAGCCCAGCATTCAAGGCCCCCATGCCTCAGTTTCCTCTTTCATTCTAGCCTTATTTCCATTTTGTGCTTCTAGAAACCATCTAAACGGAATCACTGATTAGTTCATACTGCGTTATATTTGAAACTGTAATGTCCAAACTCTCCCCACTGTTCCAGGTCCGGTTAGGAGGACACCTCCAGAAGGAGGTTTCTCTGATGGCTTTCTCCTCTGCATCCTGATTGCATTTTGGTTTTCCCTCTTGGATCACTTTCTGTCTTGAATTACAGTTATTTATGTGCATATCTACCATATCTACTTTGTACCTAAAGGGTCAGCACCCACATCTGGCTCTGCAAGCTGAGCTCAGAGCCTTGGACACTCATTAAATATAATGGAATCTGTTCCTAGCCAAGAACTCCCTTCTGTCATGGGTCATTGGATATCAGTGGTCAACTTTGCTTCTGTCCTCAGGAAAAAATGAAATGAAGTAGGAAAAAAGAAAAACACGGGCTTGCAAAGGAGCCTCTGAGAGAAAGAAGAAAACACAGAGCTGGGTGTTTATTTCTGGCTTCCCGAGTTGTTTATTATCAGCTTTTCTCAGGTACAGCACACCCTTCATATCCTCACCGACAGTTACCGAGGAAGCATTCAACTAATTTCCTCAACTCCAACTGCCTTTAGTAGAATCTAATTTTAACATTGCTCTCAGTCACTTTTTAAGGATGCAAATAAGTAGAAATGACAGACACCTATGTGCCCGCATGCCTGCCTCTCCATCTGTCCGTCTGTCTCTCTTTCGTTGGGTGGGCCAAGGGATGTGCAGAATTTAGGGGCAGCCACCCTGCCTCCACTGTCCAAACACTGGCCAGACAGAGCCTAGGTGGCTTTCTGGATAAAACAGAGAAAGTGATCCAAAAAATGACATAAATTTGGAAAACCATCAAGCATTTGTAAATGGCTCCAGAGAGCCAAAAGCTTGGGTGTCCACCCTGCTCAAACATTAAATAGTTTATACTGATTGTCATGGAGCAAGTGGGTGAAACGTGTTAGAACGACAGACACAATAGAAGAAAAAATTCAGGACCAGGAAACTGGCTCCAGCCCCTAGCAGAGAAATAGCTAAACCTCTCATGCAAGAAGCCTGAGGGTAGATGAACAGTAAGGAGTCCTCTGAGCAGTTCAACTCCCGGCACCACGACAGGACCCCTGGCCCCTAGAAGTAAAGCCAGCAGACCTCTCTGCCACCTGCCCCAGGCTCTGTAATATCCCTGCCAAGAATTTGTTTGCTGTCTAACCTCAATCCTTGCTCTTGCTTCAGCCCACTTGTGCTTGTTCTACCTCAATTTTGCTCTTCCTATAAAAATAAAACTCTATTTGAACAGTTACACACCAACATATTCTACTATCTTTGAATAACATATACATTTTAAAAATAAAATGCACATACTAAGATTCACATTTTTGAACAAAACTATATTACTGTGTATATATTGTGCCTCTGAATGTACTAAGTATTTCTTCCACCTACATTGTTTCATTTACTCTTCACAACAATTCCATAATTCGAATACCTTAGCATTTTTTTTTTTTTTTTTTCTGTATTGAAAGAAAAGCACTTTGGTGAGGTTAAGCAACTCCTCAGTGCTGCACTGCTTGTAAGCTAGGCTGGGGCTAGACCTTAGGACCCCAAAGCCTTTATTTCCACTACGGTGGTCTGTCACTCACTAAGTGTCTTCTGAAGGTGGTTTTGAAATGGGCAGTGTTGGCCTCTCATTATTTAATGCCTCCCCCAATCTTTGCAAACGTTCATGCATTCAATGAACAAATACAAACTGAGTGCTAGTATGTCCCAGGCACTAGATGGACATTAAATATTGTGGTACACTGATTAATTAGTCAAATATAGTTCGAATAAAAGCTCCCTTCCTCCCACTGGTTGCTCGGGGGCTTCCCTAGACTCCTTCTGCATAAATCAAACTCCACCCTCACTCCCTGCCCCACTCCAACCCCCCAAATCAAAATCAAAGCCATTTGTTCCTCTGAAACTGCGCTAATTCATCAATACACACTGAAGGGTTATTGACTGACAGCTGAGTGTCTTAGTTTTCCTGTAAGAGTTTCTGCAAATTTTTAAAAAGAGCATCAAATCTCCAAGTTAGGGTACATCTAGAGGTACATGAAGACTTTCTAAAGAGATAGTGGGCATGGCTGCACATTTAAGGGAATCAATTTCCACATCTGACACACTTTTTCCTAGAACTGACCTGCCATGCAACAGGTTTCCATTGAGCTGTTCCTAACTTCCCACTACCTCTTTCGTAATCATCTTACTCCCATTTTAAAAAAGAAAAGCATTCCTGTCACCCGTTCCAAATCTTTCTATCACACGTAATTTGCACAAAGATAAAAAACCTGTGAACATCAAGAAAAGAGATGATGAAAAATATCAATATACCAGGCAGGATTTAGTGCAGGGAACAGAAACCTTTCAAGGTATTTTAAGCACAAAAGGATTTTGTGCAAGGAACTGGGTACTCACAAAATTACTAGAAAGGCTGCAAGTGCTGGTTCTAAGCTGGGGCCCTGGGAATGATTTCTAGAGCAGTAGAGGTCTCATCATCCACAGGGTGCTCCTCTGAGCCACCCCTGGAGCCATGCTCATCACTGCTGAGCAGCCCCTGCACACCAGGAAACTGGAGACTGGACCCTAAAACCGTGGTCCAGGAATGACAGAGTGACTTCAAAAAGTTGCCAATATCATGACTGTTCCTTGTCACATAGAAAGCTGGAGGATAAACACTGGAACATGTTGCAGGAAAATTCCAACCTTCCTGACCAGGGGAAGCCAGTAGAGGGCTCGGGAAGGACGTTTCTGTCTCACTTCAGCCTCCTAAATCTCTCACAGGTGTGTCAAGTAGTAGAGATTAATTCTACCCCCAATGCTACATGCAAGGGAGCACCGAACGTATAATTAGCTTTCCATGCTCTCTAAGTAGGAGCATGAAATACAGATTGCAGAACCACTCCAAGTACCTGCCCTAGTCAGTGTCCATGAAGCCCCCTTAATTTCAAGTCACTGTAAATCTGTGCATGTTCCCAACTTTCCTGGTCTCACCACATTTCTGTTAGATAAGAAATGGCATGTTGGCATATTCTAAGGTCATGGACTGATGGGAATAATGAGCTTTAATTTTAAACTCCACCTTTCCCTTCCTAAACTCCTGCGCAGAAGCAGAGAGAATCAAGAGCAGCAGGAAGAAATGCTAAAGGAAGCATCTTTCATCCAGGTAGCGAATTCATGACAAGGCTCCATGTAAGTTAGAACTGGAAGGTTGGAGATTTGTAAAAAGCTAGCTGGGAAGCATCATTCTCCTCTGAAGCACACACTCTTCATTTTCACCCTTTTCAACAACGAGCAAGAACTTGGTGGGTGACGCTTATTCACCCATGGCTCCCCCTGTCTCCCTCTGCCTCAGTTACATATTTTGCGTGATTCCAAGGAAGAAAAGGTGAAAAGTCCCACACTTACTTCCAGATGCTCAACATTACACCCCCAAGTCCTAGGAACACAGATGTGAGCTGTATCCATGTCCATTTTTCACTTGGGCACAAACTCCTCCCTACTGTGGGGCTCATTTATTCATTCCTACCATAAGCTTATGAGATTTAGATTAATTCAATGAAAATATCTTGTGGATTCTATTGTAAATAATGCACTTAACAACAATTATTAATAAGCATTCTGTGAGAAGCCTCCCATTTGCTAGTGATTCAGTATGCTTTCTCAGTTTTTGTTATCAATGTGGTAGCAATATTTAATATTCATCCATGGACACACAAATTATAAAAAGAAAGCTTGTGTCTCTCATTAAGAGACATTTTCCAGAATATTTTCTTTATATATTCAATACATTCACCAAAATTTTTATATATTATGTTGTTTTCATCAATTATATAATACTAATTAGTATAATAGTATTTCAAGAAGAAAACTATTTTACCATTTAGAGCCTATGGTCAGAGAAATTATTTTTTAAAATTAGTTTTCTTATATATTAATATATGATAGGATAACCAATGAAAGACTTTAAAGCATAAGAATATACAGCAGTGGGGCTGGGCACAGTGGTTCATGCCTGTAATCCCAGCATTTTGGGAAGCCAAGGCAGGTGGATCACTTGAGGTTAGGAGTTTGAGACCAGCCTGGCCAACATGGTGAAACCCCATCTCTATTAAAAGTAGAAAAATTAGCTGGACATGGTGGCGGTGCACACCTGTAGTCCCAGCTACTAGGGAGGCTGAGGCAAGAGAATCACTTGAACCCAGGAGGCAGATATGGCAGTGAGCTGATATTGTGGCACTGCACTCCAGCCTGGGCAACAGAGTGAGACTCTGTCTCACAAAAAAAAAAAAAAAAAAAAAGAAGAAGAAGCAGCAGCAGCATATATAGTAGTACACTAAAATTCTGTAGGAAAGTCAAATAGAATTCAAGGAGGAAAAAAGAATAGTAAAATCCCAACTGTAAAAGAAGAGCTTGTTTTTTGTTGCTGCTGCTTTTATGTAGATGATGATAGGTATCACAGTGCTATGGTTTTGAATTTCCTTCTGACACATCAAAAAGAGTGCTATAGAAATTTTATTATAAAGTGGTAACATTTATAATAACCTGGGGAAAACACCTTATAAAATTATTCAAACTCATAATAACCAAATTTATGTGTCAACTGAAAATATGAAAGGGTTTTTATAATTTCTTATAGGAGTTCATGAGCCAACATTCTTGAGGGTCCCTGATCTAAAACCAGCAATGGTCAAACTCAAGGAATGTGCCCGTGAGGAAGAAAATGTGAGCAGCACTGGAGGCCAAAGGGGGAAATGCTTTTGACCAGAGTTGATACAAGGAGGTGACCTTTGCTGAGCAGACTTTTCACTTGCAATGTTTCATTTCCATTCTTTACGAACACCAACTAAGGGAGGTGTTCCTTGTTAAGAGCGTAGGCTCTGGAGTCAAACTGCCTGGATTCCAATTTTGGCTCCTCCACCTACCAACTGACGGACCCTGGGCACATGCTTCAAACTGTGTGAAGCTGGATCCCCTCACCAGCCATATGGGGAGGCCTGGTCCCCACCTCCCGAGGATGCTGTGAGGACAAACTGTGATCACTCATGCAAAGTCCTTAGAGTGGCCCCGGCATCTAGAAGGAATCAGCAAACATTTGTTATTTGTGTCATCAGCCCTCTTTTCCAAGAAGGAAAAGGAGGCCCAGAAAGGGTAAGCACCTTGAGATCTGACCCAGTGATTCCCCCTGCTCTACGGCCTCCCTCCATCTCCAGAGCAGGCAGCAGTGGCCGTGGAGGTGGCTGCCTGTTCTTGCAGCCCAGTGCACGTCTCTCTTCTCATGCCATCCTGCCACCCTGGGCATGTCTCCTGCCTGCTCCTCTACATTAAGGAGGTGGTACAGAAGCCTCTGTAGGGCAACTGTCCTGGGAGCAGGGGAGAGCCAAGTGTGCAGAAAAGTGGGGACAAGGGCAGGGGCACGATGCTTAGCAGACTCATCTGTCTGCAACTTCTGGTCCTTTCCTCAAGCTTCACAGGATGCCTGCCTCTGATTTGAAAAGCATTTCACCTTTATGGGAACCTAAAAGTGTTTATTCTTAAATGTCAAGAGCAGGGTGAAAATGGAGGAAACAGTAAAGGAATTGAGGTGTGAACTTGCCACCTTTCTTACAATTTACCCCCAGCCTCAGCCTCCGCTCCTCACAGTCAATTCAGGGAAAGAAGAAACCCACAGACTCTGCAACCCATGGCTGCTCCACCTCCTGCCCACAGTCTACCCTACAGGAGAGGTCTGTCAGCCAAGAGCAAGAGAGGGACTCAGCTGTCCCCAAGGTGTCTGTGCTTTTTGCACAGGCCCTGAAACACCTCAGCTAGCAAGACCCCCAACCCCCTGACGCTGGTACATTGATGTCCTTCTACACAACATCCTGGTTATTTTCTTGCCATGTGTTAACCAAGCAGTTAACAATTTGATTTGTCTGTTTGTGTATTGTGTGTTTCCCCTCTCTTGATATTAGAATGTAAACTTCGAAGAGTCAGCAACCTTGTCTTGTCCATGGTTGAGTCACCATAGTCTAGCACAGCCCCTAGCACACAGTAGGTGCTTGATAAATGTTTAAGTGCATTAAGGGATGACTGCATGACTGAAAGGTCTTTGTCTCCTTAATATACCCGAACTGGTAGGGCCTCTGTCTTCTAACACAACTGGACTGACATGGCCTCTTTCCCTCCCTACACCTGAACTGACATGTCCATTCATTCATTCTTCAAATACTTTGTGAACCCTGAGTGTGTGCTGGATACTGTAATAGACATCAGGTAGACGTGGAGCTCACAATTCATGAGAGGACAGGCTTTAAACAAATAAGCAGACACATGCTATGTTCATCTTTCTGATGGCTTGTGCAGGAAAAGTGAAGAGTACTAGGAGAGAGGAAAGAGAGGGGGTGCTGGTGTTTCCTTTAGAACGGGGGGCCAGCCAAGACTGAAAACTGAACCTGGCAAAAAGATGGAAGATGCTTTCCAGGCACGTGCGTACAGGCACACACACACATACATAAATTCACACACAGTTGCACACAGTTGCACACAAATGCTCAGAGATGGGAAAGACAGCAGAGCTGTGGGAGCCACCTGCGAACAGGAGGAATGACATTTCCGGAGGTTGGAGGGGTGAGGGGCTGAGGCCTGCAGATCTTGATAGGCTTTGTTAAGTCCTTCTGCCTTTTTCCTCAGGCTTGTGAAAAGCCTTGGACGGTTTTGAGTAGGGGAGTCACATGATCCCATTCATATTTTAAAAGATCTCTGATGTCTGTAAGGAAAACAGATTGACTATGACCAAGAGTGGAGGCGCAGGCACTGATGAGGACGCTCCTGGTGCAGTGCAGGTGAGAGCCGGAGTGATGGTAGCTTTGGCATAATTTCTGACCCTCTGAGAGGCACACCCCATTGACAAGGTCATCCGTTCATTCATTCATTCATTCACACATTTGTTCATTAAGAAATCATTAGCAAGAACTTTATCATATGACAGGTGCTGAGGATACAACAGCAAACAAGACAGACATAGTCTTTATCTTTATGGAGTTTACAATCTAGTAAGGAAACAGACCACTAAACCCAAACTTCCAGCCTTCCAGCCACGTGAGATGTGGTTGTATAGAAAGGGAGGAAGGATCTGTAGGACACTAGGAGAGATACCTGGCCCTGACGTGGGAGGTGAGGGACAGCAAGGTCAAGGAGAGATCTAGGTAAGCATTACAAACTCCCTGACACACATGAGCTGACTCCAGGTTTGCCTCCTGAAACAACCAAGTGGTCTTGGGTTTCATTCATCTAATTGTCCACTGATCAACTGCACTAGGTTGGCACAGGCAACTCGGTGGCCCAAGCTGAAGGCATCACCTGTGACCCCAACTATCCCCATGTGCAATTCTGACCCTACACTGTATCCCCTGAATCAAAAAAATGACACTTTCATCTACAGAGTTGTCTGAGCCATTAATCTGGGCATCCCTCTCTTGCCCCTTGCGTCCAGTCACCCACCAAATCCTACTAATTCTACTTCCCAAGGGCTGGCTCCTTCCCCCTAGTCTCTTAAGTTCCATTGGTATTCCCCTTGTCCAGGCTGCCATCATCTGTTGCCTAGATTGCTGGAACAATCCCCCATTGTTCTGCCACCTCCAAGCTGCCCACCAACCCCACTCTGATGCATTCATATAGTCCTTCAAATGTGCACTTCTGCCTGGCGGTCTCCTCCTGGCTTCAGCCTCAAGCCTCAGCTTGATTGTCACTTCCTTTGGGGAAACTCCTCTGAAGCTTTCCCTGGTGTAGGCACCTCGCCCGCCTGATGCCATCACACTGTGCAACAGTCACACTTCACTGTTAGGTCCTGGCCTCCCACATCAGTCTCTGAGTTCTACAAGGGCAGCTACTGTGTCTTTCTTGCTCACCCCTCTATACACAGCTCCTTCTCCATAAAACAAAAATATCTAACAAGGGTCATTTTACAAGGGAGATGTGATTCCTTGGCAGGGAAATCTGGGTAGGATTTCTGATGATAAATAAATAAATGAGGAGCCCACAGCAGGTGCACAGGTGGCCCCTGGCCTGATCTAGGCTGGCCCCTTCTTCCCCTCTCCTTTGCTTTCCCTCCTTGCAGAGCTGGCTGCTGTGACCACAAATGGAGAGGAAACATGATTTATATTTCTTTCTTTGGTTTGGAGAGTGCTGTGACACACAGAGATAAACTATCTCTCTCCTCACCCACCCCCCAATTTTTTCTTTGGGTTTGTAAATCTTTGAAGACAACCATCTGAAAGGGGCTGACAGACAGGTGTTTGGGAGAGGAAGAGAGCTAGGAATAAGGTATTTTGACTGAGAGAAGAGCTGCTAATGCATCCGTGGCTGTTACCAGTGTGATGACAATTGCAGTTATGGAAGCACTTTGATTGGGGAGGAGAGAGAGGAGAGAGAGGAGAGAAGCCATCTTCTTATCTGTCAGAGGCAATAGCAGAGTCTGAGAAAGTTAGAGCCTCTCACTGCCTCAAAAAATCTTCCTGGACAAAAATAAAAAATAAAATAAAAACTAAGCCAGGTCTATCTGGACCTGGGGAGCAGTAAAGTGGCTCAGATATGACCTGAGGCACACCCCATTATTGAGTTGCTTCTCCTGGAATTGATACCTGTAGAGCCTCCAATAGACAGGTTTAGCTACTCAGCAGGATGGGTCTCCTGTGTGCCCATGTCTCAGGTGCTAGAGGGTTCTAGAAGTCACTATTTCGACCCTTAAAGCTCAGTGAATGCATATGGATCCCTGGACTCTGCCGTGATTTACCCAAGCCTTCCTCTTCATGTGTGATCTTGATAGATGAAGAGAGGAGAGAAAGGGAGAGAAATCCTAAAACTGAGAAAATGCTGGGAGTGGAAGGGCACTGCTGGACCCAGCTGCTCTGCAGGGAGACAGACATGTTCCAGAGAACAGCAGAGTCATAGCACAGAAAACACAGAAGCACATTTGTCTGGGGCATCAACTGTGTGTGTGTGTGTGTGTGTGTGTGTGTGTGTGTGTGTGTGTGTGCGCGCGCACGCGCGAGAGGGAGAGAGAGAGAGAGAGAGAGAGAAACAAGGATTTAGTGGAAGTTCAGCACTGAATCTTATCGAAAATGAAGCCAGAGCTGACAGATGTCAGCCAGCTCCAGCCACGCCTACTGCAGACATCAGGGGAGCCCAAGCTCAAGATGCCCTCCTGCTCCTGCCTGCCTTGAGGGTTCATGCTACCCTCAGAGCCAACCAGGCAAAGAGGCCTCAGGCAAGCTCAACCAGACAATCTCTGGTGTCAGATTCTGGGCAAAGAAGGCAACACTTGTTCCCTTCCTTCCTAAAAGTCAGAGTTCTGCTATCCCTACTCCTGCCTGCACCCCAACACACACACACACACACACACACACACACACACACATAAACACACATGCACACGCACACACCACCAACACTACCACCACGACCACCACGACCACCACGACCCCAACCACCACCACCACCACCACCACCAGCGGCAGCAGTAGCAGCAGCTTTTGCCAGGCAGCTGTACCCGGCTGCCTCATCCTATTTACTAAGCAAAAGGAAGAAACTAAAATCCAGTCCTAGACTTGGCTGTGCCTCAGCCCCATAAAGGCTTCCAATCTCCATGTTCTCACGTAGCCCAGAAAATAAGAGTAATGAACAGCTTACATGTATTCAGTGCTAACCACATATAGGCATTGTGCTAAGTGCTTTGTGAGACTTACCTTGCATACCCCCTCACAACTCTCTGAGGCAGTTTCAGTTATTAGCTCCATTTTGTCAATGAAGAAACTAAGTCTGGAAATAAAACAGGTAAACAAACCAAGCAACCCAGAGTCATTCGCAGTTACCAAGGGCCATGACCTCAAAGAAGGCTTCTCTGACTTCCCAGAGCTGACTTACATGCCTCTCCTTTGGGCTCTAGTAAGGATCTTAGCACTTACCACATAGCATTATAATTAAGGGCTTATATACCATGAGCAAATTTTTCACTAGTGGAATGTCAGCGAAAGCCATGTGTGCAATTTCCAGGCCTGTGCACCTGTGATTCCACTTCAACCATGTAGATGAGGGCAAAGCCCCACGACAGTGGTTCTTAAATTTGGTTGCTATTGGAGTCAATGTGTAGCCATGTTTGGGAACTGCTGCTTTAGAAGATGCTAGAGAAACACGATGGAAGGAACCTGGGTCCCTAGATGACCGTATGAAGCAGATCATCCTGCCAACTGGGAACATTCACCTTGAACAGTTACATAAGAGAGACATCACCTCTATCTTACCTACCCTCACAAATGCCATGGAGATGCCTGAGGAGTAAAAGGAAAATCTGATATCACTGGGAGGCCTGGACTGTCAACCATTGGTCAGGAAAGGCAAAGGCACCAGCAACTGCTTGCTTGTAAACACACATGCACAGTTCATGCACTTTTGCTGCACAGTTCTCCCTGTCCCAGTCACCATTAAAGCAGCAACCAGCTAAAGCCACAGTTTTCCTGGCTTCCCACCAGGCTCTGATTAAGGGAAACCTTCTCCACCCACCTTGCTCACTCCAAGGCAGGCTGAGCGCCAGCTTCCTCCTTTACATTCTCTTCCTGCTCCTACAAAGCAATTAAATAAAAGTTTCCTGTAGACTTCACCTTTCCTATCTTCTCTCCTAGAACTTGGTTCATACTTTTGTCTTTTTCTGAATCCACAAGTTTCTCCTTCTAGTTCAGAAGATGGAAAAAATCCCATGATTCAGGTGACCACCTGTAGGGAGGGGGCTCCCACCTAAATCTCTGGTGTAAAATTCAAGTAGAATCCTGCACCACTGCTGCTTGGAAGTTGGAGGCCAACCCAGCTCAGTAGCCTTGGAGTTTAGAAATGGGACTCCTTGCAAGCAGAGATCTCAGGATGAGGAGTGTCTTCTAAGGAGAGGAAACTATGGCCATTCCCCGGAGAGGCAAAGTGGCAGACCCTGAGTCCAGGACCATGGACAGGGAAGAGTAGGCCTGACAAGTATGTGGACCAGAAGGAAGATAACTCCCTGGGTAGATGGCCCAGCCTGGGAGGTTAGCACTGAGCGAGAACACCTCAGGCATGGTACCTGTCCAAGAAGAGATGATATCTCTTGGGGATGTGGGATCAAAAAAAGGAACGTCAACAAAAACAACATGTGGGACAATACAAGCAACACATGGAAGGGTCCTAGCCATGATTTGACTTTTATCCCATAGGACAAAGCATGCTAGAGTTCCATGAGGGAGGTGCTGCCACCCAAGCTCTAGTACTGAGCTCCTTCCTGCTCTCTGTGTGACCCTAGCCAGTCAACCGGGCTTCTCTGAAAGTCAATTTCTTTATCCACAAAATTAGTATGATGGTAACAGCTTCCCTAGTGACTTTACTATGGTGTTAATAAAATCAAATAAGATGATATATATGAGGGTAAATAGTAAAACATAATTTGTGATAAATATTTCACATGCTCTGGTTTTCTGCCGGCTTCAGATGAAATTCCAGTGCTGAGTGGTGAGACTTCAGTACAGAAGCTACTCATCAAATATTTGCTGGAGCACTGTTGATTTTGTTATTTTAAAAAGTAGTTAAGTAAATGCAGTCTCTTCTGGTCAGAGGCAAGTGGAAAGAATAAGAGGAGAAAGGAGGCAGGGTTAGAGATTCAGACCTTGTATGCATCTGCAGTTCTGTTCAGCTGCCTCCTCATTGATCCCCCTGCTTCCTTCCCCTTGTGAGAATGGAGGGGGTCTGCAGGAGAAAAAGCAGAACAGGGAAGCAAGTGAGTTAACCCTGGGAAGGGCTCTTGGCCCAGGCTCCCTTCCTCACTGTTCCAGACAGATTGTTTATAGCACTGGTTGTCTATGTCACAGAAAACCTGTCCTCCCCACAGTCCCCAGCAGCCATGCTCTAGAGCATGTAAGCTCCCCTCAACTGACTACAGCTGAGTGATAGGCATCTGACCCAAGAATCTAATTTATAGACTGGCAAGTGGGCAAGGAGTTGGCCTGGCATGATAATATTCCCCCAGGGTTAATGACTTAGAAGAATATGGGAAGAATAGGGCAGGTAGCAGTTGTATTAGTCCGTTTTCACGTTGCTGATAGACTTACCCGAGACTGGGTAATTTATAAAGAAAAAGAGGTTTAATGGACTTACAGTTCCACGTGACTGGTGAGGGTTCATAATCATGGCAGAAGGCAAAAGGCATGTCTTACATGGCGGCAGACAAGAGAGAATGAAAGCCAAGCAAAAGGGATTTTTCCTTATAAAATCATCAGATCTCATGAGACTTATCCACTACCACAAGAACAGTATGGGGAAACCACCCCCATGATTCAATTATCTCCCACCAGGTCCCTCTCATGATGCATGGGAATCATGGAAGCTACAATTCAAGATGAGGCTCTTTGGTGGACAAGGCTGAGATGGAGATGGAGATGCTTTGGGACACAGCCAACGCGTATCAGCAGTGAACAGAGGAACTAAAGTCATGAAGTAAAGAGAGGCTGGGGAGGAAGGTCATGAAGTAAAGAGAGGCTGGGGAGGGGAGCATGAGAGGCCATGGGCAGGTAAAAGTTCTGAGCAAGCAGAAACCACGAGATAGAGAGAAATCAGGGCAGAGAGCAAAGAAGAGAATGGGCAGACATGGAGAGAGGAAAATGCAAGAAGAGGAGCCCAGACCCATCAGGACTGTGCCCCTAATGCCCTAATGCCACTGCCATGTGTTCTGCTCACAGCCGCCCCAATCCTGGCTCACCCTGGAGCCAATTCCTCCCAGAGCTTGTTTGTTCAGCTTCTCCAGAGTGCCCTGGAAGCTGGGCTTTGTGGCTGGCTTTCTCATTTTCTTATTCCTATGTGCATCCTTACCAAAAACCCTGCATTATTTGACGAATGCTGATTGGGTTTCTGCTTCTTGCAATCCAAAAATCTAAGCAAATAGGCTGCCGCTGGGGATTTGGCAGCTTGAATCTCAGAGCATAGGGTCGTTGGCACATCTCTAGGGTGTCTGTCTAGCAAAGCTGGGGCAGCTGGGCTCAGCCCTACAGTCTGGAAGGGCTGGCCTTGAATGCCCGAAGCTCCTGTTCCTGAGCCTAGCTCAGGGTCCTTGCCATCAGAATAACAATGAGTTCACACAAGCCAGCAGGTGTGCAAGCCCAGCCCTTGCCCATCTATTCTAGTCAACTAGGGAGGCCCATGCATGTGCCATTGTCCTGCCTTGGCATCAAGACTATGATCTGCTAAGCATGCTGAGAGAGGATGGGTAACCAGAGATGGATGCCAGACCCTATATCTTTATGCAGTCTCTTGCCTAAAATTCACAAAGCCTGATGCAAAGGTACGGAGGCTTCCTGCCCAGCTTCCTTCTCTTTATACCTGGGCGCCATCCTATATCACCGGTGGTCGCAAGCACCAAGGGGCAGATTCCCTGGTCATAAATTCAAGCTTCATCTACACTTGTCCCATCCCCTCAATAGCTACTCTTTGGCCAGCCTTCAGGCCTTGGGGCTTGCAGACCAGTGATGAACCTGGGGGTGCACTTGGGAAGAGGCCCCTGTGAATCTGGAAAGGGTAGTTCAAGTCTGTTTGGTTTGTGTTCCAAGTACGTTGAATGTGGGACAGAAGGGGACATGGGCATGGTATAAATACTGCCTTTATTCTCTATACACAGCACCAACGGGAGCAGCAGCTTTGCCTCTAGCTTTGTCCAGGGCTGTAGATAAGAATGCCTGCCATTCACAAAGGGCTTACTATGTACCTGCTACTAAGCATGCTTTATATATTAACTTATTAGATTATTAAACAACGTTGACTTATCATTATTCTTAATTTACGATGAGGAAACTCAGGCACAGAGAGATTAAGTAACTTGCCTAGGAGTACATATAAAGTCAGTGGTAGCCACAGGATTCCAGTCCAGGCAATCTGGCCCCAGGATCTGGGCTCTAACCATTTTGTAACACTGCCTCAGCAGCTGAAGTGGAATCAGGGCTTTCTGCTCACTTCAGACTCCAGTTTGGGCCCCGTGGAGGCACAGAAACCACTCTCCTCTCATTTCCTTTTCTAACGATAGCTGTGAACACAGCATCTCCATCTCAGCCTTATCCACTGAAGGGCCTCTGCAGGCAGCCCAGGGGCATGTGAAAGAGAGGCAGCCTGGGAGGGGTGTCTGGAGGACTTTTTCAACTCAGAGTGGAAAACAAGTCAACGCTAATACAGTCACTCTCTGTATCTGCAGGTTCCTCATCTGTAGATTCCAAATAACAGGAAATTTTTAAAATACAGTATTACAACTATTTAATACTATTTAAATTGTATTAATATCATAAGTAATCCAGAGATGATTTAAAATACAGTCATGTGCTGCACAGTGATGTTTCAGTCAATTATGAACCTCATCCATAACAGTGGTCCCATAAGATGATGATGATGATGATGATGATGATGATGATGATCATTATTATTTGAGACAAGGTTTCACTTCGTCACCCAGGTTGGAGTGCAGTGGTGCAACCATAGCTCACTAGAGCCTCGACCTCCAAGGTTCAGGTGATCCTCCTGCCTCAGCTGGGACTACAGGCATGTGTCACCATGCCCAGCTAATTTTTGTGTTTTTTGCAGAGATGGCATTTTACCATGCTGACCAGGCTGGTCTTGAACTCCTGGGCACAAGGGTTCTGCCCACCTTGGCCTCCCAAAGTGCTGGGATTATGGGTATGAGCCACTGTGCCTGACCAAAATTATATTACCATATTTTTTCTGTACCTTTTCTATGTTTGGATGCAGAAATACTTACCATTGTATTACAGTTGCTTACAGTATTACACTGTAAAGATTTGTAGCCTAGGAGCAATAGGCTATACCATATAGCCTAGGTGTGTAGTAGGTTATGTGTCATCTAGGTTTGAGTAAGTACACTCTACAACAGTGGTCCCCAACCTTTTTGGCACCAGGGACCAGTTTTGTGGAAGATAATTTTTCCACAAATAAGGTGGGGGGAGGGGATGGTTTCAGGCTGATTCAAGCACATTACATTTATTGTGCACTTTATTTCTATTATTATTACATTGTAATATTAATATATAATGAAATAATTCTACAACTCACCATAAAGTAGATAGAATCTTTGGGAGCCCTGAGTTTGTTTTCCTGCAACTAAACATTCCCATCTAGGGGTAATGGGAGACAGTGACAGATCACCAGGCATTAGATTCTCATAAGGAAGGTGCAACCTAGATCCCTGGCATGTGTAGTCCACAATAGGGTTTGCGCTCCCATGAGAATTTGATGCCACTGCTGATCTGACAGGAGGCAGAGCTCAGGCAGTAATGCAAATGATGGAGAGTGGCTGTAAATACAGATGAAGCTTCCCTGGCTCATCTGCTGCTCACTTCCTGCTGTGAGGCCTGGTTCCTAACAGGCCACACACTGGTACTGGTCTGTGGCCCAGGGGTTGGGGACCCTTGCTCTGTAATGTTTGCACAATGACAAAATCACCTAACAACACGGTTCTCAAAATATATCCCCATTGTTAAGCGATACAGGAGGATATGCATAGGTTATAAGTGAATACTATGCCATTCTATATAAGGGCCTTGCTCATCTGCAGATTTTGGTGTCCATAAAGGGTCCTAGAAGCAATCCTCTATGGATCCCAAGGGACAACTGTGACTGCCCTTCGTTAAGCACTCTATCGGCCAACATGGGCTTTACGTACATTATCTCATTTAATCCTCACATCACTAAGAGGTAGCTAGTATAATCCCCATTTATTATTACTATTTTTTGTAGGGGGGAGGTCTTGCTTTGTTGCCCAAGCTGGTCTTGAACTCTCATCAAGCAATCCTCTTGCCTTAGCCTCCTGGGATTACAGGAGTGAGCCAGGTGGGAGCCACCATTCCTGGGCAATCTCCATTATAAGATGTGTAACTAAAGCTTTGAAATTTTTCTGACATCACTCAGTAGTTGGCTTAAGGAGGAGTTGAACCCAGTTCTGTTTGGCTGTAGTTAATGGGATCTGCTAATGTACCCTGCAGGGACCCAGTTCACATGAACGTCCCTCCTCTCCTCCCTGCCTCCTGCCTGCCTCCCTTTCCCTACCTTTCTTCTCCTCTCCCCCACTTCACTTTCTCCCTTCTCCCTTTCTCCTTTTCTGCATCTCCAGAAAGACGATCCCCTGGGTAGGTCCCTTCCATCTCTGACAGCATCCAATGGCTCATGGCAAGCACATTCCCTGGGTCAGCACTTGTGAAGACGACTCAGGATAAAAGGAAAGAGGCCTGCAGGGAGAGACAGAGCAGGGGGACAGAAGCCAGCCATCATTGCAGGTGTTTCTGACTGACATAGTGTCTGCCAACACCCAGAAATATGGAGATTAGCTTCAGCTCTCCATAACTACACCTCTCCACAACTGTTTAAGAAAAAGAAATCTACAAATAAATATTTGCAAAGCAACTTAGCTGCAGCCTCTCCCTACACACTGGCCCCTCCCTGCACAGTGGCACACACATACTCGGTCACTCTGGCTCAGTCGCATAATCTGGAGCTTTAGTGACTCTCTCACACTGTCTGTCTCCTAAATGTTGACCTGGTGGGAAACTGGAGATCTGCTGCGGGGCTGGCCCAGGGGAGGAAGCCCAGAGGATGAGAGAGACTAGGTGGTATTCTCAGGCCCCTCTGAAGGCTTCTCTAGAATTGCTGGCTCATAGGTTCCCAGGAGGGTACCGGGCATTTCTTAACTACATGTTAGCAAGCAGTGAGCCACCTTGAATGTCTGAGCTGAGAAGGGCTTTAGAGACTGTCTCCTGTCATTCTCTCATTTCATGAAACTTTCAAACAATCTAAAGCCACAGAAAGTTACAAAATCCCTGTGGGGGTTTGGCTGACTGTGAAAGTCAAGAAGGGCTAAGTGTTATGACAAACACCCTCAAATTCTTAGTGACTTGACACAAGGCTGTCTTGAACTCACCTAGCAGTCCATTAGGGGGCACCAGTGGTGGAGTGAGAGGGCTCTGCTCCATGCGGTCAGGCAGGCATCCAGGCTCTAACCATCTTTGGAGCCGCCATCTCCAACAAGGTCATCACAAGACAGAAAGGTAAGGTGGAGGGTCGTGTGTAGGTGGTTTCCAAGGGTGGACATTTCTCCTGCATACATCCCATTGGTCAGGATTCATCATACAGCAAGGGAGGTCCAAGAAGAAGAGAAGGAACTCAACATTAGCGAGCAGTAGCAATCTCTGTTACTTTCTGGAAGGAGGTATGACTTTCTTTCCTTTTACTTTGAACCCTCCACTCTTAATCTCTCAGGCAGGTGTTAATAATAAAAAGAATAAATAATAAAAAGAGATCCCAATTTTGAGGGCTTATTATTTGCCAGACTGTGCAGATTTTATTTCATTTAATGCTCACAAGAACCCAATGCCAAGGTTCTGGCATTGTTTCTATGTTCAGAGAGGGTAGAAGTAAGGCTAAAAGAGGTTTAGCGACTCCTCTTAGGTCACACAGCTCTTCTGGGTGGATAGTCCTGCTGGGATTGGAGCCCAGCTCTGTCTAACTCTAAGGGGGTGCAGGAAGAGCTAAGGACAGCCAGGTTGGGATTCAGCCATAGCTGGGTCATGTCAACCTCTAGCAGACAACAGAGACGCTGAGCCATTGTTCACCACAGCCGTATCCTCACCCCCACCTCCAAAGAAGGGGTTTGGAGGCAGAGAGCCTCTGAATCACCAGGCAGCTTGACAGCACATCCCCTGCTGAGTAAAATTGCTTTTAAAAAGCACTTACTTTTTATGATCTAATTCAGGATGACATTGAGTGTTCTCCAGCAGATGCCTCTGCCCCGTTCCCACCAGCTCCCCACTTCTTTCTACCCCTTTTCCTCAAAGCTGTGACTGCCCCTGTGAGCAGCAAGACTCATGCCCTGAGTGCAACTTCTTCCCCATTTGGGGCAGGAAGTTGATTCCACATGGTGGGATGGGTGGTCCCCAGGCTGCCTCCCACTCTGTGTTCCTCTTAGTCCCAGAGCCCCAGAGCCTACCACTGCCTCTGCTGTGAGCAATATTGTGCTCACTGAGATCATGGACACTGGGGTCAGACAGGCAGAGTTCAAGGCTGGCTCCACCACTTATATGTTAGTTATAGGACCTTGATCAATAATTAACCTCCCTCACTTTCATCTGTAAAATGCAAATAGTAATATCTGCCTCCCAGGGCTGTAGTGAGGATTAAGTGAAGTAATTCAGGTAAAGTTCTGATTCCAGTGCCTGGCACACAGGAAGAACTAAAAATGCTTTGGGGTGTTATTTGTTCTGGGATAAAATATATCAAAGAGCAGATATTCTGAGTAAACCCTTCCTCCATTAACTGAGTAAGGGGGCCATCTCTGCCCAGATGCTCACCCCTTTCAAGACCTCTGAGGCAATCTCTATGCAGCAGACTAGTTCTGCACCTTGCTGATGCTGAATTGATGCGAGGGAGGCTGAGGAAGGACTTATCCAGAGAGGGTGGGTTGATCATAATCTATATAATGAATGAAGAAGGGGAGAGGGGATCAGTCTAGGTCCTCCTCTGAGGAGCAGATACCAAGAAGAAATCAAATGAGCATGGATTTTAAGAAAATGCCTGTGGGAAAGGAAATAAGAAGTGAGCTGGGAGAGCTAGGGAGAGCTGTCAGACCACAAGGCTGGGCAGGTGGGGATGCAGAAGTCTAAGGAAGATTTGGCAAAGTCATTGAGAGTCATTGAGCCAAAGCCAATGGACAGAGGGGCACCCTGTCTTTCGACTTCAGCCTCCAGCTGCACTCATTCCTTGGTGGAAACAGCTCCTGGGAAACATGGGTTCCAGGCAAAGGCAGCCACGGATTCCAAGGCTCGGCAGCTAGAGCCCCAATCAACCACTGAGGTATAATCAGAAAAAGGAGGTCTTTGAGGCACCTCAAGGTGTCTCAGGGAAGGAGACAGACTGAGCTGTGGGCAGAGGCTGGGCATGCATTAGTGGAAGGAGCTGCAGAAGGAGAGAATGCAGAGCAGGAAGGTTGGGAATATAAAAATCGTTGGAAATTACAAATTATCATCTCTTTAGTGTTCTTGGGAGATACAAGTTATAAATTGGGAATTCCCTCTTGATGATTTTCGGCTACCTGGACTGTGCTCCTCCCAATATGATTGCATCTGAGACTTGTTCCAGTATTCAACAAATCGTTTTATAAAATACAGTGCCTATGATGCAGCAAACATAGTTCTAAAGGCTTTATTCTAACAACAAACCAATGATGTGGGTGTAATCTTTGTCATGCTCATTTTACACATGAGGAAATGGAGGCACAGAGAGGTTAAGTGACCTGCCTGAAGCCACAGCCAGAAAGTAGTGGAGCTGGGATTGCAACCCCCGAGTCCGTGCTCCTGCCTAATACACGCGGCTGCCCATCCTTGGCCACCACTCTGTCTCTGTGTCTCCATTCCCTTCTTCCCACTTCTCCCCTCTGCATTACAGCCTTGCCTCAGCAACCAGTCTGGCAGTGTGCAGCCACTCCCACCTCTGACTGCCAACTCCCCTGCACACTCCCTGAGGACAGGGAGGCCCCTGCCCTCCTGAGCTCTCTGAAGCACTTGGCGCTGGCCAGCCCGGTACAGTCACCACACATCTGCTCATCTGGGTTTGGATCATCTTCTAAAGCCTTTGCACTTCATCACCCCCAAATTCTGCTCTGTTGTTTAAGGATTGTCTCTCTTAAAGCTGACTCTCAAGTAGGGCTGACCTCCATTCTGGGTGTGGAGTAGGGACATCTCTTTTGGAGATGACGTCACAACCCTCGGTAGCCACCTACACCAGTACCCCCACAAGCTTCTGAAGGTCTAACCCCTCCCCCCATGTTGCTCCCTGATCATTTGTTTCTCTAGCCTCTTGGTAAAGTCCACAGCCATCTACTTAAATGTAGAACTGGAGGCTTAATTCAGCCCTACAGCTTTGACTGGTTTAGATATAATGCTTATTTTATAGGTATTTAGAAAGGGAGATGTTCACTGGGCAGTTGCGGGGGATGGTTCATGACTATAATCCCAGCACTTTGGGAGGCCGAGGCTGGAGGATCACTCGAGCCCAAGAGTTCAAGACTAGCCTGGGCGACAAAGCAAGACCCCCATCTCTACAACAAATTTTTAAAAATTTAGCCGGGCATAGTGGTTCACACCTGTAGTCTCAGCTACTTGGGAGGCTGAGGCCAGGGGATGGCTTAAGACCAGGAGTTTGAGACTGCAGTGAGCTATAATTGTTCCAGGCACCCGAGCCTGGGTGACAGAATGACACCCTGTCTCCAAAAAAAAAAAAAAGCCTGGGTGACAGAATGACACCCTGTCTCCAAAAAAAAAAAAAAATAGAGAGAGAGAGAAGACAGAAAGGAAAGAAGGAAGGAAGGAAGGAAGGAAGGAAGGAAGGAAGGAAGGAAGGAAGGAGGGAGGGGGGGGGGGGGGGGGGGGGAGTGAAGAAGGGAAAGGGAAATGTTCACTGGGACAAAGAGACATGGAGTAGTCTACAGGATTAGAGAAAAGGAGGTCCTATTTGTGTTCCTTTTCTGCCAGTGCATCTAAATTCACCACTGTAAGAACCAAGGCCAATCAGATCACTTCATTATTGTTCTTTATGGAAACATGGGTCCTCAACACTTTCCTGATTCTGGAGGACCCTAACTTGGGTTCCTTCTAGGAGCCAATGGATGTGCAGGGAAGGAGAGCCCTAGGCAGAGAGTGCACCATGGGAGGCACCCCACCCTTGCCCCACAACCCTGGTCAACCCCATAACTGGGCAATCCCAGGGAGGGGAAGTCATGAGAAAGAGGAGGTGGGGGTGGAGCAGGGAGGCAGAAGCACCAACACCAGGTGCTTCATGCCTTTCCTGGCTGTATGTCCACTGCACCAGGCCTACCCCACAGAAGGTCTTGTGCTAACTCGAGGGAAGCTGCCATTTCCTGGGCAGCTCCCGGGGCTGCAGGCAGGCTGAGCTCTGCCCCATAGGGACCGGTGGGCTCTGAGGACACAGGTCAGACCTGCGTTCCTGGTTGCCTCCCTTGGCTCTGGAGCAGACAGCTGGGCTATGGTCGATAAAGAATCAATTTCCTTTTGTCTTGTGGGGCTTGTCTGTTGTGACAGTAAATAGGAAACCTAATAAAGACTGTGCTGCAGCCTCTCAGTGTCCTGAGCCTGCTCGAGCCCCAGTGTTAGAAGAAGAAAGAAAGGGGTGGGGGGCAGAGAAACAAGCGCACTTCCTGAACAACTCTAGGGGGCCCTGTTCATTTCATATTTGCTTTGTGCTGGGGGCTGGGGTGTTCACACAGACTACTAAGAGACAGAGATAAAAGAGCGGTGGAGAGAAAGAGAAAGCTTTCTAGCACATCCTCAGCAACCATAGTGCCTACGGGCAGTGGGCTCTGAGGTTGCCTTTCACTCAGGACCAGCCTGATAGGCGGATGTCCAGTGCAGTCACACAGGTCCCATGCCTGCAGCTTCATGCTCTGCTATCACTGCTTTAAGTGAAATTCTTGACAATTTTATCCTTGAATTTCTGTTTTGTATGTGAAGTCTGATGGGGTGTTTGTCCAAGGGAGCACTGGGGCTTGGAATTTCAGTTCCCAGGAAATCTCATCCTTTGCCACCTGCCTTTCTCCCCTGGGGGTGGAAGATTTTTTCACCATCCACCCTCCAATCCCTGTCCATCCTCCCTCCCCTTACCCTTCCTGGTATTCGCCAGCCCCTGCCACTGGGAGCAGGGCTTCAGATGCAGGCTCAGGGGAGGTTCCAGTTGAGCAATTAGGCTCTGCAGCATCTTGGGGTCGTGCATGAAGATAACTCTTCCGGCCCCAGGCTGGCACCTCCAATACAAGCACTCAGTGAGTCCTGGCACAGAGGTTGCATCCCCTTTGGGGTCACCTATCCACCATGAGTTGGGTAGGAGAGATGCCTACCTCAATGTCCCTGCCCCTGGCTGTGGGGCAGAGCATTTGACGACAGACCAAGTCACAGCCAGGTGGGACCTGGGCACCTGTGAGGGTCTGTGCTTGTCAGGAGTGTCCCATGCCTCAGAAAAAGCAATATTAAATAGCAGATGAGAAAACGCCATGACAGGTTGAGAGGGAGACTGCAAAAGCAAGGCAAAAGTTTTATATTTTAGAATTTATCGCAGTACTTTTTACCTGCTTTTGAATAAGAAGCCCTGCATTTTTATTTGGCATCAGGCCTCAGAAATTATGGTACCCAGACAGAATGGTACCTGTTACCAGTACTCATCTCCAGGTCTTGTGACTGAAAAGGACCAGGCTCCCCAGGAACCTCCAGAGCTGCAGTGAAATGGAGGGGCTCGTGTTCCAACACAGCCCCAGTCCCCTGCCTCTCTCTGCCTTGCCTGCCTGGGCTCTGAGGGCACCTGGCCACCTTTCATCTTCCGCCAGCCTCTCCTGACTTCCAGCCCCTGCTCCCGTCTCTGTTCTCTGCACGCTCCCTGACTGACTTTCTGCAGTGACCTCCTAAGTGGGGGTAGCCTTCAATGCTCTGTGCCTTAGCCACTCTTCTCTTTCTTCCCCTGACAGTGTCCACTCCTCTGTTCTCACCCACACCATTATCAGACAGTAACCAAAGGCCACCCCCAGCCCCCTTCACTCCGCAGCTCCTGTTTACAATCTTGATCAGCAGAATGTGTGTTTCTCGGATGTGTGTGCAAGACACTCCACTCTTCCCAGGGCGTGCTGTCCTCTCTGACTCCGTGTGTTGAAAATGGAAGTTGCCCATCTTCCTCCTTATGGCAGCTCTTCCTTCTGGCTTTTCTATTTCTGGCTGTGACATCCTCATTCTTACGATCATCCAGACCTGAAACTTCCTAGCCATCTTTTATGCTTCCCTTTCCTTCACCTCCCACTTCCAAGAAAGCTCAAAACCTTGTTATTCCTTCCTTGAAAAATGTGCCTTGCGTTCATTTATCCTGTAGGTTCCTATTGCCTGCAGTCTAGTTCAGACATTTATCAGCTCATGCTTTGACAAGGGCTTCCAGCTGACCCCTCAGGCTTAAGTCTCTCTCTCTCTCTGCCCATTATGCTGTACATGGCTCTAAGAATAAGTTTATTAAGATGGCTGTGCTGTGCTGTGCTGATGGTATCGTTCTCTTACTCAAGCATTTTCAGTGGCTCCTATCAGAGAGCCTAGTTATCCTCTCTCCAATATCTGATCATGTCAGATAATGACCACATCTCTCCCCTGCTAAGACATTCAGGGCTTTTGATTGCTCAAGATGACCCTTAATGTGGCCTACACATACACAAATGCACACACACTTACTTTGTCTAGGTAATTCCTACTCATCCTTCTTAGCTCAGCTTCCTTGTCGTAAAGGTTTATAGTGCTTCCCACCTCTCTTTCGAGAAACCTTATCACTATTGTTATTAAACCATGTTATAAATGATTAAATGTCATTCTTCCCTGCTAGAGTATAACCTTCAAAAGGGCAAGGACTAGGTCAGTTCTGCTTAGACAGACCTCTCCCCTTGCCTGATGTACAGCAGACATTTAGTAAATATTTGTTGGACAGGTGAATGAACTACCATTTATTGAATGCCAGATACTCTGCCTGGCACCTCATCTCATTTAATTCGCAGAGTATCCTCTTCAGTGTTGTTTCCACTCCATAGAAACCTAAAATGTCAAAGGTTGGGTTATAAACAAGGAGCCACTCTGCTTCCTGGCTAAATAGCTCTTTCCACCTGTGCTCCCCACCTCTCTGCCTTCACGCGGACGTTGCTGCCACCTGAAATGTCCCTTCTGCCTTCATCTGCTGAAGTCCTAACCACCTTTCAGAGTCCAACCTTAAAAAAAGTTCCTGCCACCTTCTCATTTGGCCTTAAATACCTATAATGGGTAAGTTCCAGGGCTCTGGGATTAGAAAGACTCAGATTTGAATTCTAAGATATGAGACCCACTTCCAAGCTATGTGACTATGTGACTTGGAATAAGTTATTGATGTTCAGTTTCCTTATCTGTAATATGCTGATTATAAGTACCGGCCCCATGAGGTTTAAATGAATAGGTATTTGGAGGGTTTAGCACGGAGCCTTGTGTATGGAGGAGCTAAAGCAACATTAGCTCTCCTCCTTCTCCTTTTATTTCACCTCCTTCTTGCCCTCTCCTCTTTTTTCCTCTTCAAATCTGCCCTGTTACTTACTCGTTTTCCATTATCCCATTCTTACCTACCAACCCTGCCCACACCACCCTGGAACTCACAATATTTTCTCTATGACATCATATCGGCAATCATTTCAAACAAATGCTATTGGCAACAACACCTGCCAGCAAGTAGTCAGTAGGTAGAACATTCCACGTGGACCATCTACACATGTCCTCCTGGATGTTTGTCCCATGACAGCCCAGAAAGGACATCATTTTTCAATCATCTCTGCACCTCAACTCTGTGAGTTATTTTGCATGAGAACTTTACAAAAGGTCCTCAGGGACCCAGATCCTGAGATCCCAGCCTCCCTGGTAGGAGAATATCCAGTGAAAGCTGAGCATAAAGGTTCCCATGATTCAATCACCTCCAACCAACTTGGTGACAAGTTGACTTCACTGGACCATTTCGTGTAATCTAATACGTAGGGATTCCAATTCAAGATGAGATTTGAGTGGGGACACAGAGCCAAACCATATCATTCTGCCCCTGGCCCTTCCCAAATCTCACATCCTTTTCACATTTCAGATCCCATCATGCCTTCCCAACAGTCCCCCAACGTCTTAACTAATTCCAGTATTAACTCCAAAGTCCAACTTCAAAGTCTCATCTGAGACAATGCAAGTCCCTTCTGCTATGAGCCTATAAAATCAAAATACAAGTCAGTAACTTCCAAAGTACAATGGGGGTACAGGCACTAGATAAATGTTCCGGTTACAAATGGGAGAAATTGGCCAAAACAAAAGGAGCCACCAGCCCAATGCAAGTCCAAAACCCAGCCCAGCAATCATTAAATTGAGGCTTGTTTACAAAGGTCAGTAGAATCCTGGTGACTTCATACTTTCATTCAGTGGAATGGGGATTTTCCCAGTGGAAGCAAGAGGAAAGGCACATGACCACTTTTGAGCACCTGCTCTGTGCTTGAAAACTTACATCCACTGCAATTCTTACAAGCCTACCCCATAAGGTGGACCACATCATCTCCATTGTAGCTCCATCAAAGGGTTCAAGAAAGGCCTTTTAGAGGTAGTCATTTCCTTCTTGGCTTCTCACACTTCTAGAAAAGTTAAAAAAAAATCACCACTAGATATTTCCAAAAGAATGGTGAAGGGCATCCATTATGAGCCAATCACCCAAAGCAGACCCAAAATGAGGATCCCTGGAGGAAAAGAGAGGCTACTTCTTCTATTTGGGTAAAGATATCATGGCCATTAAGAGGTAGATTGTAATATTCAGTTTCCCCCAACCCCAAAAGCCCTGCCCAACTCTTTGGTCAGGCGTGCAAAACCAAACAGGCCTGGCACTGAACAATGCATTCCATACAATATGGCAAGTAACGCAGTTAGTCCAGCAGGGAAGCTGATTGCATTTTTGGCTTTTCAAGGGATTACTATAAACAGCTGTTAGGACAAAAATATTTTTTTTTAGGTGACAAAGAATCTCTTGGGTTTCTAGAACCTGCTGTGCTGTTTCTGCATATCTCCAAAGCACTTAGGATGTATAAGGGGTGTTATTTAAGTGCATAAATAACAACATTTATGAACTTTTTCTGGAGAGTGCAATTAGCTTTGCATAATCCCCTGAAACTGCATTCCTGGGGAGCAGACCACTGGGAGAGCCTGAGGAAAGTTTCTGCTGGAGAAAGGGGGCCAGTGGCAGGCAGAGCTGAGTTTCCAAGCATCTGCTCATAAACATTCCCAGAAGCACCACTGGCCAAAATGGGCTCCCTTCAGGCCTGCTGCTGGACTGAAAGTTGCCCCCCTCACCTTCCAAAGGGAATATTTTAGGGCTTCTTTAGTCATTAACACTATAGAGAGAATTAATCAACTACTTTTCTCTCATGGTAGCAAGCTCTTAGAAGACCTAGAGCAAGAGGAGCTTGGACTGGGGGAAGGTCTGGAGGATGAAGTGGCAGAGTGAGGAAGAAAGTTCAAATAGATGGGCACAGTGAGGAAAAGGAGGGGAAGGAGTTTGAGGAACATGGCTACTGAAATCTTATTTTCTGTATTCTACAATTTGAACCAGCCCTCTAGAACCAGCCCTGCTTACCCTGTGGTTCTCTCTTTTTCCATCCTAGCTCTATCCTTTCCTTCAGCATCAGTGATTTCCTGCCAACTCTGACCCATCATTCTTTTCCCCAATCTCAAAAACCCTCCTGCCCACCTCCCCAGTGAATATCCTTCTTGTTAAAGGATTTTAATTATTTAATGATTGAACATAATGCTTTGGATGTGGGCATGTCTGGGCATCTTGAAAGACCCTCAGGACTACCAGGGGTCAGTTTATATGGAACCTAGAGCCTCTTGGGAAAAACTTCACCCTAAAGAAAGGAGAGTCAAGAGGAGATGACATTTTTGAAATCAGAAGGGTGGAGTGATTCTGGGAGTAAGCCTGCATCTGCCCTTAGGAATCCATGCCTGAGCTCTGGGGCATGAAGCCTGTTATAAAAAAGAAAGTCAAAATAGTAATGATGATGATGGTGATGATGATGATGATAATGATGCATGTGACACAGCCTCACTAATATCTGCACTGGTCTTTGAGGCAGGTTGCCGGTACTGGTAGCAAGTTTCTGTGGTGTGGGAAAGGGCGCTGCTGCAACCCAGGACCAGTAGCAGCTGTGGTGATGGCTTCCAGCCTGAACAGACATGGATGGCCTCCAGCAGCAACTCTGGATGAAGCTATGAGGGAAGCAGCTGACTCCACAGAAAGATTGGGATCTGGAGATCGTGCTTGTGGAACCCCTATGAGACATGTGAGATGTCCTCTGTGGAATCCTAGAAGTATTTAGGAGGTACTAGAAGGGAATTCCACTAATTCCTGAAGAATTAGAGGGTGAAGAGGCCGAGAAATACTGGTAACCCTGTTTTTACCCCAACTTAGTATGGCCTGTGGCTTGGCAAGTTGGGTGTCTGACTTTAGAAGGCAGAGTGGGCCCTGTGAAATCTTGTCATTTCTACTACAACTCTGTCTTAATACGAAGGTGATTTTTCCAAGAAAGCCATTGTGAAGTTCTAGGCAAAGGCCAGACAGAAAAGGAGAGTGGCCATGCTGTAGGCACTCAATCAATATAAATGAAATTAATTAATTCATTGTAGTTTCAATGATCTCAATTCCTAAAATGATAGCTGGCAGTTTCTACATATCGTAAAGAAGATGCTCATTGTTAGTGCTCAGTTGTAACTTTAGCTTCAGGCTCAAATTGTCTAATTAAACACCATCAACTTGAACATGAAACTTTGCACTGTGTCTAGAAAACAAAGAATAAAAAGAATATTTAGCTTTAGAGAGAAAGAGAGATCTCTTTCCCTGCCTACCCTTTGAGATTCCCACAACTCAAATGATCTGTGATGGAGTTAACATAGCCTTGTTTTCTTTGGATTCCTCTTCCTTTTGGGGAGGCATTTCTTGCCCATTCAGACTCGAATGTGTTACCTCAAGTTTGTCTCTCTGTGAGTCAAGCATGAAAGAGTTAACTGTTCTGATGTTGACAGCTGCTAGTCCTCAAGTATCCCTTAACCCTCCTGCCTATTTCCTATTGAAGCCACATCTTCATATATGTCCCTGGTGGCTGTCTCTCCTGTCTTATGTGGTCCCAGAACACTTGATTTCCCTGTAGTCAGTGGCAATGCTGCTGGACAGCTTGGGGTTCTTCAGCCCCATCTCCATCAGCCTCCCCAGACCCACCTCAAATTTTAAAAATAAACTACTACTGGACAAAGACAATTGATATAAATGCTGGCTCTTTTATTAATCTGCTACATACACTGTAAAACAAAGCAAAACAGGGTTTCATGACATAATATTTCTATCTCCCATGGGAAGTTTACTATGTAGACCCAAGTCCAATCATAGAAATGAGTAAGGTGTTATGCTAGAGAAGTATAGTTGTTAGGTAGGATAGGAATTTGCCAAGGAGCTGGAAATCTGGTTAGAAATGGATCAAGGGTCTTGTTTTGAAGGAGCATTTGCAT
>NC_045446.1:102479403-102487723 GCF_002776525.5 Piliocolobus tephrosceles | reverse complement strand
TCATAATTCAAGGGGCATTGGTTTAAATATTCAGAAGAGTCTTGCTTCATTAGTGGGGAATAACTATCATTAAATTAAATGCTGCTCTGGTCCCATCTAATGAATCTTAAAAGCAAGACCAGAAAGCATTAATCTATGTTCAAGTAGTTTAACTGAATCCCAGAAAGAAACATCAAGAATATTTATAGAGATACAAAAATATCCAGCACTCAACAAGGTAAAATTCATAATGTCTGGCTTTCAATCAAAAATTATCAGGCATGCAAAGAAGCAGAAAATCTAGGCCATAATGAGAAGGTAAATCAATCAATTGAAACTGAGCCAAGACTAACATAGTTGTTAGAAGTATGAGACAAGGCTGTTAAAATGATATTTTGTACTGTATTCCTCATGTTCAAAAAGATATAATAAGAAAAAAAAGCCATAAAAATCTTGAATATGTTGAGCAGGAACATGAAAGACCCCAATTTTTTAAAGACCAAAATCAAACTTGTATAGATGAGCACTACAAGCCATTGGATTTTAAAAAATTACATTTGGAGGACTAACAACAAATTAGACATTGCAAAATGAAGTTTACTGTACTTGAAGACTAGCAATAAAAACTATCCAAAATGGAACACAAAGAGAAAAAAAGACTCAAGTAAGATGAAAAGGACATCAGGGAACTGTGGGACAACTCTAAGCAGACAACTCTAAGAGCCTAATGCATGTATAATTGGAGTCACCAAAAGAGAAGTGTGAGCAGAAAATGTATTTGAAGAAATAATGGCCAAAATTTTTCCAAATCTGATGAAAATTTGGAACCACAGATTCAAGAAGCTCAATGAGCTCCAAGCACAGAAAGCATGCAGGCAACTACACCAAGGAATACCATAATCAAATTGTTCAAAACTACTGATTTAAAAACTCTTAAAAGCAGCCAGAGTAAAAGGACACCTATGTACAGAGGAACAAAAATAAGTATGACATCAGATTTCTTATTGAAAAATGCAAATAAAAAGACATTTAAGGCAATGAGGGGAAATATATCTTTCCAACATAGAGGCAAAATGAAAATATTTTCAGACATTCAAAAGCTGAAAGAGTTCAGCAGCAGATATGCACTACAAGAAATGTTAAAGACCACCTTTCAGAAAGAAGGAAAATGATACCAGATGAAAATCTGTACCTACAAAGAAAAATAAAGAATGCCAGAAATAGTAATTTCATTAATAAACATATAAGATTTTTGTGGTAATTTAAATCTCTTTAAATATAATTGACTGATAAACAACAATAATATGGAGATTATAACATATACGGAGGTAAAATATATGACAAAGTTAGCACAAAGTTCAGAAGGAAAGTAATGGAAGGATGCTATTGGAAGGTTATTATACTATATGTAAAATGGTATCCTATAATTGAAGGTAGATTGAGAAAAATTAAAGATGTGTGCTATAAACCTAAATCAGCCACTAAGCAAAACACATAGTTATAGCTAAAAGGTCAGTAAAACAGATGAGATGGAATAATAAAAATAATCAAATCAAAAGAAGCCTTTAAAAGAAGAAAAAGGGAAAAAATAAATGAGACACATAGAAAATAAGAACAAGATGGTAATTTAAACCTCACCACATCAATAATCACATTAAACAAGGTCTATTTACTCCAATAAAAGGCAAAGACAGTTGACTTGGATGAAAAAATAAGACCCAACAATATGCTGCCTATAAGAAATTATTTTAAAATATAATGAAGAAAAGCAAGTTAAAAATAAAATGATAGAAAACATGAATCAAAAGACAGCTGAATGTATATATTATTATCAAAGTAGATTTCACTGCAAGGAATATTGACAGGAATAAAGAAGGTCATTTTACAGCTAAAAATGGCTAATTGCTAATTCATATAGAAGATATAATCTTAAACATTAATGCACCTAATAACAGAACGTTAAAATGGATCAAAAATGGATAGAGCTGTAAACAAACCTACAAATAGAATGCAAAATTCAGTTTCAATACCTCCTCTCAATCATTGATAGAACAAGTATACAGAAAATCAGTAAGGTTATAGAAAACTTAAATAATACTAGCATGCATCTTCACCTAACTGACATTTGTAGAACACCCAGCCAAAAACAGTAGAATACACATTATTTTTAAGTGGACATGGAACATATACAAAGACAAATTATATTCTGGACCATAAGACAAGTTTCAATAAATTTACAAGGATTCAAGTCAATATCATTAGTCTTTGGAGAAATGAGGATTAAAGCTATAATGAATTATACATCTATTTAAGTGACTGAAATTAAAAAGGCTAGTCATGCCACATATATCAAGTATTTGGGAGGATATGGGGGAACTGGAATTCTCCTACACCACTGCTAGGAATGTAAAATTATACAACCACTTTGGAAAACTGGAAATTCCTTAAAACGTTAACCATGTGTCTACCATACGATCCAGTCATTTTTCTGCTAGATGCTTATCCAAGAAAAATGAAAGCATTTGTCCCTACAAAGACTTGTATATGAATAATCATAGAAGCTTTGTTTCTAACGGCAAAATAAACAACCCAAATGTCTATTAATGTATGAATGCAAGTTGTCGTAGTCAATGAAAAAATACTCAGCATTAAAAAGGAATGAACAATCAATTCACACAACATGATGAGTCACAAAATCATTATGCTATCTAAAAGACACCAGAGAAAAAGGAGCACATACTGTATGATTCCATTTATAGAAAATTCTAGAAAATGCAAGTGTAGTTTTGTATTTTTAGGAGAGACAGGGTTTCTCCATGTTGGCCAGGCTGATCTTGAACTCCTGGCCTCAAGTGATCTGCCCACCTCAGCCTCCCAAAGTGCTGGGATTACAGGCGTGAGCCACTGCACCCAGCCCATATTTTGCTTTTGGTTTCATTGTGCCTACGCACACTTTCACACACACATGCACATTGCAGTACAAACAAAATAAGATGTTTGCAGATGCAACTAAGGTTGCTAATCAGCTAACATTAAGATGGAAAACTATCATGGATTTTTTAAGTGAGCCAAATCACTTAAGTTCTTAAAAGCAGAAAACCTTTCCTAGCTGTGATCAGAAAGAGATGGCAGCATGAGAAGAATGTGATGCTCTGTTGCTAGATCTGAAGTGGAGACGCTATATGCAAGGAGCAGGGAAAGGCCTCAAAAGCTGGAAAAAAACAAGGAAAACATCTCCCTTTGAGACTCCAGGAAAGAATGAAGCCCTGCCTGCAGCACCTTGATTTTAGTCCAGTGAGACCCTTGTTGGATTTCTGACTCAGAACTGAAAGATAAAAAATTTAGGCCACCAAATTTGTGGCAATAATAGAAAACTAATACACAATTCTTACCCCAACATTTAATATCACCATACTCCAACATTTTCCTAATCTGACAAGTGAAATGGTTTCTTCTTTAATTCGAAACTCCTTGATCACTATTGAGTTAAACCTCAATTTTTATATTTTATCTTCTGTAAATTGTATATTCCAGCCATTCAATTATTCTTTAAGTTGGGTTATTGTTTTATTGATTAGTAAAAATTATTTATATATGTTGGATGCCATTCCTCTATTACAGGTATTGTAAGTATTTTCTTCTAGTCTGCTTATATCTTTTAACTTTGTAATATCTTTTGGCATAAACTTTCCATTTTATAGTCATATTTTTCTGTACTTTTAAAAAATACTGGATGTATGTGTGTATTAAGAAAATCCCTCTTCATGTAAATGTCCTAAAAATAATTTATGATATTTTCTTGAATCAATAGATTTAAATTGTACACTTTATGTGTATATCTTTTATCAGGTATAATAAATTTTTCTCATCCCCATTTATTAAGTAGTTCATTTATTCCTTACTGACAAATCTATTACATATCTATCATATATTGTTACCACATATGCATGAGTTTGCTTTTGGATTTCTGTTGAATTCCATTTATTTATTTGTCTTCTTTTGCACCAATACCACACAGTTTCACATCTTTTGGTTCAATTCTTGGAACTCTACTTTTCCGTAAAAATTTCAGAATCAGTTTTTCAAATTAACATAGAAACTTTCTGAGGTCTGAGACTGTAACTGCGCCAGATCAATCTGGTTCAACTTTTATGTAACAAAAATTGTGAGTTGTTTTTTAAGTGGCCATGGACCCCTGGCTTTAAGGTCACATAACCTGAGCATGCCTAGATGAACCAAGTGTGTAACCACCAGAGGAACCTAACTCCTGGGACTGAGGAGCTGGAACTGAATTCAGAAGCTGACATTGCATGGCATGACACAGGATCCAATGAGATTGAGCCCAGACATCATCCCATGGCAGGATCCAGTCAAATCATGCCTCCCAGCATCACCTACTTGCAGGATCCAATAAGATTACACTTCATTACCCTACATTTATAAAACCCACCCCAGCCCTGAGCTCAGGGAGACAGATTTGAGCATTTCCTCCTGTCTCTTTGCCAGTCTACTTGCAATGAAGCTTGTCTTTCCTCAAAGGCATGTGCCATAGTATCGACCTCTGAGTGCATGGAGTAGTGAGCTCATTGATTGCTTGGTAACAAGATTTTAGTATTTTATTTTATTTTATTTTATTTTTTATTTATTTATTTTTTATTATACTTTAAGTTCTAGGGTACATGGGCATAACGTGCAGGTTTGTTGCATATGTATACTTGTGCCATGTTGGTGTGCTGCACCCATCAACTCGTCAGCACCCGATTTTAGTATTTTAGTCTTTTTTTTTAACTAAAGAATTATTTGTGTGTTTGGTGTGTCGTAGGAGCTCAATAAATATTTGTTGAATGAAAGAATGAATATTTGTGATATCAAAGTATTCCCTTCATTGTAAGTGGTGGTATTAGTTTCTTAGGGTTGCCCTAACCAAGTGTCACAAACTGATTGGCTTAAAGAGCAGTAACATAGAGTCTCACAGTTCTGGAGACTAAAAGTTTGAAATCAATGTGTTGGCAGAGCTGTGCTCTCTCTGAAGCCTCTAAGGGAGAATCCTCCTTTGCCTGTTTCAACCTCTGATAGCTCCAGGCATTCTCTGGCTTGTGAAAGCATGACTCTAATCTCTCAATTTCTCCCTCCATCTTCACATGGCCATCTTCCTCTCTGTCTGTGGCCTCACATGCCATCTTCCTCTCTGTGTCTCTCTCTCTTCTAATAAGGATATCAGTCATATTGGATTAAGGGTCCAATCTACTCCATTGTGATGTCATATTAACTAAATACATCTGCAATGATCCTATTTCCAAATAAAGCCACATCCCAAGGTACTGGAGTTAGGACTTAGACATATTTTTTAGAGAGATACAGTTTCACCCCATCACTGGTATATCTCTTTTTTCCCTCATGCTTTATTTTTTGTCCTTCGATAACAATTATGAATCTTTCTCTATAGAGCTTATCCATCTTTTGTTGTATTTCCAGGCAACTTTATAGTTGTTTTTGCCATTGAGATCATTTTGCCTATTGCCTTTTTCAAACTGATCATTACTAATGTATGGGCATTGTATTGATTTCTGTATGTTGATCCAGCAAACTTCTTGCTCTCTTCATAGGTTTAAATGGGTTCTCTGATGTGTGAAAACATGAATTTTAAGCTCCATATTCTTTAATTCAGACACGGCCTGAAATAATGTGGAATATAAAAGTACAGGCTTCAGATAGCAACTTAAATAGAATGTTTGAAAAATAGAGGATTGATTTATGTGCTTTCAAAAGACAAATACTCAGCTCGTTACTACATACTCTTAGATAATAAGTAAGAGATTGGTATTTATCTACAAATTGATTATCTTAAAAATTAAGTTAATTCTATATTTAATCTAAATCTTGCTAGAATAAAGTTGAGCTTCTCCCTAAATCTGTTTGCTAAAAAGACCAAAAGCTTTCCTACATTATTCATATATTTGTTTTGTTTGTTCTGAGGACTGTTGACTTGTAACTTTGAGGCTAGCGTATCTTTATTATGGAAAACTGAATTTGTAAAGATGTTTAGTATAAAGAACTTTGGTGATGAGTGATTCACTATGACATTCCTTCTCTGTCTCCATCTCATCCTGTAAAAGAAATGTGCAGTTCTCTTAAAATTAAGAACATTGTTAAAGGCATATTTTATTCTTTTAAAACATATACACAAGGAAGTTTAACACACTCCAGCAGATTAATTTTCAAAAACATGCAGTCTTGATATGTCATAAGAGTAGAGTCTTACGGATTTTCTATATAAAAGATCACATTATCTGTAAATGATGACATTTTCTCTCATCACCTCCAAACTATATATCTAGTTTCATTTTCTTGTCTTATTGCTTTAAGACCATCAGTATATTGCTGAATAGTGGACATTTGCTTTGGGTTTTTAGTAGATACCTTTCATTGCATTAAGAGTTTGCAAATAGAAGTCCCATTTTATTTCTAGTTTGCTAAAAGTTTTTTAAAATAATGATTTCTTTTGAACTTTTAGTATTTTTATGCTTATTAAAATTATTATGATTTTGCTCCTTTATTAATGCAAATTTTATTGATAGATTTTCTAACAATTTTGAATTTCAAGGATAAGTTGTATTTGATTAGTAGCTTACATTATTTAAAATTGCTGAATTTAAGTGGTTAACATTTTATTTAGAATGCTTCCATGCATGCTTTATGTGCGTGCTTCTAATAAGACTGATCTAGAATTTTAATTTTCTATACAGTGTTCATCTGTTTATATACCAAGATTATACTAGTCTGCTAAAACAAGATGAACTGTGTCTCCTTTTATTCTCTGGAAATTTGTGTAGCTATGGATTATCTGTTTTTAACTTCTAGAAACTACCCCTCCAATTTCACCATGGGATCTCATTTGAATTTTGCAGCAAAATATGATTATAAATATATTCATCTATATCCTGATTTCTCTCTAGGTTTTATAAGCCTTCTGCCATGTATTCATTCACTCACTGTCAAGTAGACAAAATGGATAAGTCCTTTATTCAAGGAGCTCAAATACTAGTTGATACAAACTGTTCTTCTGTTATCTTCCAAGACTACAGTCTTTTTCTCTGCCAAAAAAAAAAAGAGATTTATCTCTACCTTTCTAAACTTAATTGCCTTATATGTGTTAATATCATCTATCTTTATCCCTAAGCAATTCTCACCCCTTTCTTTCTTCTCCTAGAATATTTTATACATAATCCTATTGCAGCCTTGATTCAGAATATTCTAGAGGTGGCAGCTGCAATCAAAGCCTTCTCCTGCTCACTGTTGGTAGTTCAGGTATGTATTTATACTTTGCGGAATTTAGTGAGAAAGGCTTCTGGGAAATAACTCATGTTGTGTCCACTGCTGGGGTGTAGACTACTGGAAAACAACAAACACCAAATTTCCTTGGTTTATTTCGTGACTCTATATGTAATTCCCAACACTGCAATTTTGAGTGTTCCTATGTGTTTCTCAGTGATACACATAGACTGCATGGGCAGGAACCCAACTGAAGGTGAGCAAACTATACCATACAAACTGGTATCCTAGTGTTGTGCTATTTTGTTTCCTTTTTGTTATCTTGGAGACTTTAGAACAGCCTACTCAAGTGTTCTAACCCAATTTCACAGGGGCTATGAATAATTAGAGAGGGTCCTGTCTTCATTAAACGGGGAATGCCTCCACGCAGTCAGCCCAGTGTGGTGGTGGCAGCCAGGCAGTGAGAAAGGTGACTCTATGGTGACCTGAGTCAGAGATGTGAGGCACAGTGATTACTTTCACATACAGATTCAGCTCTACATCCAAGGGCTACTTTGAATGATCTGGGTTTGACTTTCATTAGGAAAAAGAGATGGCTGGGCATGGTGGCCCATGCCTGTAAACCCAGCACTTTGGGAGGCCGAGGTGGGTGAGTCACTTGAGCCCAGGAGTTCGAGACCAGCCTGCCCAACACGGAGAAACCCCATCTCTCCTATAAATACAAAAATTAGCTGGGCATGGTGGTGCACACCTATTGTCCCAGCTACTTGGGAGTTTGAGGCAGGATAATCGCTTGAACCTGGGGGGATGGGGTGGTAGAAGTAGCAGGGCCCTGGGGGCAGAGGTTGCAGTGAGCTGAGATCGTGCCATTGCACTTCAGCCTGGGTGGCAGAGGGAGGAGGAGGAGGAGAAGAAGAAGAAGAAGGAGAAGGAGAAGGAGAAGGAGAAGGAGAAGGAAAGAAGAAGAAGAAAAAGGAGGAGAAGGAGGAGAAGGAGAAGGAGAAGAAAGAAGGAGAAGAGGAAAGAAGAAGAAGAAGAAGAAGAAGAAGAAGAAGAAGAAGAAGAAGAA
>NC_045446.1:102465212-102479393 GCF_002776525.5 Piliocolobus tephrosceles | reverse complement strand
AGAAGAAGAAGAAGAAGAAGAAGAAGAAGAAGAAGAAGAAGAAGAAGGAGGAGGAGGAGGAGGAGGAGGAGGAGGAAGAGGAGGAAGGAGGAAGGAGGAAGGAGAAGAAGAGGGAGGGGGAGGGGGAGAAGAGAGGAGAGGAGAGGAGAAGAGAAGAGAAGAGAGAAAGAGAAAAAGAAAAAGAGATCATTGCTTTTCTTATATATGCCTTAGTCAGTTTGGATAGGAAAGAAAGTAACAGGTCACAGTAAGTCTTCAGATGTCTATAGAGACTGCTCGGAACAAAGCTCTCTTCAGAGTCAGTGCAATTGACCTGAAGCCCAGGAAAAAGAATCTTTAGGAGCCAGAGATACACACCCCATCCTCCTTCAGAGTGCCAGGGTCAGGCAGGCCGAGGTCAGACAGGGCCTATGAAGGCTAGAGTGGATACCCTCTGAGCAAAACCCACTGCCAAGTAGAAATTTACACCAAGCAAGGACTAGGAAGCTGGATCTGGGAGGAGCTGAGATGCCATACACTGGCATTGCACCAGCCTTTCTCTTCCTGAGTCAATGGTCTGGATGACTGAGGAATGATAAACAGAATTAGATGTCCTATGAATTGTGCCATTAAGTCTGCCTTTAGAGTTTGAATCAGCTATCTGAAACCTGTAAAGTTCTTTCTTGCCTGTGTATAAGTTTTGGGTGTTGTTTTATTTTCTCATATGTTAGTGTTTTCCATATATATGCATCTATATGTATATATCCTTTAGATATAAGTGATAGAAAATCACAAGTTTAAGTTACTTAACCAATAAAATATTTATTATCTTATGCAAGAGGAAGTCTTGAGGTAGGGTATTCAATGGTTCATGGACCTAAATCCTTCCATTCTGATACTCTTCCATCTTCAGTATGCTAGTTTTGTTCTCAGACCAGCTTTTTTCATGGTCACAAGATAGTTCCAGCAGTTCCAGATACCACAGCAGATATGTTAACATGCCTTCTCTAGAAGGCCCCCGGTGGACTTCCTTTCAGGTCTCATTGGCCAGAATTATGTTCCATGCTCATACCTAAACCAATCACTAATATGGGAAATAAGACCACCATGCTTGGCTTAGAACAACCACCCTTGAAGCATGTGACTGAATGGAAGACAGCAGAAACAGGAATAAAGTCAGGATTCCTTGGGATGGAATAATATCAGCATTCCTTGGGAGGAAAGGGATGAAGTGGAAAATGAATACAAGGCAATCAATAGTAATTACTACACCTGATTTCTCCCTGAGTAAGGAAGTTTCCCAGCCCCAGTTCAGACTAAAAAGGAATTAATATGTTCTCTGGTGGTGTTTGGAATCGACTTAAAGCAGCCAAAGGAGAGCAAAGTGGGTGTTCCAGCAGAGACAAAGAAAGAGATCAATACAGAGGACCCGTGGATATTGGCTCTTTTCCTCTGGAGTCATTTCTTCAGTGTCAGATGCTGCTGCCTTCATCTCCCTTGCAAGGTCTAACTTAATACAGCCAGAAGCAAGCTTTAAAACTGCTGTTATGGGGGCTTTGGCTCTTTGCAAATAACAGGATTAGCAGGAACCTCAGGAAACTGCTCCAACGGGGAGCCATTAGCCAGAATCACTGATTGCGGGGCAGCTGGACTGAGTCCACCAGCGTGGCCCCCTCCAGGTGTGAGTGGGCTGGATACTGTTGTACATATTTGGGCTTGCTGAAGTCATTAGGCCATGTTGACCTCAGGAGCAGGGAAATGGCTGCCATCCCACTTTCCTACTTTCCCTACTAAGTAGAGACATTTTGCGTACATAGCTAACCTGGAGGCCAAGTGGGAGAGCAGATGAGTAGGAAATAGAAGCAAACAATGAATTCAAAAGGTCACTGTTTACTGACTAAGATTGCTTTAGGCTACTTATACTAAAAATGTAGCATCCGCCTCAACGGACAGCTTGGTACTCCAGCCTAGGTGAAAAAGTAAGACCCTGTCAAAAAAAAAGAAAAAAAGAATGCAAGTTCTGAGGCCACACCTCAGACCTCTTGAGACAGAACCTCTGATTTAGAGGCTTATGAATCTGTATTTTAAAGACCTCTCTGGACATTTTCTCAAGTTTAAAAGGCATTGCTCTGGATCCTTGTTGTCCCTGTGGCTTTTCCTAAAACACTGGTAAATCTAAGAGGGTGTGGGTAGGGAGCAGGGGTGGGGAATGGGGTGTGGAAGGTCACTGGTAAGGGTAAGGACCCAGATATCATCCTCTGGAAAAAAATTAAAAGATTAGCTAGCCTGAAAGAAAAACATCAGTCACTTAGCTGAGTAGGTATTTCTTGTACCAGAGATTTCATCAGTCTGCAGTAAAACCCAGGCATCTCAGCCATGTGATGGACATTACAGGGTAGGACTGTAAGGAAGGAAAATTCCTAAAACTGCATGTGTCTGCTTAGCTGTTCAATTATTGGTGTCCTAGAATCGTGCAATGTGGCAGCCCTGCTGATGTACCCCTGAGGTCAAAGCATTTTAGATCTAGAAAGGACCATATATCTCAATCCCTTCAATTTATAAACCAAAGAGGTAAAATAATTTGACCAAGATCACATGGTTAATTTAGCATCAGAACCAAGAGTTCTGAAAACTCAGATTTCTAACTTGGCAAATGAGTCCTCAGAGAATAATTCAAAAGAAGCAAAGGGCTAAGTGTTAAAAAACATTAGTTTTATTTCAACAATAACAATCACAAATACCTGAGAAGATGGGAAAAGTCAGGTAATTTATAAGCTAATATACTATATAGTTATTAAAGTTATATTTATAATATAAATAGATTTTTATATTATATAATTATATATTATATAAATATTACATGTATAATGAATTTTATAAAGATATATATATACACACACATGCATGCACACACAAATATATTGCATATGTGTGTTTTAAACAGATTAGAAAATTGTGAATTGTGTTATAAGAGGCTTTCCCAAACCTATCAGATCTTGTTCAGTTACTTCTGACCCCACCACAACCCCAGTGGGTGCTCCTCACTCGACAGCACCCATCTATGCAGCCTCCTGAGTCCAAGAAGAAGCCATAAGTCATCTCAACCCTGAGCTGAGAATCATCTGGGAAACTTAAAAAATAACATTACCCAAATCCAACAGACCAATTGAATCAGGCTCTCTAGAGGAGATGCCCAGACATCTATATTAAAAACACAACAAAACAAATCAAATCAAAACAAACAAAACTTCTGCTATAGTTTAGATAGCTGACCCTCCAAACTTCATGTTGAAATTTGATCCTCAGTGTTGGAGATGGGGCTTAGTGAGAGGTGTGTGGGTCATGAATGGCTTGATGTCACACTGGAGTTATTGAGTGAGTTCTTTCTTTGTTAGTTCCTGTGAGCACTGGTTGTTAAAAAGAGCATGACAGCCTTCTCTCCTCTCTTACGCTTCCTTTCTTGCCATGTGATGTCTGCACATACCAGCTCCCCTTAAACTTTCATCATAAGTGGAAGCAGTCTGAGGCCCTCAGCAGAAGCAGATGTTGAAATCATGCTTCTTGTACAGCCTGCAGAACTGTGAACCAAATAAACATATATTCTTTATAAATTACCCAGCCTCACATATTCCTTTGTAGCAAAGCAAATGGACTAAGACACCTTCCCAGGTAATTCTGCTATGTAGTGAATACTGAGATTCATTGAGCTAGTCAAGTTAACTTTCTGACTTTGAGTGAACCTCATGCATACCTTGTTGGTAGCTTCAGGGGCCAATGCAAGAGGAGGCTAACAAAGCTGGTTAGAGTACTGTCACTCTTGGCCTAAAACTCAAAGAACGTATATATTTTCTTGAGTTCATTCATTATATGATTGCAGTGGATTAAAGACGGTCACAAATTCTTTGCTACTTCTTCTATTGAGAGGTAGAACCTATTTACCTCTCTTTGAATTTGTGCTGACCTTAAGGACTTGCTGGACTGGCACAAAAGAATATGCCAGAAGGGACATTCTGGGACTTCTCAGGTTAGGTCACAAGAACCTTTGGAACTTCGATCCATACCTTTTGGCACATTTGCTCTGGAGGAAGCCATCTATCTGCAGAAGTTCAAGTACATTGAGACCACCATGCTGTGCAGAAGCCCATGTTAGCCACTTGCACAAGCCATGTGGAGAAAGAGATCCTGACTAGCCCAGCTGTTCCAGCCATCATAGATCAGGCACACGTCATGCCAGTGAAGAAGTTGTATTGGACATTCCAGCACCAACAGATGCTCCAGCTTTCCAACTGGAGACAGATCTGACTCCAGATGGTTGTAATTCTTTATTCTTCATCTCTCCATAGCTGGTGACACACATATCATCATTCTGAAATTCACATTTTCTTGGCCCACCTCTCATGTCTAATCAATAAGTAGATGGTAGAAATTTGTGATGCAAAGAAATATAGGTAGCTGAGATGTCTGTAGGGTTTAGTACAACAGATTTTTAAGGATTATGGACTTCAGATAGTTATTTCCTAATGTAAATGCTAGGAAAAAGTCCATGTGTCCTCTTGCCTAGCCTGGCAGAACATAACATGTATCCCACCACATTAAAATGCCAGTATTGTCGGGGTGAGTATAGTGCACATTGCTGTATATCTGGTTTTGATGCCCTAAAAGAGTAAACATAAATTAGGAATATGATAATGCCAGAAGAGTTCTTTACCAAATGACTTTATTACGATTATGAAAGGAATTGTTGAAATTCTAAACCCAAATTACTTATAATAAATACATACATACTACAAAGCTGTAAGCTTCCAATTCCTCTTCAGAACTGTCCTGTGTATGGTGAAAGGTAAAGGTCTAGTTTCATTCTTCTGAATATGGCTAGCCAATTATCCCAGCATCATTTATTGAGTAGGGATTCCTTTTCCAATTGCTTGTTTTTGTCAGTCTTGTCAAAGATCAGATGGTTGTAAATGTGTGGATTTCTGAATTTTGTATTCTGTTCTATTGAATGATGTCTCTGTTTTTGTACCAGTACCAGGCTGTTTTGGTTACAGTAGCCTTATAATATAATTTGAAGCCAGGTAATGTGATGCCTCTGGCTTTATTCTTTTGATTAGGATTTTTTGGGCTATTTAGGCTCTTTTTTGGTTCCATATGAATTTTAGAACATTTGTATATAATTCATTTGTATATAATTCTGTGAAGAATGTCATTGGTTGTTTGATAGAAATAGCATTGAAGCCATAAATTGCTTTGGACAGGATGGCCATTTTAACAATATTCCTTCTTCAAATCCATGAGCATGGGATGTTTTTCCATTTATCTGTGTCATCTCTGATTCCTTTCAGCAGTGTTTTGTAGTTCTCCTTGTAGAGAACTTTCATCTCCTTAGTTAGCTATAGTCCTAAGTATTTCATTTTCTTTGAATTGCTGCCTATTGTAAATGGAATTGTACTCTTGATTTGACTCTCAACCTGGACATTATTGGTGTGTAAAAATGCTACTGATTTTTATACATTGATTTTGTATCATGAAACCATGCTAAAATTGTTTATCAGTTCTAGTTGCTTTTTGGTGGAGTCTTCAGGGTTGTGTAAGTATAGAATCATATTGTCAGTGAAGAGAGATAGTTTGACTTCTTTTCTTATTTTAGTACTTTTTATTTCTTTCTCTTACCTGACTGCTGTGGTTAGGACTTCCAGTACTATGCTGCATATTCTTGCCTTGTTTCCATTCTTGCCTTGTTTCCATTTTCAAGGGGAATGATTCCAGTTTTTGCCTGTTCACTGTGATGTTGGCTGTAGGTTTGTCATAGTGACTCTTACTATTTTGAGATATGTTCCTTTAATGCCTAGTGTGTTGATGGTTTTTATCATTAACAGATGTTGGATTTTATTGAAAGCTTTTACTGAATTGATTGAGATGATCGTGTCATTTTTGCACTTAATTCTGTTTATGTGGTGAATTACATTTATTGATTTGTGTATGTTGAACCAAACTTACATCCTAGGTGTATTAGTCCATTTTCACACTGCTATAAAGAAGTGCCCAAGACTGGATAATTTATAATGCAAAGAAATATAATTGACTCACCATTATGCTTGGCTGGCGAAGCCTCAGAAAACTTACAATCATGGTGGAAGGGGAACAGGCACCTTCTTCACAAGATGCCAGGAGGGCAAAGAGCTGGGAAAACTACCACTTATAAAACCATCGGCTCTTGTGAGAACTCACTCACTATAGGGGAACCTGCCCCATGATCCAACCTGCCTCTCTCAACACATGGGGATTACAGGCCCCTCCCTCCACAGGTGGGGATTACAATTCAAGATGAGATTTGGGTGGGGACACAGAGCCAAACCTTATCACCCCTCTGTAGGAGTGTGTGTGAAGGAGGAACTGTCAAACATATAAAACCATCAGATCTCTTGCGAACTCACTCACTATCACAAGAACACCATAGTGGAAACTGCCCCTATGATCCAATCACCTCCTATCAGGTCCCTCCTTCCACATGTGGGGATTATGGGAATTATAATGCAAGATGAGATTTGGGTGGGGACACAGAGACATACCATATTACCAGGAATAAAGTTAATTGATGATGGTGGATCAGCTTTTTGATGTGCTGCTGGATTTGGTTTGCTAGTATTTTGTTTAGGATTTTTGCATCTGTGTCCGTCAGGGATATTGGCCTGAAGATTTCTTCCTTTATTGATTTTGATATTAGGGTGATGCTGGCTTCATAGGATGAGTTAGAAAGGAATGCCTCCCCTCAATTTTTGGAAAAGTTTTAGTAGAATTGGTACAGTTCTTCTTTGTACATCTGGTAGAATTTGGCTATGACTCCATTTGGTCCAGAAGATTTTTTTGGTTAGTAGGTTTTTTTTTAAATTATTATTACTGATTCAATTTCAGAGCTCAATATTGGTCAATTCAGGTTTTCAGTCCCTTCACAATTCAATCTTGGGAGATTATGTGTTTTCAAGAATGTATATCAATTTTCTCTAGATTTTCTAATTTGTTTGCATAGAGTTGTTCATAATATTCTCTGAGGATCTTTTGTATTTCTGTGGGATCAGTTGTAATGTCATTTTTGTCATTTCTGATTGTATTTATTTGGATACTCTTATTTTTTTCTTTGTTAATCTAGCTAATAGTCTATCAATCTTGTTATTTTAAGAACCAACTTCTGGCTTTATTGATTTTTTATATGGATTTTTGCATCTCAATTTCATTAAGTTCTCCCCTAATTTTAGTTATGTCTTTTATTCTGCTAACTTGGGGTTGGTTTGTTCTTTTTTTCTAGTTCCTTTAAATGTAAGACCTTAAACTATAAAAATCCTAGAAGAAAACATAGGAAACACCCTTCTCAACATCAGCATTGACAAAGAATTTTTGGCTAAGTCCCCCAAAAAAGTTGCAACAAAATCAAAAAATGACAAGTGGGACCTAATTAAACTAAAGAGCTTCCATCTTTAGCTTTAAAAAAACCATCAACAGAGTAAACTGACAATCTACAGACTGGGAGAAGATATTTGCAAACTATGCATCTGACAAATGTCTAATATGTAGAATCCATAAGGAACTTAAACAAATCAAAAAGCAGAAGGCAAATAACCCCATTAAAAAATGAACAAAGGATATGAATAGACACTTCTCAAAAGAAGACATACAAGCAGCCAACAAACATGAGAAAAATGCTCATCATCACTAATAATCACAGAAATGCCAATCAAAGCCACTATGAGATGCCATCTCACACTAGTCAGAATGATTATTACTAAAAAGTCAAAAAATAACTGATGCTGGTGAGACTTCAGAGAAAAGGGAATGCTTATACACTGTAATGGAATGTAAATTAGTTCAGCCACTGTGAAAAGCAGTTTGGAGAATTTGCAAAGAATTTAAAACAGAGCTACTATTCAACCCAGCAATTCTATAACTTAGTATATACCCAAAGGACAATAGATCATTACTCCAAAAGGACACATATACTTATATGTTCACTGCTGTGGTGTCCACAATGACAAAGACATGGAATCAACCCAGGTGCCCATCAACAGTGAATCAGATAAAGAAAGTGATATACACCATGGTGTACTATGTAGCCATAACAAAAGAATGAAATAATGTCCTTTGCAGCAACATGGATGGAGCTGGAGGCCAAAATCCAAAGTGAATTAATGCAGGAACAGAAAACCAAATACTGCACGTTCTCACTTATAAGTGGGAGCTAAATGTTCGAGCACACATGGACATAAACACAGGAACAATGGACACTGTGGACTGCTAGAGAGGGGAGATAGGGAGTGGGGAGTGGGCTGGAAAACCACCTATTAGGTACTGTGCTCACTTTGGGTATGATATACCCATGTAATAATCCTGCACATATACCCTCTATATCTAAAATAAAAACTGAAAAAAACTTCATGTAAATAATGGAACAGAGTCTGTATGACCTCATCTAAATGCTCCTTCTTCCATGTTATGCGGATCCTTTTTTATATATCCCATAGTGCTCAGCAGCAATGTCTGGCTCTGGAGGGTTCTTTGTTTCTTATTAAAGTTCTAGTCATTACTTAGTCATTACTTAAACCATTTTCAAAGTGGAGTCTTTAAGAACCAGCTGATTTACCTGGAACACTTGGTTTCTCTATAAAACCATCTATAAAATGTGGGTGCTTGTTTTATTTGTTATCCTAAGAATGGCTTTTTTTCTCTGCCCCAGGCACTGTTTATACAACTATATTCCCCTTGGTCTTGATAAGTGTTTCTAGATGGAGGAAATATCTAAACTCCTTTGATAAGAAGTATAACTTACTTATTAAGTCTGAACCTAGCGACGGCTTTCCATTATATGTTCTGTGTAATACCATAACGTATTGGTAGTAGGAGCTTGCTGGCATAATAGTACAATCATTTCATGCTTCCTATCACATGGATCACATGTATGCCATTTACAGCCATTTATATGAAAGCCTGGAGGAGTCAACACAAAAACAATATTATTGTGGAAGAATTACTGGTGAAATTCTCTTTTACCCAAGTTTGCCTAGAGATATTTCTGCTTTTAAAATTTAAATAACTTTAAAAAATAAATCTGTGCTATTTCCAACAAATTATACTACCTCTAATATCCCTTCTCTGGATTCATTGAAAAAGTTTCTCAAAGAGGGGTTTATGTCTTTCCACCCACTAAACTCCAGGAATCCAATTTTTAGACAACATGTTCTTAATTTTTTCGACCTTCTGGTTTTAATGAAAATATATCCAAGCAAGGAACAGTAGGAATACAACTCAGAGTTCCCTGTGGTGCTTTTGGGTTGGGCCAGGCTGTGATTTTCCTTGAAAACAACAAAAAGAACTTCAGCTCAGGAAAGGAAGAATTTCACTGACACCAAAACTAGTACTGTCAATTTGTGGGGGAGATGGAAATCTCTAGGGGATAGCCCAAGGAGGTACTAGGTTTTAGAGCCAAGAAATTCCCATGAGAATTGCTGAATTTCACATCATTCCTAGAAATAACTCAGAGCTTTATATTATTTACATAGGCTATACAAAACATGGGCTTCCTGTAGGTAACTCCCTCCGCCTGCTTTGGTTCTGCACGCCTCATTGGGCCAGATTTCCAAAGCAGAATGTCCAGTATGGCACCATTGCTGATCATGAATATGGCTGAGAAAATTGCTAGGTTGAGTTGGTTGCCCAGCTCACAAGGATCTCACTCTTGGTGAGAGCTTGTATAGACAGAAGTGGCCCAGAGGCTGTAATGGTTCTATATGACCATGATTTTGAGCCTAATAGTAGATACAGAAGTGAGCACCTGACCAAACTAGACTAATCAGAGTCTTTCTGTGGAGTTTTAAAAACTGCAAGTAAGGGAAGAAGATTACTTCTTCACTGATAGCAGGGTCTAGGACATGAGGCTTGATAACTTTTAGTGACTCTATTTTCCTCAATGCCAAGGAAACCCCTTTCTTACAAATGAGGGAAAAGAAATGGAGGCTAGAGAATTTTTTTTAAAAACTCTTAGGTCATTTAATTCCTTAAATCCAATGATTTCTGAGGTCTCTTTCCATCTATAGTTATATTTTTCAGTATGCATCCAATACATTCCCATTTGTGCCTAAGATCGTTTGAGATACGTTTCTAACACACTGTGATCAAAAGCATCCTAATACAAAGACCCTGCATGGTAATAAACCATACCAATCAGTCATGCAGGAATTTCCAAGTCCTCTGGTCCTCCTACCTTCTGATGGGAGCAGATTTTATCAAAAGCTACTGGCAAGTGTCACCAGTCACCCTGTTGAGGAAGGATGAGAAGAGAGCCCCCGGACTCATCCTGGGTTGGTGTTTAAATGCAAGTTTCTTTACTATTTTGACATCTCTGAAAAAGCAATTCCTTTCCAGCTTTCTGTTCTAAGAGCCCAGACTTCCAAGTACTAGGCCTGAAGAAAATAAACTCTTTGAAGCTCACCTGCAGATTTCTTTTCTTGAGCACTACCCTTTCATCCATGCTTCCACATGTGAGATCCCCAAAGCTGGGATAAAGGTGAAGTGAGCAAGGCATCCAGGACACAACATTGAAGGAGACACCATTCTCACAGTTTTGCAAATACCTTCAGCTCCTCACTTACCTCACCCTGGTCCTGGCCTGGATGATCATAGGTGCCTCACCTGGGTTCATGGTGCAAGGTGTGAACATTCAGTATGGTGAACTGAAAAAAAAAAAAATTGAATGAGAAATCAAAAAGCAGAATTTTCATTTTGACTTTATTACTAACTCAACATGATATCAAGAAAAACCTGTAGCCTGTCTGAGCCTCTGTTTCTTATTGGTAAATTAATAATAATCTCTTTATATCCCAGTTACTTCCAAAGAATGTGACAGGAATAACATAAAATCTCATACAGAGAGGTTAAGAGATTTGTCAGAAGTTGTAAAATTCAGCCATTGGAACTTTAGACATAATCTCTTTGGCCAGTGCTAGACTTGCCAGTGACTCATTACTTATTTAATTAATTAAACAAATAGGCATTAAGTGCCTACTGTGATCAAAACTGTGGGAGGCACCAAGTGTGGGTGGTGGGTGCAAAGAAAAATTCAACAAACAATATGTTCTAGAGGAAACGGAAGTTGGGTGTAACTGCCATCTAGATCTTCCTGCCCCTATGCCCAGTGATTCCTGTGACCCTATTGCCTTCCTTGCCTGGCTCTGAGTCTTGCCAGATGTCTGAACTTTGACTTACTTTTTATGCTAGGTCCATCTTTATCCAAAGGCCAATCATCAGGAGGCCAAGAGTGGCTACAGGGCTTACCCTCATTAGAATTGTATTGGGAGAAAAGGAATTTAGCCCCAAGAACAATCACCCATATCCCTGATGTACCTGGAGCCCCTTAGTCCCAGACCGCTAAGGCAGAATTAGCTGATGAGCAGGTCTAGAAGAGCGAACTCCCAGGGAATATATTTTATCACTGTTTTTGGTCTTTCTCGACCTTCAATGACACAATCTTACATTTTGAAGTCCAGGATAATTGGAAATAAAATGAAATCTCCTCTGTTCAGAGTTCATAGCACCTCTGAGCAGTGGCTGGGGATGGAATTGCACTGTATATTTAATACTCTGCATTAATAGGAAAGGCATAAAGTCCCCTGCAAATCTCTGCTCCTTTGCTGCCCTATCTGCGGCAAGACATGCCAGCAATTTAACAAGCACAGGGGTGTAAATCATGCAGTGAGATCTCTCACCATGGGAGGACAAAGAATCCCTAAGAGAATGAATAAAAGCCACCCAGCACTAGGCATTTTGGGAATCAGTGTTCGTGTCTAAATGTTAAACATTTACATTTTACAGCAAAGTGACATTTGTAAAAGAGTTCTATTGCTCATTTGCAGCCGTTCCTCGCTGCTGGCCAGGGGCTTGGGGCTGGGGCTGGGTGATGAATCAAAGACGCCCTTTGTGTCATGTCACTAAGCAACTCCCTCCTCTTCTGTCGCTCGCAGAGTCTGGGCTGGGCACACAGCCTGTGTCATCCACATGGTGGATTTACAGGTCTTGATTAATGCCAGCGAAAGTTTCTTGGGGAAAAGGCAGCTGGGTTTGGGCTCTGGCCATGTCTCAACTTTGTGCTAGGAGTAAAACATGGAGCAAGTGGAGACTCGCACAAGTGGACAAGGCCAGTCTCAGCCCTTTGTTACTGGCTCCCAAATTGACTGTCTAGAATGAAGCTTTAGTCTAAAGAAGGCAAATCTATAGCACACATGCTGACATGACTCTCTTTGCCACCCAGAACAGACATCTCACTAAAAGATCATAGCATAATCTTCCCTACCAAGCCAGACAGCTCTCAGAATTGTGCCTCAGGCACATTCTAGGCACTCATTGCCAACTGGCCAGTTGGTCCATGAGATGAACCTGTCACCTCTGTTTTTGGTTTATGTGTCAAAGTTTGTTTCCTGACTCTAGTTTTCACAGTAGGATTGGAGGTTTCAGGAATTCTCCATACACAACTATCTCTGATAACAGCTATCAATAGTGTTAACTATATCAATAGTAATAGTTAACACATGTGCTTCACATAGGCCAATCACTTTACATGGATGAAAGTATTTAATCCTGACAAAAATCTGCCATCTATATCACAGAAGAGTAGTAATACCTGTAACTTATTGAACACCTACTATGTATTGGGTACTACATTTGATTCTTTAATCTCCACATGGTCCTGTTTCATCATGAACTGAAAGCTCAAAGAGATTAAACAAATTACCCACAGTTCCACAGCCAATCAAAAGGAAGAGCTGAGATCCGAACCCAAAAAAGGTCTAATTCCAAAGCCTTCATTCTTAAAAAAATATTAGACCTTGACCAAGGTCTAGTAAACTGTTTGCACATCAGCAAACCGTTTTGACACTCTCATTTAATTTTCTTCTTTACTGCCCAAGGGGGAAGGGGGAGATTTTTTTTTTTCACCAGAAACTGGCCATAGACTTTCTCTAACTTCCTGCAGCTTTCCTGCTAACATTCCTTTACCCTCCCTGTCCTTAGGACTCCTTCCAAATAGGTGAACCAGTAAACTTTTCCATAGGAAGAGAGGGGAAGAGAGGATTAATGCTACAGACTGGATGGAGTTGAATCGAAGGCATCAATTTTCTTATTCCACTAGTGAGCAGGACTCCCTGCACCTCCATAGCTGCCATGAAGACTGGAGAAGGTGCAGACTTCTCAAGCTTGGTGCCACGGAAGAGCTGCCATGGCTGCTCATTTCAACAGGGAAAAATGAGCCACGATAGCCTTATCTCTGTCCCTTCATGCTGAAAACTTCAGCCAGACTGAGATTCTCTTTGTTCCTCTCAGCTCTGGGAGACCGAGGCAAGCGGATCACCAGGTCAGGAGATCAAGACCATTCTAGCCAACATGGTGAAACCCCATTTCTACTAAAAATACAAAAAATTGGCCAGGCATGGTGGCAGCTGCCTGTAGTCTCAGCTACTCGGGAGGCTGAGGCAGGAGAATCACTTGGGCCGGGGAGGCAGTGGTTGCAGTGAGCCGAGATCATGCCACTGCACTCCAACCTGGGCAACAGAGCAAGACTCCATCTCTAAACAAACAAACAAACAAACAAACAAACGTCTCAGCTCCAAGTCTTTACACCTGATGTTTGCTCTACCAAGAACTGTTATCTGTTAGCTGTGACCTGTTCCTCCTCCACTGGCTCCATGGCCTCCTCACTCTGCCACCTCTGTCTGGCCAGCTCCCACTCACCATTCCTTGGGAAAGCTGAGCTAGGTGCCTCCTCTATGTTTTCCTTAGCACCCAGCACTTCCTCCATCCCAGCAACACTCCACTCTAGTGAACTTGCCTGGTCTGCTTTCTGCATTGGGCCATAAGCTTAGCTAGGGCAGGCATGTGTCTCACTTGCATCCCCAATACCAAGTACTGTCTCTGGGTCTGCACTCAAAAAACAACTGATGAATAAATGGACGATTGAATTGAATGGATGGGTGAAGGCACTGTCAGGAAGCTAACTGCATTGGCATGTACAGGGAGATTCTCCCCACCTTGCTTCTGTTATGCCCAGTGAACTGTGATTGGCAGATGTCCCCCAAGCTGGTAGAAATGTGAGAGCAACCAGCACAAACCACAGGGAGTTCAGTGGTCATATCTAAGGGTGGTGAGAAAGCAGGCCCAGAAAGATTG
>NC_045446.1:102447524-102465202 GCF_002776525.5 Piliocolobus tephrosceles | reverse complement strand
ACAACTTTGGGTATAAATGAAAGCAAACACAAGTGATTACATCTTAGCTCCATTGCTTAGTGTGGCCAAAATCCATATCTGATGTTAAAAGAAAAGTTCAAAATTTGGACTTGGCATACAAATGTGTATTGATTTCTCAGAAATAGATATGTGTTCACCCATACAGGAGTATTGGCACTAAATAAGAATCATTTCCAGAATCTAAGAACTGGGTTATTAAATGTCACTCCCTTGCCATAAATTGAATGAGATTTGTCAGCTCAAGTTAGGTGAAGGAATAAAGGGACTTGGCTGATTCACATAACTGGGAAGAACAGCACGGAGTGGACACAGAGACTCAAATGATATCATCAGCATTCCTGCCCTCTTGAGGTTCAACTTTGTGCTACACGATGGCTTCCTCCTCTTTCCCTAAGGTCTGTATGCTCGTAGACAGCTCCAGGCTTTCATCATGCCAGTGTGGGAACCCGGAAAGAAAGAGAGAGCCCTTATCTGTTTACAACTCCAGGGAATGATACCAATTGGTGCTGCTTGGTTTTCATGCCCCTACCCTTGACTCAAGCCCTGTGGTCAGAGTAATGGATACTATACACAGCCTAGTGATCAGAGGAGACCAAGGTACTGAGACTCATCAAAACTACCTGGAAAGGGAGTTATAGGGGAGGGAAGAAAGGGAGGGAGCAAGTCAGTTTTCTAATAGAGGAAGGGGATAAAGGATAAGGAGAATAAAAAGAAACACCCAAACCAAAAACACAGATGTCCTCTGTAGCACCTCATGAGGAGTTAGCTTACAAATGTGCACAGCCCAGAGTGTCCCCCAAATGTCCCCAAGATTGAAATGTGATCAAAGGAAGATAAACAGCAATATGTAAAGCTGTTGATATGGTAAAGCCCAGGAAATGGTGAGTCAGAGAATCTGACTGTTCCAGGGTGTGGCTGCTGTGATCTGAGGCTGTAAGCTGGTTGGCAACATACCTGGTCCTGTTGCTAAAACCCCCTCCTGTATGGTGCAGCAGTAACCATTTCCCAGGTTCATCCCAGTCAGCATGGTTGGTGTGGCCCTGATCACCCAGAGTGAATTCACAGACTGGACTTTGAGTATGCAGAGCGGAAGCCCAGATCAAGGGCTGGGCCTGTGTTGAACCCTGAGGAGCAAGAGCTCTGTGAGACTGGCCAGGTGTTTGAAATTGCCCTCTCTGGCAGCTGAAAGGCAGTGACTTCCCTGGCTCTTCCTTGCAATTCTTTTTTTTTTTTTTTTTTTTTTTTTTTGAGACAGAGTCTTGCTCTGTCGCCCAGGCTGGAGTGCAGTGGCGCGATCTCCACTCACTGCAAGCTCCGCCTCCCGGGTGCACACCATTCTCCTGCCTCAGCCTCCCGAGTAGCTGGGACTACAGGCGCCCGCCACCGCACCTGGCTAATTTTTGTAATTTTAGTAGAGACGGGGTTTCACCGTGTTAGTCAGGATGGTCTCGATCTCCTGACCTCGTGATCTGCCCGTCTCGGCCTCCCAAAGTGCTGGGATTACAGGCGTGAGCCACCGCGCCCGGCCTCTTCCTTGCAATTCTTACAACTTCATCCCTTGGGAGCCAGCAAGGTGCCCCCCCACCTCCCACCCCACAACTGTGGGTGCCCATGCTGGTTATTTACCTACTGCATCCCAGCTATGAGCTCACCCTTCCAGGTGCTGCTCTGCAATGCTGGGGTCTGAATAATCCACTCCCAATTTCCCTTGCCAGCTGGCCTCCTGCTACATCCTGCCAATGGGAGGCACTAGGGTGTGAGCAGAAGGCGGTGGGAGGAGAGAAGGTATTTCCGCTTGTCTGCACTCCTGGTCAACTTTTCTCCAGCAGAAGAGGACAGCCATAGCCTAAGTGGCCAGCCTCATTGGGTCCTCCTAGCTATAGTGTCCCAGACATCAGCCCCAACTGGTCATGGATAGGCTCCTTTGGTGTCTAAGCATCAACCGTCTTCCACCTCTCAGAGGTCCAAGGTCCAGCCATGAGCCACTCCTACCCCACATGCCCAAGAACCAGTCACAGGGGTGGGGGGTGGTGGGCTCTCCTCCATGTCCCTCATCTCTATCATCCCACCTCTTCCTCGTACACACATGCCTAGGAGTGGTAGCTGCTTCCTGAGGATAGTGATGTCTGGATTGACTCTGTACCCTTCTTTTGCTCTTTAACACTTTAAATACTTGCAACCAACTCTTACATTAAATCCCTTACATTTAAAACACCTAGAGTGACTTTTCTCTTTTCTTGCCTGGACCCTAATGGATACAATCCCCTGCCATGGCCCCACCTACTCCTCAATTCAGTATTTCCCAACTTGTCACAGAGACATATTTTTAAATCCTTCAGGTTTCACCCTTACATTTTACTATGGAAATCTCCTGCTTTGTGGTACAACTCTGTCACTCAAGGCCTTGGGTCCTCAGGCTGTAAGTTCAGAGATTCTCAGGCCATCAGGTGAATAAATAAATTAAAGAATAAATGGATGATTGAATTAAATGGACGATTGAATTGAATGGATGGGTGAAGGCACTGTCAGGAAGCTAACTGCTTTGGCATGTACAGGGAGATTCTCCCCACCTCACTTCTGTTGTGCCCAGTGAACTGTGATTGGCAGATGTCCCCCAAGCTGGTAGAAATGTGAGAGCAACCAGCACAAACTACAGGGAGTCCAGTGGTCATATCTAAGGGTGGTGAGAAAGCAGGCCCAGAAAGATTGCTCTATTCACATGCCATCCGTCTAACAACTTTGGGTATAAATGAAAGCAAACACAAGTGATTACATCTTAGTTCCATTGCTTAGTGTGGCCGAAATCTGGTCCCAGGCTATATTATAAGGAATTGCCTTTGGACAAGCAAGCTGAAGCCACAAATGCATGCATGGATTCAGGTTATAAAGGTATACTAGATATTCTCCTGTTTTCTAGATATTTCCCCATTCCCATTTTTCCCCCAACCTCATACTAACCTGTGGAAGTCTCTTGGAGAGCCAAATATGGGAACAAAGCCAGCAATCTTTCCTTGTGTCCAGTATCCCTTCCTTGACTGGTAAAGGCAATTCTAGCAGAGACTACAGAGCCAAAATCACTAGGAATGCCTTGGAACCTATCTTGACATTTGGAATAATTGTAGGTACGTATTAGGGACACTCTCAAAATTACATTTTATATATAGACATGCAATCACATTTATACATAATGCAAAAGAACACACACATACACATGTACAAACTCATGGGTTCACACATGCACACATGGGCTCTATGAATTGGAATATCTGAGAAGAGGCAAAAGGAGATTGAAAGTGATGCCTAGTATCATAAGAAGCTGGGCTCAGACTGCTGAAGACTTCTTTGTGCTTCTCAGTCTTCAGCAGTCTGAGCCCAGCTTCCTTCTTAGGATACTAGGCACCACCTTTATTCCTTCATTCTGAAGCTTGGAGCCTCTCAACTTTCAGAAGCTCTCAGGACATTGTCTTGAGTGTGTTTCAGTCTTTCTTCCATTCACTCATATAGAGTGCCTACTATGGATTGAGCACTGTGCCAGCTCTTGTGAATACAATGGTTGAATGCAATATAGTTCTTGACTGTCAGAGACATAATTATAGGATAGAGTGAGAGCAAACAGCTAAACAGACAATCATAGCAGTATGATTCATACTACAATAACGACATAGGGACCAATGGAAGTTCTAAGGAGGTAGTACTTAAATCTGTTGAGGAAGTCAAGGAAGCCTCTCTGGAAGATACTTTAAAAATGAACTTTAATGAGGTATAATTTACATGCATACAAAATACATGCAACAAAATGCATACATTTTAAGTATACTCGTTGATGAGTTTTGATAAATATATATGGCTGTATAATCATTACCATGGTCAAGATATAGGCCATTTCCATGATCCCAAAAAGTTTCTTTGTAACTCTACCCAGAAAATTCCTACCACCTCTGGCCCCACAAAACCACTGATCTGCTTTCTGCCATTGTAGATTAGATTTGTCTTTTCTTTATCTTGTAACTTTTAGAAATCAGGGAAGGGTAAGTTCCAAGCTTTGATCAACATCCTTAAACTAAAAATTGCATGTGCAAGATAATTAGAATATACATAAATGGCATAAATTAAGGAGATGTTGAAGCCTGAAACTAGAGTAATTGTAATTTCACAATTCACCTCTCTCCCCAAGCCACTACTAATTAGCAAACATCTTAGGAAAGGCTTTAACTTTCTATAGATCGTGGAAAGTGAGGATAAATTAACTTTACCTACATTTTAAGGAATATAGAGATTTCTCTTCATAGTTGGGTAATAAATTCAAAATAGGATTTAGTTTAAGACAAAAGAATGGGACCCCAAGAGCAAATGATTAAATTACACAAGGGAAAATGCAGAGCTGCTTGGAAGAGGCGAAGTCTGAACTGGGATAAACTGGCAGAGAAGAGAAAAAGAAATTTCAGGTAGAGACCAGACGCAAACAAGGAAGTGAACAAGTAAGTTAATGAAACAATTAATCTTTAAATGTCATTGTGGGGCTGAGGGAACTATCAACACTTTCGTGCTACCGGAGTGTCAAGTGCAAGGAAGAAAGTGGGGGATGAGGCTGGAGAAATTCACACAAGGCATTTAATGAAGTGTCTCAAACGGATGAGAGCTTTGGGAATTCCCCGGGCTAGAAGCAAAGACTCAGCCGTGGGGAGTCACGTCTACCTCTCTGGTGTCATTTCTTCCTTTCTGTCCAGCAAGAAAGGCCTAGGCCTGCTTTGGACAGGAGCCACCAGCCCCCAGGGTCCCTTCCAACTGCACCACCTCACCTTGGCTCCTCAATGGTGGTCTCTGAGCTGAACACAGCAGCCAGGGGTGCTCCCGGCTTTGGCTGATGGCTATTTTCCCCGGAGAATCAGTTTGCCAGCTGCCTTGAAATAACTGAAGAAAAATCACTTTTCCTGGGTTTTATCATATGTGCATATCACCAGACTAATTTTAAAACCTTTTTCTTAAAAAAAAAAAAAAAGTGGGGGAACTTTTTTTCCAGATAAAATATACTAAAAATCGCAATATACTAAAAAGATAAGATTGCAGCAGCTTTGTTGAAGCAAATCAGAAGGCCGAGGGCCCCTTCTACCCTCTCATCTTCCCCACTGCCCTCCAGCAGCTTACCCTCCCCTTTCACCCCTACTTTCACAAGAGCCCCTGGGACACCTACCAAGAGCCCCAGGACTCTTAGGAGCACAGCCTGGAAACCATCAAGCAGAGGTGACCTCTTAGGACAAAGGCTCTGCGTGTTCCCTTGGTCCCTAGGGGATGCTCCATCAAGGGTGTCTGTTACTAAGGTCATGTTTTAGTTTATCTGACTTCTCAGGCCCCATCTTAGTTCTGTTCTTTATCCACAGACCTCGCTCCCCCACTCGCCATGGGAAGTAACCTTTCCTTTGTCCTTATCTGCTCCTCTCTCCCTCCACACTGCTGCTCCCTCCTTCCCTACAGAAATCGCACCATTTTCAGCTTCCCATAAAGGACGCTTCAACTCAAGCTTGTTTCTCATCCCCCAGCTGTTGTCCATGATCTGGCTTTTGGGGTTTCACTGTGATATCTTGACCTTTGAACTCATAGGCTCAGACCCTCCCCTGGAGAGCTTATGTGGTTGGTGTGTTTATCCCCCAAGGTTCAGGGTAATTAAGGTAGCACTGGCGATGAGGGAGGTGAACAGAGCATAGGTGGGTGGGGGAGATTGCCCAGGTGAGCCTGGAGACTGGGGACATATTACCTCCATTCTAAAGGCAGGGAACAGTTTGAAGACAGCCCAGCCTCTTGCTCTAGTGAAAAAAAAATCTATTCCTTCAAAGTTCTGACTTTCCAAACCAGAGGCCCCAAGGATCATGTATGAAAGTGAGAGGTAAGTGGTCCATGTAGTTATGTGTAACAATTTATCTTTCTCATCTTTTCTTAAATGAAATTCAAATTGAAATTCTCTTCCTCCTCCCTGAAGTTCATTAGTTCTGGATTCATTTTTTTCTGTCTTTACACACAATCACACCATATATTGGAATAGCAGATATAAAGGCACGAATCCTACTCCACAAATTCAGGTGTGTGAGACATTCACACTGCTTTATTCTCTTTAATTAAAATAAATCTAACTTCACCACTATTCCTGTCCCCAAACACTGGCTGGCAGGAAATTCAGTCTTTGTCACTGCTGCTGTTCTCTCTTCTGACCTCCAGGATCTCTGAATCTTAAGCACCTATTGCATTATCTGCTTCTGTCCCTTAGGGAACATTTCCACCACTAAATCTAGGAAGCCTGCCATGCAAGGACCCCCTACATCTCTTCTTAAGCCTCCAGGGTTGGCCCCCATTATCCCCCTTTATTCTTACGAGTTCCTTCTGGCTAAATCATAAAAATAGCAAACATTTGTTAAAAGTTCACAACAGCCAGATAATATGCTCTTCACCACCTGCGTGAGCTCATCTGCTCATCACAATAGCTCCTGAGTTGGGAAGAGTGTCATCTGCTTCATTGTATAGGAAAGGAAATGGAGGCCTGAAGAGAAGTCTCTTGCTTGAGGTCATGCTGAGTAGGAACTTACAGAGCCCATGCTCCTGGGGTCCTGCCTGAGTCCCCCCACTGCCTCCCTTCTGCCCTTGGATTTAAGGCCCCTTTGACCTCTCCTTCTCAATGTCCATCAGTAATTGTACATTTCTTTTGCTGTGGGACAATCCAGGATGCCTCCCCAGGACCTAGAGCATTTTGCTATGGTGCCTTCTCTACTTCACTCTCCTCTTTTTCCCGCTGCTTCCCAGCCCAGTCTTTCTTCTGAATTCCTTCCCAGACCCTCTTCCCACTCACTCTCAGCATGTGCTCTCTGACTATAATGCTAAGCCCTGCTTATTCTCCAAGATATTTCTCCACCACCATTCAAGGTGCACACCATCTCCTTTGGGAATCATTTCCAAATCTGCCTGGTAGAACAGACAGCTTGCCTGGCTAGGCAAGCACTTCTGTAAATGAACACCAAAGCCCTAAGTTGTAGAGTTTGGAGAAACATGCTATATCAGGGATTCTAACCTTCTTGTTTTACAAAGAAAGAAACTAGCAGAGGAGGGAAGGGAAGTGCCTAAAGTCAGCAAGCCAGGAAGGGCCAAGCAGGATGGAACCCACATCTATACTCACACTACATCTGACTCATATTCCATCTCTTCATACTGGTGGGGAGGGCGGCCCATCTTTGCTTCCTCTTGGGGCATTAACCAAGGAAATGAGGACCAGAAGTTGCCTAGGAACTTGCCACTTCCCTTCCCCTAGGAACTAGATGACCTGATAGGCAGCCACACCTGTTCCCTTAGTTCTGCTGAGAATAACAACAACAACAACAACAAAAAGCTTTTAACAAATTTGTAGAAATTCTAAAATTGGAATTGGTACACAATATCCAACTTAATAACATTTCAACTGATCACAGAGACAAAATCATCACAATTTCTAGAGGAAACTGCTATAGGATTGACACACATATAATTTATTTGACAAGCACAGACTTTTTAAAAAGAGAAAACCACTATTAAATGTTACCAAAATCACTTTCGATTTGGAATATGACAGCACACTCATCGTTTCTGAGATGCTAGCCACCCAGGACCCAAAGACTGCCAGCTGTACTCTCTCCCCTGGACCCTCAAGCCTACTGCTTCCCCTCTCACCCCTCCCGCCCTGTCCACTGAACCAAGTACAAGGGCACACCACATTCCCCCTGTGGAAGCTCAGCACCTGATATAATTAGAGTAGTTAACATTTATCATGCCCCTACAAAATGCTGTACATGTCTTATCTTAATTAATCCTCACAGCAACGCTATGAAGTGAGTACTATTATTATTTTATAAATGAGGAAACAAGGCTCAGAAAGGATACACAACCTGCCAAGGTCACTACTGTGCAGTGGACTCCATTGGACTCCAGGGTCTTTGGTCTCATTTCTCATGGTTGGATGAGGGGTGATTAAATGAGAGATGCATATAAAAAGACTGGCACATGCTGGTGCTTAATATCTGTGACTGCCCTTTCTGCTTCTGAATAAATATATCTTCCACTCTTTCCCACTACACTCTCTGTGTTTTCTCTATTAGGGAGATATCCCTTTGAGTTTTTAAGGAAGGGGGCTTTAATGATGCCAGGGATGTATGCTTTGAACATCATTGCTAACTTTTCAAACATTTTGAAACAATTGCCAGAACTTAACTTCTCTCGTGTCCATTATCTGGTTTCTTTTGGTCTCTATGAATGCAAACACAGGCTATTTTATGAATATTTGCCTTTGATTCAGGGACCATGAATACAAGTGTTTATAAAAATGGGATTCCGTGTACAGGGGGAGTTGGAGAGGACCTTGATTAGTCATCCCCTATAGGAATCCAGGATTCCTGGGTCTTGCCAAGAAAAGCCTTTGAATAAAGAAGAGGGTCATGCCAGGTTGGACCATCAATAAAGTCCATCCAAGCACAGTTTCCCTGGACCCATATGCATCAAAAACGTAATGCTGAAGCATGAACTATGGGATGAACTGCCTCTGACACTCATTGCCATAGGATTACCTTAAGTAAATGACTTCACCTTTCCAAATCTCAGCTTCCTTATCCCTAAAAGTGGGATCATAGTTATACATACATAACAGGATTGTTGTGAAAATGATATTGAATGATTCATTTCAGCACTTAGTGCAGTCCCTGGCATACTATGCTCAGACATTCAGCTGTGATTATTACTAGCAGTAGCATAAACTGTTGTAATTGTAATAGTGGTTGTAGTAAAGATGTGTTCTCAGCAGGTGCTGTCCCAAGCACAAAAACAAGAATGGGACAATTCTAATTGATCTGCAACTATGCTTTCAATTTGAATTGATCTAATTAGTACACATTTTATTCACAATTTTACCCCAACTTATTCCAAATATAATAATACCTTTTGCAGTTAGAATTTAACATTAGAACTAGAAGATGGAAAATCATGTTGAAGAAAAAGAGTGGAGACATTAGAAACAACTAAGGCTGAATCTCACCTTCAGTTCTGACCTTTCTAGTAACCAGTACAAAAGGGAAGTCAGATGGGCCATGACATACTCATTATCTGATGTTTTGTACATATTAGTTTTGTGTGAATCCAGATTAGCAAAGCTGTTTCTCTTAGAATTTGTTATAGCAATTGCTACTAACAAAAAACAATTTCATCAGCCATCTCAGTAGGGAAACTTGTCTATTTTCTCCACTGATCTGTAAATCCTGTGACAGGAGGAGCTGTGTTATAATCATATTTGTGTATTCTAAGCATACTCCCTGTCCTCGGTAGGTACTTAAACATTTTTGGAATGATGTCTTAGTCCACTGTGTGCTGCTATAACAGAATACCATAGACAGGGTCATTTATAATAAGCAGACATTTATTTCTCACAGTTCCAGAGGCTGAGAAGTCCAGGATCAAGGTGCCAGCACTGCGCAAGGGCCTTCTTGCAATGTCATCTCATGGTGGAATGCAGAAAGTAGGACGAGAGAGAGGGAGTAAAAGGGGGCCAAATCCCCTTCCCTTAATAGCAATTCCATTCATGTGATAAAAGCATTAAACCATTCATGAGGGCACAATCATCATAGCCTAATCATCTCTTAAAGATCTCACCAATGGCAATTAAATTTCTAACACGTGCTTTTTGGGGAACACATTTGATCTAGAGTAAATGATGAGATAAATTGCATATAAATTCCTTAGCCCTCAGACTGGTAATTTGATAATGGTTGCTCAAAGTCACATGCAAAATTTGAGTCCAGGTCCCCTTGACCCACAAAATTTTGTTTTTTTCTAATACTCTACTATTCTAGTTATCTATTTCTATATTATGAATTATGCCAAGACTTAGTTGCTTGCAAACAATCATTATATTTCATAATTCTATGGGTTGCATGGACTCAGTTGGGTTGCTCTTCTTCAGGGACTTGGACAAAGTTAAAGTCATACAGGACAAGAGTCACCTGAAGACTACTTTGATCACATGTCTAGAATCTGGGCAGGAATGGCTGGAATACCTGTGGCTGGTCATGCATCACTTCCTCACAGCATGATGGTGCCAGGATAAGCAGACTGCTTACATGTTGCCAGGCTTATTCTTGAGTGAGCATTCAAAGAAACCATGGCAGAAGCTGCAAGGCTTCTTCTGACCTAGTTTAAGAAGTCATATAGAAACATTTCTACCATATTATATTAAAGCAATTACATGCCCACATGGATTCAAGAGATAGAGGGATAGACTCCATCTCTTAATGGGAGAGGACTTACTTGTTTCTGGGAGGCAAATTACAGTAATCCATGCAGTAAACTATTTTCAAAAAAAGCTACAGTAATCAGGATAGTCAGGTATTGATGTTAGAATACACAAGGAAATCAATAGAATGAAATAAACAGTCCAGAAATAGATCTATACATTTATACTTAATTGATCTTTGACAAAGGTCGAACAAGCATAGTCTTTTCGACATATGATACTGGAACTGACTATCCATACAGAAAGATATATAAAATTTATCCATAACAAAAAATTTAAGTTGTGTAATATATATAAGTTAATTTGAGAGGAGTCATAGACTTAAATATAAAAGGTAAAGCTATAAAGCTTGTAAAAGTAAACATAAGATAATATTTTTGCAACTTTGTTATAGATTTCTTAGACAAGACACAAGAGAAAGACCCTACAAGAAAAAAATTGATAAATGGGACTTCCTCCTTTTGCTAATCAAAGATAACATTAAGAAAACATAAAGGCAAGCTACAGATGGGAGAAACCATTTGCATTGTATATATATATATATATATGCATGACAAAGAATTTGTAAATAGAATCTATAAAGAACTTTCACAACTCAAAATTTAAATGACAAACAACCCAATTTAAAATTCAAACAAAAGGCTTGAATAATAGACTGACTTAGCTATCCAGCCTACATCTTCCTCCTGTGCTGGATGCTTCCTGCCCTTGAATATCAGACTCCAAGTTCTTGAGCTTTGGGACTCGAACTGGCTTCCTTGCTCCTCAGCTTGCAGATGGCCTATTGTGGAACTTTGTGATTGTCAAGGAGGCCCTCACCCGTGCTGACCAGAAGTCATGTCCTTGGACTTCCTAGGCCCCAGACTGGCACAACTCTCAGAAGAACACCTAGTGACGTCAGTTCTCCAAAGGAGAATTTCTTCCACCAGAATCGCAGATCATGGCAGACAGGAGACAGGACTAGATTGCAGCTCTGACTTGGACAGAGAAGTGTGTGGAGGCTCGCATGGTGAATTTTAGCTCCAGAACGACTGCAGGAATAAATCAGGAATCCTGAGAGGAGCCACAGACTCTCTGAAGGAAGCAGACTGCTCCTACAGGACCCGGGAGACACCCCAAATACTGTGCTGGTATCGATGGCTCAGAGATCCATAGATGGTTCACATCACAGGACTCTGTGCAGACAACCCCCAGTACCAGCCCAGAGCCTGATAGACTTGCTAGGTGGTTAGACCTAGAAGAGAAATAACAATCACTACAGCTCAGCTCTCAGGAAGCCATATCCATAGGAAAAGGGGGAGAGCACTACATCAAGGGAAGACCCTGTGGGACAAAAGACTCTGAACAATAGCCTTCAGCCCTAGACCTTCCCTCTGAAAGAGCCTATCCAAATGAAAAGGAACCAGAAAACCAACTCTGGTAATATGACAAAACAAGACTCTGTAACACCGCCAAAAAAAATATCATACTAGCTCACCAGCAATGGATCCAAACCAAGAAGAAATCCCTGATCTACCTGAAAAAGAATTCAGGAGGTTAGTTATTAAGATAATCAAGGAGGCACCAGAGAAAGGTGAACCCCAATGCAAGGAAATCCAAAAAACAAGAAATGAAGGGAGAAATATTCAAGGAAGTAGATAGCATAAAGTAAAAACAATAAAAACTTCAGGAAACATTGGACACACTCATAGAAATGCAAAATGCTCTGGAAAGTCTCAGCAATAGAATTGAACAAGTAGAATAAAGAAATTCAGAGCTCAAAGACAAGGTCTTCCAATTAACTCAATCCAACAAAGACAAAGAAACAAGAATAAGAAAATATAAACAAAGCCTCCAAGAAGTCTAAGATTATGTCGAATGACCAAACCTAAGAATAATTGGTGTTCCTGAGGAAGAAGAGAAATCTAAAAGTTTGGAAAACATATTTTGGGGCATAATCGGGGAAAACTTCGCTGGCTTTGCTAGAGACCAAGACATCCAAATACAAGAAGCACAAAGAACACCTGGGAAATTCATCACAAAAAGATCATTGCTTAGGCACTTTGTTATCAGGTTATCTAAAGTTAAGACAAAGGAAAGAATCTTAAGAGCTGTGAGGCAAAAGCATCAGGTAACATATACAGGAAAACGTATCAGATTAACAGCAGATTTCTGAGCAGAAACCCTATAAGCCAGAAGGGATTGAGGACCTACCTTCAGCCTCCTCAAACAAAACAGTTATCAGCCAAGAATTTTGTATCCAGCAAAACTAAGCATCATATATGAAGGAAAAATACAGTCTTTTTCAGACAAACTAATCCTGAGAGAATTCACTACTACCAAACCACCACTACAAGAACTACTAAATCTTGAAACAAATCCTGGAAACACATCAAAACAGAACCTCTTTAAAGCATACATCTCACAGGACTTAAGAAACAAAAATACAATTTAAAAAGCAAAAACAAAAAGCCACGGTATACAGGCAACAAATAGTATGATGAATGGAATGGTACCTCACATCTCATTATTAACATTGAATGTAAATGGCCTAAATGCTCCACTTAAAGGATACAGAACTGTGGAATGGATAAGAATTCACCAGCCAACTAACTGCTGCCTTCAAGAGACTCATCTAACACAAAAGGACTCACATAAATTTAAAGGGGTGGAAAAAGTCATTTCATGCAAATGGACACCAAAAGTGAACAGGGGTAGCTATTCTTATATCAGAAAAAACAAACTTCAAAGCAACAGCAGTTAAAAGAGACAAAGAGGGACATTACATAATGGTAAAAGGCCTTGTCCAACAGGAAAATATCACAATCCTAAACACATACGCACCGAACACTGGAGTTTCCAAATGTATAAAGCAATTACTAATAGACCTAAGAAATGAGATAGACAGCAACACAATAATAGTGGAGGACTTCAATACTCCCCAGACAGCACTAAACAGTTCATCAAGACAGAAAGTCAGCAAAGAAACAATGGATTAAAACCATACCTTGGAAGAAATGGACTTAACAGACATTCCATCCAACCACTGCAGAATACACATTCTACTCAACAGCGCATGGAACTTTCTCCAAGATAGACCATATGATAGGTCATAAAATGGGCCTCAATAAATTTAAGAAAATTGAGATTATATCAATCACTCACACAGACCACAGTGGAATAAAACTAGAAATCAACTCCAAAAGGAACATTCAAAACCATGCAAATACATGGAAATTAAATAATCTGCTCCTGAATGATCATTGGGTCAAAAATGAAATCAACATGGAAATTTAAAAATTCTTCAAATTGAAGGACAATAGTGACAAAACCTATCAAAATCTCTGGGATCCAGCAAAGACGAAAGTTCATAGCCCTAAAGCCCTACTATCAAAAAGACTGAAAGAGCACAAACTGACATTCTAAGGTCACACTTCAAGGAACTAGTGAAACAAGAACAAACCAAACCCAAACCCAGCAGAAGAAAGGATATAACAAAGATAAGAGCAGAACTCAATGAAATTGAAACAAAGAAAAATACAAAAGATAAATGAAACAAAAAGCTGATTCTTTGAAAAGATAAATAAAATTGATAGACCAGTAGCAAGACTAACTAAGAAAAGACAAGAGAAAATCCAAATAATCTCAATAAGAAATGAAACGGGAGATATTACAACTGACACCACAGAAATACAAAAGATCATTCAAGGCAATTATGAACACCTTTACACACATAAACTAGAAAACCTAGAAGAAATTGATAAATTCTTGAAAAAATTCAGCCCTCCTAGTTTAAATCAGGAAGAATTCGATGCCCTGAACAGAGCAATAACAAGCAGCGAGATCGAAATAGTAATTTAAAAATTACAAACAAACAAAAAAAGCCCAGGACCAGATGGATTCACAGCGAAATTCTATGAGACATTCAAAGAAGAATTGGTACTAACCCTAATGACACTATTCCACAAGACAGAGAAAGAGGGAATCCTCCTTATTTCATTCTATGAAGCCAACATCACCTTAATACCAAAACCAGGAAAGGACATAACCAAAAAAGAAAACTACAGACCAATATCCCTGATGAACATAGACGTTAAAATCCTTAACAAAATACTAGCTAACAAAATCCAAAAACATACCAAAAAGATAATCCACTATGATCAAGTGGGTTTCATATCAGGGATGCAGGGATGATTTAACATACACAAGTCAATAAATGCAAAAGACCACATAAACAGAATTAAAAACAAAAATCACATGATCATCTCAATAGGTGCAGAAAAAGCATTCAATGAAAATCCAGCATCCCTTTATGATTAAAACTCTCAGCAAAATCAGCACACAAGGAACATACCGCAATGTAATAAAAGCCATTTATGACAAAGTCACAGCCAACATAATACTGAATGGGGAAAAGTTTAAACATTCCCTCTGAGAACTGGAACAAAACAAAGATGCCTACTCTCACCACTCTTCTTCAACAGTACCGGAAGTCCTAAACAGAGCAATCAGACAAGAGAAAGAAATAAAGGACATCCAAATCAGTAAAAAGGAAGTCAAACTGTCACTGTTTGCTGACAATATGATCATTTACCTTGAAAACCCTAAAGACTACTCCAGAAAGCTCCCAGAACTGATAAAAGAATTCAGCAAAGTTTCCAGATACAAGATTGGTGTACCCAAATCAGTAGCTCTCCTATACACCAAAATGGCCAAGAGGAGAACCAAATCAAGAACTCAACCCCTTTTAAAATAACTGCAAATAAACTAACCAAGGAGGCAAAAGGCCTCTACAAGGAAAACTACAAAACACTGCTGAAAGAAATCATAGACGACACAAACAAATGGAAACACATCCATGCTCATGTATGGGTAGACTCAATATTGTGAAAATGACCATACTGCCAAAAGCAATCCACAAATTCAGTGCAATCCCTATCAAAATACCACCATCATTCTTCACAGAATTAGAAAAAACAATTCTAAAATTCATACGGAACCAACAAAGAGTTTGCATAGCCAAAGCAAGACTAAGCAAAAAGAACAAATCTGGAAGCATCACACTACTTGATTTCAAACTATACTATAAGGCCATAGTCACCAAAACAGGATAGTACTGAAATAAAAATAGGCACATAGAACAATAGAACAGAATAGAGAACCCAGCAATAAACCCAAACACTTACAGCCAACTGATCTTCAACAAAGCAAACAAAAACATAAAGTGGGGAAAGAACACCCTTTTCAACAAATAGTGCTGGGATAATTGGTTAGCCACATGTAGGATAATGAAATTGGATCCTCATCTCTCACCTTGCACAAAAATCAACTCAAGATGGATTAAGGACTTAAATCTAAGACCTGAAACTATAAAAATTCTAGAAGATAATATTGGAAAAATCCTTCTAGACATTGGCTTAGGCAAGGATTTCATGACCAAGAACCCAAAAGCAAATGCAATAAAAACAAAGATAAATAGCTGGAACTTAATTAAACTAAAGAACTTTTGCACGGCAAAAGGAACAGTCAGCAGAGTAAATAGAGAACCCACAGAGTGGGAGAAAATCTTCACAATCTTTACATCTGACCAAGGACTAATATCCAGAATCTACAACGAACTCAAACAAATCAGCAGAAAAAACAAACAAACAAACAAACAAACAATCCTATCAACAAGTGGGCAAGGACATGAATAGACAATTCTCAAAAGAAGATATACAAATGGCCAAGAAACATATGAAAAAATGCTCAACATCACTAATGACCAGGGAAATGCAAATCAAAACCACAATGTGATACCACCTTACTCCTGTAAGAATGGTCATAATCAAAAAATCAAAAAACAGTAAAGTAGGCATAAATGCAGTGATCAGGGAACACTTCTACATTGCTGGTGAGAATGTGAACTAGTACAGCCATTATGAAAAACAGTGTGGAGATTCCTTAAAGAACTAAAAGTATAACTACTATTTGATCCAGCAATCCCACTACAGGCTATCTACCTAGAGGAAAAGAAGTCACTGTATGAAAAAGATACTTGAATATGCATGTTTATAGCAGCACAAATTACAATTGCAAAATCCTGGAACCAATCCAAATGCTCATCAATCAACAAGTGGATAAAGAAACTATGATTTATATATACGATGGCATACTACTCAGCCATAAAAAGAATGAATTAATGGCATTTGCAGCAACCTGGATGACATTGGAGACTGTTATTCTAAGTGAAGTAACTCAGGAATGGAAAACGAAACATCATATGTTCTCACTGATATATGGGAGCTAAGCTTTGAGGACACAAAGGCATAAGGATGATACAATGGACTTTGGGGACTTGTGGGAAAGAGTGGGAGGGAGGCAATGGGATAAAAGACTATAAATAGGGTACAGTGTATACTGATTGGGTGATGGGTGCACCATAATCTGACAAATCACCACCAAAGAATTTACTCATATAATCAAACACTACCTGTACCCCAATAACCTATGGAAAAATCAAAATAAATGAAAATAAAAGGCTTGAATAGACACATCACAAAAGAAGGTATGCAAATGACGAGTAATCTTCAACATTGTCAATTCAACATCAGTAGTAGTCAGGGTCATGCAAATTAAAACCATAGTAACATACCATTGCATAACCACTAAGATGGCTAAGATTAAAAAGATTGACAGTATTAAGTGTTGGTAAGAATGTGAAGCAACAGGAATTTTCATATATTGCTGGTGGGAATATAAAATTGTGTCACCATTTTAGAAAACTGTCTGTCTCTTGTAAAGTTAAATATGCACATGCCCTGTGACCCAGAAATTTCACTTCTAAATATTTACCTAATATAAATAAAAATGTATGTTCACAAAAACACTTGCAGAAGAAAGTTAATAGCAGTTTCATTCATAATAACCCCAAACTAGGAGCAACTCAAATTTCTGTTAATGTGAGAATGGATAAACACATTTTGATACAGTCATACAATGGGATATTGCTCAGCAATAGACACAAATAATCAATATATGCCAAACATGAGAAAATCTCAAAAACATCATGTCAAGTGAAAGCAGCCACACACAAAACAGAATCATTCAGGTGAATTTGAAGAACAAGAAGAACTATATTGTTAGCAGACAGAAAAGTATTTGCAGCTAGTATCAGGTAGGAGTGCAGAGATAGATGGGTAACAGACATAGGGAAACTTTCTCTGGTGAAAGAAATATTTTTCTTGATTTAGGTGAAGATTACATGTGTATATAGTGCTGTCAAAATTCATGAAACTGCACATTTTAGATTACAGTATTTTCCACTTAGTTATGCTTCAAAAAGCTGCCCAAAAGTAGGGAGAAAGAAAGAAAGAAAGAAAGAAAGAAAGAAAGAAAGAAAGAAAGA
>NC_045446.1:102370558-102447514 GCF_002776525.5 Piliocolobus tephrosceles | reverse complement strand
AAGAAAGAAAGAAAGAAAGAAAGAAAGAAAGAAAGAAAGAAAGAAAGGAAGAAAGGAAGAAAGGAAGAAAGGAAGGAAGAAAGGAAGAAAGGAAGAAAGGAAGAAAGGAAGAAAGGAAGAAAGGAAGAAAGGAAGGAAGGAAAGGAGGGAGGGAGGGAGGAAGGAAGGAAGGAAGGAAGGAAGGAAAGAAGGAAGGAAGGAAGGAAGGAAGGAAGGAAGGAAGGAAGGAAGGAAAGAAAGAAAGAGAAAGAAAGAAAGAAAGAGAAGGAAGGAAGGGAGAGAGAGAGAAAGAAAGAAAAGAAGGAAGGAAGGAGAGAGAGAGAAAGAAAGGAAGGAAGGAAGGAAAGAGAGAGAAAGGAAGGAAGGAAGGAAGGAAGGAAGGAAGGAAGGAAGGAAATAGAAAGATGGAACAGGCAGGGAAATAGAAAACATATGGTAGGACAGTAGATGTAACCCAAACATAGCAACCATCGCAGTACATATAAATATGCCAGATCCTGCAATTAAAAGATAAATATTTGTCTGATTGTATTTTTAAAATTCCAACTATTTGCTAATTGTAAGAAGCACATCTAAAACCTAAGCTACAGAAAGGTTGAAAGTAAAAGGATAGTGGGGAAAATATCTATGCAAATGTTAACCAAAGAAAAGCTAGTGGAGCTATATTATTATCAAATAATGTGGATTTTAAGGTTGAAAAGATTACTAGAGAAAAAGAGAAACACTTGAAGTGGTCAAGGTTTCAATTCACCAGATAGAAAATTGTAATTCTAAATTTATATGAACCTGGCCTGAAAATATTTAAAGTAACAACTGAGAGGTGAACTAGATAAGCCAAATCATAGAAGATTTTAACTCACTTCTTTCAGTAACTGATAGAAAAGCAGCCCAAGAAATTGGTAAAAATATGAGGGATTTTAGCAATACAAAGTTTAGATTTAACTTAATGAACAAATAAAACATCATACCCCCAAACTAAAGAATACGAATAATTTTCCAGTGTTTGTGGAACATCTGCAAAACTGATCATATATCAGGCCACAAAATAAGTCTCAACAAATTTCAAAAATCGAGATTGTGAATAGATGTTCTGACAAAAAAGGAATCAAACTAAAAATAAATTGTAAAAAGATACAAACAAAACTTGCTATATATATTTTAAAAATATACTTCCAAATACTCCATAAGTCAAAAATTAATTATGATCAAAATCTTATGATATTTTAATCACAAATAATAAAAATGTAAAATACCAAAAACTGGTAGGATGTAACTAAAACAATGTTTAGAGAGAAATTTATAGTTAAAGCACATGTGGTAAAATACAAGAAAAGAATAAAGACATCAGTGATATAAGCAACCATCCTAAAAGTTTAGGAAAAAAAAAACAAACCCCAGCAAATTAAACCCTATGAAAGCAAGAGGAAGAAAATAATAAATTTAAAGGCAGAAATTAATTAACTATAAACACACCTAAAATGGAGAGGATAAACAGAGCCGAAAGTTGATTCTTTGAAAACAGTTATAAACTTGATAAATCCTTGGTAAATCTGATTAAGAAAAAGAGAAAGAGAAGTTACCAACGTCAGGAATGAAGAAGACATCCTGCCTTATACACACATTAAACGGACGTTAAGAGGACAGTATAAATAGCTTTGTATCAGTAAGTTTGAAAATTTGACAAAACAAAAAATTTCTTAGGAGAAACACAACTTGAAATCGACATGAGAAAAATATTGAACATATGAATGTAAAATTATTAAAGAAATTAAACATGTAATTGAAAATCTTCTCCCCAAGAAAATGTTTCCAGGCCCATGTGGTTTCAATGGTGAATTCTGCCAAATGTTAAGAAAGAAAATAATGCTAATCTTATACAAATTATTCTAGAGAATAAAGATAAAGTAGTACTAACCAACTTGTTTTATGAGGCCAAAATAATTTTAGCATCCAACCTTACAAAAACATGATGATAAAGAAAAACTATAGGTGGTCTCATTCAGAACATGGAAGCCAATAACTAAACAAAATATTAGCGAACGGAATCAGCAACGTACAAAGGCTAAGGCATGAGATCAAATAGGGTTTACTCTAAGAAAGCAAATTTAGTTTACACTCAAAATTCAGTCAATCTAATTCATAAACAACACAACAAAAAATTCATGTGATCATCTTAATAGATGAAGAAAAAGCATTAAAATTCAGTATCCATTCATCATTAAAACAAACAGGCAAACAAAAATTATTTAGTAAAGTAGAACTTATTAGCCTGATAAAGTAAATCTACAACAAACCTATAACAAACATCAAACTTAATGATGAAGTGTTGAAAACTTTCCTTTTGAAATAACAAATGAAAGATTTGAATAATACAGTTAACTGGCTGACACTATTCTCAGTCAATGTCAAACTGGAGGTCTGATTCAGAGCAAAGAAGCAAGAAAAAAACGGTACAGAAATTAGAAAGTTGGGGAGAGAGAAAGACCTCTTGTATGTCTTCTTTTAATTTTTAATTTTTCTAATTTTTAAACTTTTATTTTAGGTTCAGGGGTACACGTACAGTTTTGTTATATAGGTAAACTTGTGTCACAGGTGTTTATTGTACAGATTATTTTGTCCAACAGGTACTAAGCCTAGTACTCAACAATTATTTTTTCTGATCCTCTCCCTCCTTCTACCCTCTGTCCTCTGGTAGGCCCCAGTGTCTGTTGTTCCCCTCTTTGTTTCCATGTGTTCTCATCATTCAGCTAACACATATAAGTGAGAACATGTAGTATTTGATTTTCTGTCCCTGTGCCAGTTTGCTCAGGCCTCCAGCTTCTTCCATGTTCCTACAAAGAACATGATCTTTTTCTTTTTTATGGCTGTGTAGTATACCATGATGTATATGCATCACATTTTCTTTACTCAGTGTGCCATTGATGGGCATTTAGGTTGATTCTATGTCTCTGCTATTGTCAATAGTGCTGCAGTGAACATACATATGCATCTGTCTTTGTGGTAGAACAATTTCTATTTCTCTGGGTATATGCTAATAATGGAATTGCTGGGTCGAATTATAGTTTTGTTTTTAGCTCTGAGGAATTGTCACACTGCTTTCCACAATGGTTCAACTAATTTACACTCCCACCAATAGTTTATAAGCATCTCCTTTTCTCCACAACCTCGCCAGCATCTTTTTTTTTTTTTCTTTTTAATTATAGCCATTCTGACTGGTACGAGATGGTATTTCATTGTGGTTTTGTTTTGTATTTCTCTAATGATCAGTGATACTGAGCTTTTTTTCACATATTTGTTGGGCCACGTGTATTGTATCTTTTTTTGAAAAGTGTCTGTTCACATCCATTGCCACTTTTTATTGGGGTTGTTTATTTTCTTGTAAATTTGTTTAAGTTCCTTATAAATGCTGGATATTAGAACTTTGTCAGATGCATAGTTTACAAAAATTTTCTCACATTCTGTAGGTCGTCTGCTTACTCAGTTGATAGATTCTTTTCCTGTGCAGAAGCTCTTAAGTTTAATTAGATCCCATTTGTCAATTTTTGTTTTTATTGTGATTGTTTTGGCATTTTCATTGTAAAATCTTTGCCTGTTCCTATGTCCATAATGGTATTGCCTAGACTGCCATCCGGGGTTTTTATAGTTTGGGGTTTTACATTTAAGTCTTCAACCCATCTTGAGTTGATTTTTGTATATGTTGTAAGGTAGGGGTCCAGTTTCAATCTTCTGCATGTGGTAAGCCAGTTACCCCAATACTATTTATTGACTAGGGAGTTCTTTCCCCATTGCTTGTTTTTGTCAGCTTTGTTGAAGATTAGATGGCTGTAGATGTACAGTATTATTTTAGGGCTCTCTATTCAGTTTCATTGGTCTATGTGTCTATTTTTGTACCAGTACCATGCTGTTGTGGTTACTGTAGCCCTGTAGTATAGTTTGAAGTCAGGTAACATGATGCCTCGAGTTTTGTTCTTTTGCTAAGATTGCCTTGGCTATTCAGGCTCTTTTTTAGTTCCATAAAAATTTTAAAATAGTTTTTTTTTTCAGTTCTGTGAAGAATGTCATTGGTAGTTTCATAGGAAATACATTAAATCTGTAAATTGCTTCAGGCAGTATGACCATTTTAATGACATTGATTCTTCCTATCCATGAGCATGGAATGTTGTTTGTGTTATTTCTGACTTCTTTGAGCAGTGTTTTGTAATTCTCATTGTTCAGATCTTTCACCTCCTTCGTTAGCTGTATTCCTAGGTATTTTATTCTTTTTGTGGCTATTGTGAATGGAATTGCATGCCTGATTCGGCTCTTGGCTTGGCTGTTGTTGGTGTATAAGAATGCTAGTGATTTTGTATGTTGATCATGTTTCCTGAAACTTTGCTGAAGCTGTTTATCAGCTGAAGGATCCTTGAGGCTGAGACTATGTGGTTTTCTAGATATAGAATAATGTCATCTGCAAACAGGGATAGTTTGACTTCCCCTCTTCCTATTTGGATGCTCTTTATTTCTTTCTCATGCCTAATTGCTCTGGCCAGAACCTCCAGTATTATGTTGAATAGCAGTGGTGAGAGAGGGCATCCTTGTCTTGTCCCTTTTCAAGGGAATGCTTCCAGCTTTTGCCCATTCAGTATAATGTTGGCTATGGGCTTGCCATAGATGGCTCTTACTATTTTGAGGTATGTTCCTTCAATACATACTTTATTGAGAGTTTTTAGCATGAAAAGATATTTAATTTTATCAAAAGCCTTTTCTGCCCCTCTTGTGATAATCATGTGGTTTTTGTCTTTAGTTCTGTTTATGTGATGGATCACATTTATTAATTTGCATATGTTGAACCAACCTTCCCTCCCAGGGATAAAGTGTGCTTGATTGTGGTGGATTAGCTTTTTGATGTGCTGCTGGATTCAGTTTGCAAGCATTTTGTTAGGATTTTTGCATCTGTGTTTGTCAAGCATATTTACCTGAGGTTATTTTTTTCTTGTGTGTCTGACAGGTTTTGTATCAGGATGATGCTGGCTTCATAGAATGAGTTGAGGAGGAGTCCCTCCTCCTCCTCAGTTTTTTGGAATAGTTTTAGTACCAGCTCTTCTTTGTACATCTGGTAGAATTCAGCTGTGAATCTCTGGTCCTGGGCTTTTTTTGGTTGGTAGGCTATTTCTTACTGATTCAAATTCAGAGCTCATTATTGGCCTGTTCAGGGAGTTAATTTCTTCCTGGTTCAGTCTTGGGAGAGTGTGTGTGTCTAGGAATTTATCCACCTCTTCAAGTTTTTCTAGTTTGTATACATAGAGGTGTTTGTAGTAGTCTCTGATAAGTTTTTGTATTTCTGTGGGGTCAATGGTAATGTCCCCTTTGTCATTTCTGATTGTATTTATTTGAATCTTCTCTCTTTTCTTCTTTATTAGTCTAGTTGGTGGACTATCTTATTAATTTTTTTCAAAAAACCAATTCCTGGGTTCATTCAGGTTTTGAATACTTTTTTGTGTCTCAATCTCCTTCAGTTCAGCTCTGATTTTTGTTATTTCTTGTCTTCTGCTAGCTTTGGGGTTGATTTGCTCTTGCTTCTCTATTTCTTTTAGTTGTGATGTTAAGTTGTTAATTTATGCATAGTGGTCAGTAGGTAGGCTCTTGCTCAGCTGTGTGGCTCCCCTATATTTCCTCACATTTGCAGCCATACTCCCTCTCAATGCTTTGAAACTGTGGGTCCCTCTCCCACTTGAGTGCTGACTGTAGATCATGGCTTGGCACTCCCAAGCTACCCATCACAGCTCTAGGGTGATCTCAGGGTTTATGTTTCCTCCCCAGCTTGGAGCCAGCAGGAAAAGGGACCTTAGCAGTGGTCGTGGCCAATGGTCTTTTGCTTGAAACCTGGGGACTCCATGCCACAGAGGTGCAGATCAGTTCCTCCATGTGATCAGAACAGGATGGGGGTCTGTGTTGTGAGCCCAAGCTGGGGGATTCCCTGCCTGGTGATGAACAGGGGGAGTGGGTAGGACCTGTGGGAGATGGATTGGCCACCTCTTTTCGGGTTGACTGCTGCTTATTGGAGGTGCGGATAGGGTACTTAAGGTCTTTGCTCCTTCATTAGTCCGAGGGTAGTATGGGCAGTACCACTGTAGAGGCAATGGCAGAGGGGCTTTCAGTTTCCCCTGGGGGCTCCACCTCCAAGAAATGTGGACCCGCTGTTACTGGGGTGTTCAGCCAGTGGGGTAGGGCAGCTGCCCTGTTGGCATGAGCTTGGGGCTCTGCTTGTTGGGGAGCAGGGGATTAAGGGCTCATTAGGAGGAGAGACTGGTTTCCTCTCTGTATGGTGACTGTGGCATGCTGTACGCTCAGGTGTAGCCCTCAGGCTCTTGTTTCTTCCCCAGACTGTGGGCAGCAGGGATAGGACCACTTCTGTGGCAGTAGCAGACAGACTGTCAGATGCCTCCGGGAGCCTCGCCCCAGGGAAACTCAGGGCCACTAGCAGTAGGTATGCTCAGCCGTGAGTGGGGCAATGTTTTAAGGAGCCCTTCCTAGTGGAGTGGGGCATGGGGCTCCCAGGGAAGAGGAACTAGACTCCTTTCTGTATGGTAGCTGCATTGTGCTGGAGGTGCCAGTGTAGTGGGTAGGCCCTTTGTTCTTTCCCCAGCCTGAGGACTGTTAGGGCAGTAGCACTGCCACTGCAGTAGCAGAGGAATTGTAGGTTGACTCTGGGATTTCCTCTCTGGAGAAATGCTGGGCTGCCTCTGATTGAAGTGGTCAGGTCAGAGCAGGGTGGTAGCGTTGAGTCCCAGGTCTAGTGGCCCTACCCAGTGAGGAGAAGTGAGGACCAGCACCTGCGTGGAGAATAGCCCAGTCAATTTCCATAAGGTGGGTGCTCTGTGCTGGGGCTCCATCAGCTCCTGGCCCCTGTGGACTCTCCAGAGTCTGGAGACAGTAAAGGCCGGGGCTGCAAGATGGCAAAGATGGCAAACTACCCCTCCCACTGGGAGCTCTGTCCAGGGAGTTGCAGAGCTGCTTCTGGCTCAAGAGCCCCAGCAGGGTGTGTCTGAAGACCCTGACTGGGAGGACCCACCCAGTGAGGAGATACAGGATCAGGAATCCACATAACAAACAGTCTGCCCACTTTTCCTAGGGCTGCTGCAGTATGCTGAGGGTCTGCTCCAGTCCCTAGTCACCTGAGATTTTCCAGTACCTGAAGGTATCAACAGTGAAGGCTGTGAAACAACTAACATGGCACCTGCTCCTCCCTCTGGGAGCTCCATCCCAGGGAGATATGGACCTGTTGCCGGCTGAAACACACTGGAGGGGGTGGTTGGAGACCCCAGTCAGGAAGCCCCACCCAGTTAAAAGAAACGGGATTGGGGACCTGCGTAAAAAAGCAGTCTGGTGGCTTTTTCATAGAGCAGCTGTGCTGTGCTAGGGGTCCATTCCAGCCTGCAGTCACCTTGGACTCTCCAAGTTCTGAAAGCCAGAGCAGCTAAGGCTGCCAAAGAGCAAAGACGGCAGCCCACCCCTTCCTCTGGGAGCTTCGTCCCAGGGAGGTTTGGAACTACTGCTGGCTGGAAAACACTGGTGGGCGTGGTTGTAGACCTCAGACAGGAGATTCTGCCCAGTAAAGAGAAACAGAATCTGAGACCTGCATGAAAAAGCTGTTGGCCACGTCTCCAGAGCTGCCGCACATGCCAGAGGACCACTCCAGTCCCTCGCCGCCTCAGATTCCCCAGATCCCAAAGGCAACAACAGCTAAGGCTGTGAAATAGCAAAGCCGTAAGGCTCCTTGAAGAAAATATAGAATATTTTTATGACCTTGTGGTAGGGAAAGACATCTAACTGTAACAAGACCCAAAAAAGTTGCTAAGCATAAATAAAAGATCAGTGAATTGGACCACATTAAATTAAGAACTTCTGTTCATCAAAACACACTATTAAGAGAGAGAAAAGGCAAGCAAGCATATATGGAAAAGATTTTGTAACACATAACCAACAAAGACTTCATTGCCATAACATAAAAAAGACGTCTTACAAATCAGTAAGTAAAATATATACAACCTTATAGAACAATCTGCAAGAGTCACCAGTAGGCACTTCACAAAAGAGGATATTCAATTGCCCAATAAATATATGAAAAGGAAGTCAGCTTGTTAGTAATCAGTGAAATGCAAAAATTGAAAGCAAATTGAAGCATACTGAAAGAGAACCCTACCCAGAATGGCTAAAATTAAAAGATATGACCATAATAAGCTTTGGCAAAGATATGGAGCAAAAGAACTCTCATACACTACTGGTAGGGTTGAAAATTGGTATAATCCCCTCGGATAATAGTTTGACGTATCTCTCAAAACCAAGCATACATGTCTGTTACCCAGCAATTTCACATGAACACGAAGAGACATGCTCAATAATGGTTATAGCAGCTCTGTTTGCAACAGTCCCAAACTGGAAACAACCCAAATGTCTATTAATAATAGAATGGTTAAATAATTTGTGCTGTATTTATAAAAAAGAATTTGAGGCTGGGTGCGGTAGCTCATGCCTATAATTCCAGCACTTTGGGAGGCCAAGGTGGGCAGATCACTTGAGGTCAGGAGTTTGAGGTCAACATGGCAAAACCCCATCTCTACTAAAAATACAAAAAAATAGCTGGGTATGGTGGTACATGCCTGTAGTCCCAGCTACTTGGGAGGCTGAGGCACGGGAATTGCTTGAAGTGGGTGGCAGTGGCGGGGGCAGAGAGGGCAGAGTTTGCAGTGAGCTGAGATCGTGCCACTGTACTCCAGCCTGGGTGACAGAGTGAGACTCTGTCTCAAAGAAAAAAAAAAGGAATTTGATATAACAATGAAAATAAATGAAATCCAGCCATAATATATATAAATCTCATAAACATAACATCGATCAAAACAAGCCTGACACAAAAAGCATATGGTATGACTTCATTTTTTAATAATTCTAATAACTATAGTATGTAGAGATGCCGGATGAAATGATACAATTGAAAAATGCAAGTAAGTAAAATTAAGGAATGCAAGTAAAATGAAGATATGTGTAATAGTATGTAGAGATGCCTAATTAAGTGATAAAATTCAGAAATGCAAGTATTAGCCACAAAAATCTGGCCAGTAGTTATCTCAGCAGGGGACAGGAGGGTGACCTGTAGCAGGCCTGAGGGGTCTTCTGGGACACTCTTCCATTTTTATTTGGGTGCTGGTTCTGCGGTTGTTTGCTTTGTGATAATTAATTGAGCTGTACATTTTTAAGTCACTTTCTGTTACATATGTCACATTCAACAATAAATAGTTAGGAAACAAAAGAGAGATAGAGTTGGTGACACGTACCCTAGGAACCCCAGGGAGACTGCTTTCTAGGTTGAAATGAGTCCATTTGTTAGTGTTCTTTAGACGGAGCGGTGCCCATGAGAACAAAAGGAAAATAACCTGGAAACTTAGTGGAGGGTCCTCCCAGGCAAAAGTGTAGGTTGTCATGCAAATTAGATGTAAAACTAGCTAGATCTGCTTCACTGGAGGGTGGCAGGGCTGGTAAAGAGCCAAACACAAAAATTTGTTTGGATGGCAGCTGCCTGAGAAGCCAGAATCAGGGCTGCAGAGGTGGTTTGCACTTCCCAAATCTGGTGGTTTGGGAAGATGTGGCAGTAGAAGGGGCTAATCAAAATGGTAGTCTCCTTAGAACCCAATCCCACAGTTCCGGCCCAGTAGCTTCCCATGGGTCTGGCATTGGGAGCCAGAGTAAAGCTAAAGGAGGAGGTACCTGAAGCCTCATGTAGGCACTGGGAAAATGATGCCTCCTCCTTCCACAGCAGAGGAGGATGCTGCTAACAGGAGCTAGTGGAGGCTCTAGGAGGAACCTGTGCCTGTGAAACAGGTTGAAGCTCCCATCTCCAAGGCATCCTACCTGCCTTGCTGTCTGTGCTCCCTTTATGTTTTCTCTGTGTTCCTCTCTCAAACCTTTCAGGGAAATTGCACTCTGCTTAATTAGAACCTGAGTCTGGAGCTTCCTTTCCCATACTGTCTTTGGGCCTGGGCAGGTTTTTGAGTGTGCTGACTTCAGCAGCAGCTGACAGTCCAGTTCTATCAGAGACAGCAGTTGGCACTTGGCACGGGGCAGGGGCTTCTGGATGAAATGATTCCAGAAGCATTGTGCTTGGTCTGATGGTGAAGGTATTGTCTCCAGCATTAGACTGACCTGGGTTTGAGACCAGGGTTGGCCACTTACTGGCTGTGAGCTATGTGACCTTGGCAAATTGCTACAAATGTGTAAGTTTTAAATAACAGTGCATCGAAAGCACTTAGTATGGTGCCTGGCACATAGAAAGTGCTCAGTAAGCACTATTGTTTTATTTTTTGTTTATCATCATCAGCAGCAGCAGCAGCAGCAGCATCCCACCCAGATCCAAGAGATTATTGAGCCTTCTTTTCAGTAGGAAGCAAATAGGAAATGGACTTTGGAGAAAGGCACTCCTTACCTCCTTGTGGAGAAATGAAAGGGAGCCTTTTTAGGATGAAGCACAAAGCTTTAGCCCCTCTACACACTGGAGTTGGTGCATTGGCTCTCTTGAGTGTAGGTCCAGAGGCTGCAAGGAGGCACTTTGTCTTTCCTCTTGGCTGAGGCTGTTTTCTGCCCAGGGGCAGGACACAGGTTGTCTCAAAAAGCAGGGGCATCCTTGCCCTGGCACTTTATTGCTGGACATACCAGACAGTGCGACACACCTAGAAGAGGTGCCATCTCTGCTACTTTCTGTATGTGCCACGTTCATGTTTTTTATTGCTGTCTCTAATGTCATTCCATCATGGTCCTAAGAAATGTCAGGTCAACATCTTTCCAAAGGAAGTACATTGTAAAGGTGCCAGTTTGAGGGAATATGCTTAAAAGAAATGACCACCATTTCTCTCTCTGCCCAGGGTGAACACGAGGAGCCAAGTGTGAAGAAGCAAATAGTGGTAGAAGCACAAAGGCCACATGCAAGTGAGATTGGGAAATGGAGGAAGCCAGGGCCAGAGCCAGCAGCTGGGGTCCTCTGGGTAGCACCTGCTTGCATGGTCCACATAAAGAGACTGGAAGAGAAATCAGAGCAGAGGGATGTGGTAGGTTTTCTGCAAAAGTGGCCACCAACAATCTCTCCCATCTCTGGACATGTGTGTCCCTCCCATAATGAAACAGATTCCATTTCCTCTTCTCTCAAATCCAGGCCAGTCCCATGACTTGCTTTGACCAACAGAATGCAGCAGCAGCAGCAGCTATGCAGTGTAATTTCCAGTCCTAGGCCTTAAGGGGCCTTGCAGCTTCTGTTTCCACCCCCCAGGATCCAGCCAACATGTAACAGTGGTCACCAGGCACCACTAAATGAGGAGAGGCTGTGTCGAAAGAGAATGGCTCAGCCAGGCCAAGCTGCTACAGCAACCCCAGCTAAAGCACATGGCACATGTAAAGTCACTGAGAGTGATCCAGCCCAGCTCCCAGCTGAAGGCAGCTGCACACATGACCCTGGCCAACCCCATGTGGAGAAGAACCACCCAGCTGAGTCTTGCTAGCCCATGGACTGATGAAAAGATATTAAATCCTTGTTATTTAAGCTGCTGAGGGGCTAGGTCCCTAGGCAGCAACAGATAACTGAAATAACAATTGTTTACAGACACTGAAAGGCAGCTCAGTTAACTCCACTAATTCCCCAGTTTCAGAACATAATGCTTATTGATCACTTGTACTTTTGATAAAACATCTATTTTAAGTAGACGCTATGGCCAGCATGCTGGGCAAGTAGGAAGTCAGTGCCAATAACTGAGACTTGTCACAGGTTTGTAATTAGAGACGAGTTAGGAAAGTGGGACCACACGATGATGAGCACTGTCATTTGTTGAGTGCCTCCCTCCCATGCGATGAGCCCTCTGCACCGGTCTTTACCATCATCAGTTCATTTTATCCTTTAGAGGTCGGACTTGTAAAGTGTCCTGTGTTATAGATGAGGAAACTTGGAGGCTTAGAAAGCAGAAGCATTTGCCCAGGGTTAAACCATTAATAAGCGGCACAGCAAGTATTTCAATCCAGAGCCATTTGGTTCCAGGATCTGAGCACTTGACCTCCAAGCTATGCCACCTTTCATGAGCCAGAATGGTCCAGCTGTTTCCTCTGATTGCAGGCTGGGGTTGGGAGGGTTGAGCACTTACAGAGAAGGCTCTTGGGGAACTCCTTTCTCTCTCAGGAAGAGGTAAGTATTTTAATAGCCAAGAAGGTATGACATGAAGGCAGGGATGAGTACCTCCTTTGGGGCCAATGAGGCACTTGGTGTCTGAGGACACAAGGCTCTCTCTCCCCAGAAGCAGCACATTTGACATTATGCAGTTTCACATTCTGTGCTCCTCATTTCTAAGAACAGAGTTTCCTCTTTGAAATCCACAAGTAGCCCCAGGCCACTCTGAGATGCAGCTCTGTGGAGTTCCCTCTTGTCCTAGAAGGAAGGAGCCTCATTTCTGCCCCCATTTAATCTTGGAAGCCTTCCTGGGAGAGTTTAGCTTTGAGCTCTGTTTTGGAAGCAGTGAGGGAGGCAGCTGGATGAATGCTAAGTAGGACATTTTTAGTTTGAGCAGCAACTCTTGAGACGCTGCATTGAAAATCTCAGTAAAGTGGAGAAGGCAGAAATAGTTTATATGTTGTACAGCAAAATTACAATTCAAAATAATTTCAGTGGGTTTCAATGATGGGCCAAAATCAACATGACAACCTTTTGCAGAGACAAACGTGAACTTCCAAATGAAGGTGCAAATGATCATTTATACAATTTCAGGGTGGGGTGGAGCTGACTTGAAAGTACTTCATGGGAAAAGTAATTGGGGGTTTGGGTAAAGAAATATAAACTCCAAATAACCCAACAGTGAGATGCAGCTACCAAAAGATCTAAAGCAGTCTTAAGTCGCATAAATACATGTTTATTGTGCCAGTTTAGATCGAGGGAGGTAAAAATGACCAAATATAAAGACTGATGCAGTTATGGGTGTCTCTCCTTTAAATGGATATAGATTTTGGGCTTCCAGGAATAACACTGGATCCCTCAGGCCTTGCCCTGCTGTACCCCCAACCCCGGAGTTTGGATTGGTCAAGTTTAAGGTCATCTAATTGAGTCACGTTTTCAAGGGGTAAAACCTTCTAAAAGAAGCACTGTGTCCAGGCACATGGGTGTGGTCTTGCCTTTTTTTTTTTTTTTTTTTTTTTGAGATGGAGTCTCGCTCTGTCGCCTGGGCTGGAGTGCAGTGGCCGGATCTCAGCTCACTGCAAGCTCCACCTCCCAGGTTTACTCCATTCTTCTGCCTCAGCCTCCCGAGTAGCTGGGACTACAGGCGCCCGCCACCTCGCCCGGCTAGATTTTTTGTATTTTTTAGTAGAGACAGGGTTTCACCATGTTAGCCAGGATGGATCTTGCCCTTTTTATCAGTTTCTCTTGACTAGACCTATTCCCAGCCGTCTCTTTCTCTGACTTTCTCTCTTCCTCTCCTCTCTTCCCACATGACTGATTTAAGTTCCAGGGCCACTGACCAAGCCTAAGAAGACCTGGAACAGGAGGCCAGAACCAGTCCTACTCTGCACATCAGCACCATCAACCTCTCTTGCTCTGTCTCTTGGTCCCTTTTTCCTGGTGCTGGTGGGTGGTATTGGATCTGTCAGTTCTCTATTTGGAGGCAGGTAACTGAGACTCAAGTGTGCCCACTGAGCAGGCAAGGAACCAGGCAGACTGTGGGAGCTGCCCTGGTTCTGGGCTCTACACTGACTCTGGCCTGGGCCTGACAAAAGGAGTTTTCTACTGCGCTCGTCTTACTCAGTTGAGCTCTGCACTAGGGCTTGCTCTTCTTTGCTTCATCTATGTATATATTTTCCCTTGGAAACTGGTTGAATTGTGTTCCCCCCAAATGCATATTCCATATGTTGAATCCCTACCCCCTAATGTGTTGGTATTTAGAGATGGGGTCTTTGGGAGATAACCAGGCTTAGATGAGGTCATCAGGATGGGGTCCTCAGAGGGGTTTCGTGCCTTTATATAAGAAAAAATGGAGTATTGGAGCTCTCTCTCTCTCTCTCACCTCCCTCTCTTTCTCCTTCTCCCTCTCCCTCTCTCTCTCCAACTCTCTTTTTCTATACCATGTGAAGACACAGCAAGAAGACAGCTGCCTGCAAGCCAGGAAGAGAGCCCTCACCAGGAACCAAATAGCCTAGCGCCTTGATTTTGGACTTCCCAGGCTCCAGTATGATGAGAAATAAGTGTCTGTTGTCTAAGCCACTCGGTTTACAGTATTTTGCTATAGTACCTCAAGCAAACAATTACAGAAACTTATGAAGATAAGAGATTATTTGAAGACATGCTCTGTGTATTCTTGTCTTGCTGGCATATTGCACCACCATAATGCCATCTCATAACATCAAGTTAGCCATTATTCTGACATTGATGGGCTAGACAGTGACAAGAGGGACATGACCAGGCAAGAGGGGGACTTGAGACCGTGGAACTTGAGAATGATTTAGGGGTAGAGCTGCTAACCTCACCTAAGAGGAGGGAGGGGCTGTGAGGAAATCTCCTTAGTGGGGCCATTCCTTGGAAGGGAAAATCAGCAGTCGGCTGCTCCCTTATATAGAGCTTTTGGGAGAGGTACACTGCCCACCTGAGACTAGGGCATGCCTAACGGCAACATCTTCTGGGATGAGGAGCCTCAGAGGGAAGAGGTAGACGCAAGGAGAGTATTATAAATCCTACCCTCAAGAGAGTGAAAGTAGGTGCTCATTGAGGCTTCCAGTTACTATTTTGGCAAGGGAGGCAAAGTTAAAGATAAAAGATTGTGATGTGTCAAACAACATGGAGGCAAAGTTAAAGACAAAAGACTGTGGTGTGTCAAACGACATTAAAATTCCACAACCTCATCACTTTTGGTTTCTTTGTCACCCCTGGTCAAGAAAGCAGAAAAACCCTTCATTTCTTCTCATGGCTGAGAGATACCTCTAATGCCACAGAAGGAGTTGAAGAGACTGGGTCCCCACTTCCTACTAATTGAGTTTGGGCAAGAGCATGTCAGTTAGAGTGGGGAGAAACCCAGGAATGGATAAATGTCTCTGGAGTAGAATAATTGGCTGGAGTGAAAGAAAGTCTCAGTATTCAGCTCCCATATCTCCTGGGCCATCCCACAGAAGGTAATCCCTGGTCAGGGAGCTAGGGCCAAAGGGTAAAGTCACAACAAGGCAATTTTAGGATCTCCCTGAGCAAGACATTCCTAAATGCCACAGACACACAGTCCTGGGGGTTCTGACTCTTGAGGAGGTGCATTCCTTGCCACTAGAAGAATTTTGAGATTTTCTAGTGGCAGAGATTTTTCTGCTCACTGAAAATTTGAACCAGATACTAGAAACTCGTTGAGGTCCCTACCTGCAATGAGCAGAGAAAAAGACCCTCACAAAAACCCAGCACCAAACCTCAGCTTTTGGGAGCAGACACGGGAGAAGGACCAAGAGCAGATGCATAACTATGATACAAATGCCAGAGAAAGATTCAATGGGCTGTGACTGCTTCCGATGATCGCTTTCTTTTCAACTCATCTGGGGATGACGTCATCTGATAATTGGACACTCACACATGGCCTACTGCCTGGCTGGCCTGCTCTGCTTTCCTGGTCTCTTACTGATCAGAGAGACTCATCTGCAGACATTTTGAGCAGAAAGTCTCTGATGCAGATTTTCATTCATTCGCAAACACATGCAGAGGGTCTTTTCTACTCCAGGATCTGTGCTACGTATGGAGAATGTAGAGAAGAAAGACAGTCCCTGCCTTCAGGGAGCTCACAGTCTATAGGGAAGGGAGCCATGGAAATAATAGGGAGTTGGAATTCAGCTGTTCATTTGGTAAATGTCGATTGAATATATGACCTATGTGCTAGGCACTGCAGCTTTAGCAGGGACAAGCAAGACATGCTCTCTGTCTTGGGGAATTTACATTCCAGGGGGGGAATCAGATAGCAGGCATGTTATATATAAAGATCATGTATGTTGTGCAAAGTGCCGTGAAAGAAATTTTAAAAGCAAGGGAATACAGAATGAGAGAGATGGGGACCTGTTTTAAGAACAGGTAGTTGGGGAAACCTCTCTGACAAGAAGGCAATTAGGTGTCTACCCAAAGCTCAATATGCAGCCAGCCAAAGGAGGAGTGCAGAGCTGAGCATTCCAAGGAAAGAGAGTAGCTACCTTAAATGTAGGAGAGGTCTTAGTGTGTTAAAGAGGCAGAAAGAAAATCACAGGGCCAGTTGTGGAAGGCAATGGCATGAGATGGAATAGCATGAGATGAGGTCAGGAAAAAAGGCAGAAACAAGATTCTACAGGGCTTCATGGGGTTTGAGGGGTTTGAGGGGTTTGAGGGAGGATTTTATTTTAAGATCAATTCAAGATCAGAATTTCCTGTTTGGGGACTGAGGCAGCAAGGATTTTTTTTTTTTTTTTTTTTTTAAGGATCAGTGAGATGTCCAGACTCCTTAGAATTCCAGTCATCAGGACTCTGACACCCACCCATGAGTCTGACCTGCCCCTCCTCTGCCCAATCTCCTAGCTCAGGCCTGCCTTCTTTGAGGGATAGAAGGAGGTACATTCTTCCAGGACACAAAGGGGCTTGGGCACTTTGGAAACTGACAACCAAAGTCCTTTGAAGCAATAAGAAAAGGCTCAGGAAACAGACAGTGGAAAAAGAAGAGGGACTCATCACGTGGATAAGGTCCAGGACTCTGTGTCTTCTGGCCTCGTTCTCCTGAAAGGCACTAACAAGCCAAATTTCTCTGTGTCTCTTTGTCTCTCTCTCCTTCTACATCTTGCCTCTCCAGCCTCCCCAGAGGAGAAAGAGTCGCAGAATTTCTCCATGAAGGTTGCATTCTTGGAAGGCCTGGGCTTTTCTGAGCCAGTACTACTGCAATAACATTTACCACATCAATTTTGGAAAGGAAGAAGCACAGGAAGCTGGTCCAGGCAGAAGGCAGAAAACTTGGGAGCTTCTCTGGTTTAATCTTTTCTTCTTTGTTTTATTTTTAAAAATCCACTTTGCAAAGATATATGGTCTCCAAGTTTCTGAAAAGGGAAGCAGCAAAGAAACTCCTTCTGCTGTGAATGAAAAGAATTACATAAACCACAGTAAATTTAGTATGAAATTACATTGCCAGCCCCAGAGGAGAAAGATGCTTTTCCATCATGCATTAGCCATGCTCAAGGATCCATTATCCTGACTTCCCTGTCTGCCTGCACTTGAAGGGACACGGTGACATGTAGGTTGGGCCCTTCTCAGAGGATGGAAGCTGCTGGAAGACATTAATTATTTGACCTTGCTTAAAGCCTTGAGTTTTTACAGAATTCCTTCTTTGTATTTATACTTGTCTTTTCTTTACTTTCTCAACTTGGACTTGGGCTCCTGCGGATTCTTAGGCTCCATTAGATCAGAATTTCATTCCGTTTGGAATTTCTCACAGTTCTAACAGTTCTTTGAGTCCTAGGAGGCCCATCTACTGGAAACTCCTATGACGCTTCCAGGCTGAAAGGAGGGCGCACAGTGCTTCGGCTATGGATTTCTAGGCCAAACTCTTCCAACTTCCAGCTGTGTGTCCTTGGGCAAGTTGCTGAACATTTCTGGGTCTGTATCCTCATCTGTAACATGATGATAATCATAGCACAACCACCCCCTACCTCGAAAGGTTGTTGTAGACTTCAAGTAAGAAAACGTGTTTGTAATGCCCTTGGCACAGTGCCTGATCCCTGGTGATTTTTCAACAAAACTAGCTACTCTCATAGACAACTCATCTTCCAATTGTTCTGGAAACTTCTGTCATCTCTCTCTGAGATGCCAATTTTATCCAAAGGATGCTATGTGGCCTTCATAATGTGGAGTCCCAGCCAAACACGTTTCACTCATTCATTTATCCAACAAACATTTACTAAGCTCTTACTATGTGCCAAGCACTAAAATCGATTCTGCTGATAAAAACATGACTAATACACTACCCCGTTAAGAATTTATTGACATTGGACAAGACAGACATAGAAGCAACCTGGCAGGCTGGAGGAGTCCGTAGCATAAACAGGCAGAAGGAACTCCTAAGGTAGGGCTTTGCTGACCTAACTACCCTTGGCTGCTTCATGGCAAAGGCAAGACTTCGAAGTAGCCAGGGGCCTTTCTGTGGGGTCTTGAACAGCAGGACACCATAGACCTGGGGCAAGGCCGTGGATACCACCATGCAGGTTGGGCCTGATGAGAGTCATGGCTCAACTTTATGGGGCCCATAGCATCAGCAGGGCCAAAGTGAGGCTGAGTCCACCAGGAAAGGTGGGAGACATGGGCTCTAACCAAATCCAAAGAAAGAGACTAGATCACAAAGTATACAAGGCACAGACTTGGCTTAAAATGCCAACAGATCAAAGACCAACCATGAGGACAAGGGTGTGGCTCTGGAGACCAAAGGGGCTGGAGGACCCTGAAACTTCTCCCTCTACCATGATGTAACATAAAGCCCCCTCCTTCCTTCTTCCACCTGAGTAAGAGGACTAGGAGGACAGAGGAATAGTGTGGGAGACTGAGCAGCTTTTGTTTTGGAGACTGGCATTTCCAAAAAGGGCTATGGCATTATTGGATGAGATCAAGCTCTAAACCAGTTTGGATGTTTAGTTACTTTTCCCCCACCCTTCACCTCTTTTTTCTGGGAAAGAATCCCAAATTCATTTTAGATAATAGAACTCATTTTCTCTCATATCTGAGTTGTAATGTGATTAAATTTTGTAGCCCTTCTTCCCTTATGTGTATGCTCAGCTCCTAGCAGAGTGTCTAGCACAGAATCACACTTCAAAAATTGCTGCGAACCTGCGTGCTAACAAAGAAAAGTTGGGGAACAACAAGAAGTCCTATCTGGCTTTCTGCATCCCATGTCTGCAAGATGTAATCTAGTCAATATGCATGCTTTGTAGAGAACACAGCCCTTGGCCTGTGGCCATTCCTTCCCCAATCTTGATGCCAGGACTACACCCAGAGCCTCACTGCTCTGGATGTGAGGAAAAGGGCAACAGGCCCATCTAAAGCTGGTGCCAGCATCCATCCTATGCCCAGGAACTTAGCTTATTTTAAACCAACTTCCCAACGATGGACTGATTCCATGTTCTCCACAGGTCCACAGCTCAGCCACACACACACACACACACATATACACACACAAAGACACACAAGACAAAGACACAGCTGATTTGAGATACCACATGGGTGTAGGAGTTTTCAGAGTGGAAGGATCTTGGCTCTGGTCCCATGAAGAAGAGGAGGTGAGGGAAGGGGAAGAAGGAGTTGGATGTGAAGTCCCCCACCTCACTCCCAGGCAGATGAGGGGCTAGCATGTGGCAGCCAGGATGAATTATCCTCTTAGGAGGGGCAGAGGCAGATGGGAGGGAATAGTTTCTGGCCCCAACCAAAGAAAGATTCTACTTCTCACAGGTCTCATGCTTAACTGTTCCTGGTCATGTGAGATGATCTGTGACTCCTGCTTGGGCGCAGGTGGAATCTGAGGAGGGGAGGGAGCTGGGCTGTGGGAATGACATCATGAGAGGAGGAGGGGGTTGCCATGATATCACAGCCATGTGGGAACTTCCCGGGTGAGAAGTCTGGAGGAGGACTAGAGCTCAGCATCCTATTTCTGGCTTTAATAACAGCCCTAGTGACAACCAACCACAGGAGAGGGGTGCAAACAGGCAGGTCTGTCAGGGATCAGCAGCACCTCCTGGAGGAACAAGGGTTTTCAATGAGGTGTTGGTGGACTTTAAAGCCAGGCTGGGAAATGCGAGATGCATGTTTAGTAGTGAGAAGGCACGGATGCCTGACAAAAAGAAAAAAAAAAAAAAAGGAACATGGTAGAAAATTGCTGTTGCAACAAGGCTTCAAGGGACTTCATGAAATCTGGTTGATAAGCCTGTATGAGCAGAATGTAGTGGGTATGAGCAGAGGCTCTGCCACCTCCCAGTTTGTGTCCTTAAGAGACTGACATAATCTGTCTGGGCCTCAGTTACGTCTTCTGTAGAATGGGGATAATAATAACACCTACCTTACAGGGTTGTGAAGATTTAAAAAATGAATACATACTTGTAAAAAGATTAAAACCATACTTTGCATATAGTAGATGCTCAAGAAAGGTTAACTGTGATTACAGTGGAAAGAGCTCCAGAGTAGGAAACAGAAGACTAGGTTTTAATGCTGATGCTGCCAGTGACCAGGTGAAGACCTCTTTGAGCCTCAGCTTCCTCATTTGTGTAAAGAAGACATGGGACTAGATAATATCAACCTTCTCTTCCTGCCCCAGTATTCTAAGAATTTGACTTGGTGTTCCTGGTCCACTTTGCTCCAAATTATCCTGGGCACTCTAGTATCTAAGTTTTCACCATTAGGAATATAAGCCTTTGAGGTGCACAAATTCATTAGCCCTCTGCTCCCTTCTAGAGAGAAAGTAGGTCCTGGGGGTGATTGATGGGTATGACATCAGTAATACATGGGAGTGGATTAATTCTTCCAAAAAGAAATTGTCCCTGGGTAACATAAGGGCCCTTGTTGTAGATAACAGGGACAGGGGGAGGGTAAAGGGTCCAGAAAGAAGGGAAATGGGGGAATCATGCATCTAAATTCCTAGCACACAATTTTTCCTAGGATAAGCCTTGCCCTAAGTGACTTTTACAAGGAAATATGAAGACAAAAGCAACTGCAGCATGAATGATCTAGGTTAGATACAAGTAAAAATCCAATTAATTGAATGTGAAGGCAACCAAAGTTATGACTGTGATGCTGAGGAAGGTCAGGGTGATGGGCTAGATAAGTTCTGGAGGTTCTATTGACCCCTCCGAGACCAGAAGAGAGTTCTTCTGGGTCTTCTGGGCTCCCCTGGGTATGGACATCTGCCGGTCCCGGCAGAGCCTGTCCTTCCTCTGTATCTCAGGAGTTCTGTGGCTTCTGGAGCAAAAGCTTAATTGGCCTTCCACAGAAAGCACAGGAAAGGGATATGTTACGTCGTGACTCAGTGATACGCTCCCTACTGGGCACTGAAAATTGAGCTCAGAGAATGTTTGAAATGATCTTCAGTCATCAGGCAGAAATTGGAGTGACTCAGATGACAGAATTCGTGTTATGCAAGCCGGAGGCTGAGTACTCGGTAACTGGTCCAGAGAGAGAGAGAGAGGAGAGGGGAGGTGGGCAGGAGGGAAATAGAGAAGGATATGGGAATTCCAGTGGCTTATCACCTGCACCTTACAACTGCAGCCCAAGAAAATAGACCAGTGGTAGATGTGGAGCCTGAAGCCACTCTTTGGAGGAAGAAGAGAGTCAAGGGAAGTGAGATCCTCTTGTGTATTCTTGGTTTCTCATAGCTGAAAAGAAATCCAGTATAGCAAAGTGATTTTCCCACACCCACCAGCTGCCCTCACACAGTGTGGCACAGGCCCCTGTCTGACTGGTGAGGATCTGTCCCACACCAAGGCACCTCAAAAAGGGCAATGGTGGAGAAGGATTCATATAATCATTCATTCATTTAGTCATTCATTTGCTCCACTTTTATTGAGATTCTACTAAATGCCAGAGGCTGTGCTAGGTGCACACTAAGAAATGAGACACTGCCCCTGCAGAGAATCTGGATAAGAGAACCAATAGGTACAATGCTGTAGTGCCAGGTGTCAGGACAGAAGGAGGCAGCGGGTGTTGGGGAAGCACGTAAGTGGAGCCCCTAAGTCAGACTCTGAGCTTCGATGAGACCGTGCTGGTCAGAATCTTGAAGGAGAGCAGGAGTAACTAGGTGGGCAGGGAGGCTGTGAGAGGGCCTTTGGGGCACAGGGAACACAAGTGAAAAGGGTAGAGATGTGGAAGCTCACGATGTGTATGGGAAACAGGACACATGAGGTGCAGGTGGGGTGGTGGGCAGTGGAAGCCAGGAAGTCTTAAAGGGCTGTGTGTGCCATGTTAGGGGAGGAGAAGGCTTGGGAAGGAGAGGGATGTACAGTGCTGCTCTTTAGAGAGAAGGCTCTGCTGCACCATGGAGGATGGATGGGAGAGGGCAGTCTGGGTACCCAGATCCCCCAGGGTCTGCAGGGAGGAGCTGAGCCAGGGAGGCAGCAACAGAAAGACTGGAATGGAGTTGAGAGATCTGTGGGAGAGGACAAGATCTGGGACTCACTGGACATGTGGATTGAGGGCCAGGGACTGGGAGAATGAAGGAGTAGCAAGGGGCAAGGAACAGAAGCAGAGGCGAGTTGGTGAGGGGAAAGCGACGAAGGAGATGTCTTTCTCCTATTCTAGAAAAAGTGTCCATCAATTCTCTGTACCATTGAACCTTTGCGGTGACCTCCCGTTCAGTACAGGCCTCTCCTCTACAGCACCCCTTCTCGTACTATTCCTCTATTCAGTCATTCAACACCTAATTATTGTGCACTTACCACGTGCCTGCTGCAGTGTCAGGCCCTGGGGAAACAAAGGCAAAAGGCCAGTAGAGAAGAATGAAGAAGGACTGGAGAAAAATAAAAGGATGAAGGAATTTGCAACTCAAGGCCAAGAAATGAAGGCTTAAGGGCCGAAGTTTATGGAATGCCTTCTCATTTAATCACCCTGATCCCTCCAACAGCTGGGACTGTTATAATTGTTATCCCATCTTAAGGAAGATGAGGCCGAGGCCCAGTGGGATTCAGTCTACTTAGTTAGTAGCAAAGCAGGGCTCAGAGCCAAGCATGTGGAGCTCCAAGGCCCTGGTACTCTTACTTAGTCCATGACACAATGATGAAGTGCTAGCAGACTGCTGACCCCTAGTGAGGTCAAAGCAAAAACACAAAAACAGTAAAACAGACTGAAGTTTCATGGTGGAAATTCCAGCTGCACACAGGAAGGATTTCCCATCAAGGAAGAACACAAAACTTTGCTGGTCCCTTGAGAGACCATCTACATCTGTGATGGGTGAAGCCTTGCCCAGAAGCAGGGGTATGAAAATATAGAATCTATTATTTCCAGAGGTCCTCAACAGCAGGAACAAGGTTTCCTAAGCCCTTCTTATTTTCAGAAACCCTATCTGTTTGGGGCTGGAATAATATCCACTTGAGGTTGGAATGTTCCTTCTATGGAGCTCTTCTGAACTTTGATCAGCCGTTCTTCGTGTTTTTGATGAATAACAATTTTAAAACAAGTGCAGCTAGTAGACCAGATCTTTGAAACTCAAGGTCTAATTTGGCAGGGGTCAGGGAAGAATGCAGCATATCTTTGGTGGTGATAAACTGGGACACTAGAGATTTTCCTGAAGACAGTAGAAGGCCTGAAGCAAAACCACAAGTTATTTGAGGGTTAGGGCCTGTGCATAGAGAGTTATTTGTGAAGAGCTGGTTTTATTAATAGCTTTACAAATACCTTTATTTTTTCTCTTTCTCACTATAATAATGAAATGTTCACTTTGGATTTTAAAAAGTGAACATTTGAAAGAAAAAACCTGATAAATTCATATCGTAAAAGGGATTATATCACGCAGCTGTAATCACAGGGCAAACTCTCCTCTCACCTCTCACTCTTTGGTTTACTTGAGGAACGTGTGTGTGTATCTGTGTATGTGTGTATGTCTGTGTGTGTCTTTGTTTATGGGTGTGTATCTCTGCATTGTACTCTTGATCCTTTGAGAAGCAGCCTGGAGACTAAGTTTAGCACCTTATTAGGGGGTGCCTTTGGGGCCAATGCCTGTGGAAGAGAAAGGACAAAAGGAGAATGTACAGAGGGAGAACTTGAGCTAACATATAGCCCCAAAGAAGACCTCAGCCAACTCCATGGGAACTCTGGAGCTAGGATGACCCTTGATGTCCTCAGCTAGGCAAGGAGGCCAGGCCCTCATTACCTCCATAACCAGCCATTGAATGCCAGTTTCCCTGGAAGAGATGTGACCTGGGCAAGGCAATCTCCTTTCCTTCAGCTAAGGACTGACTTCTGGCACTACCAGCAGCAGGGGAAGTAACTCCTTCATTACTAATGGCATATGTGGGTAGTGCATCCTAGTGTCCACTACAAAGGTATGTGTTTGGGTGTGTCTTGAGTGTGCTGATGTATGTCTGCATGTCTGTTGGTGTGTGCCCCTATATATTTATTTGTCTGTGGAGTGTTGCTCTCTCTTGGATCAGGGACCGTGGCAGCACGGCAGGAGCCCAGGAGGTGAGCATTGCTATCTGTCGCCTGATCATCCACCCTGCTTCAGTGGCGCCTCCAGTTCCTTCCTGTCTCTTGTCAATTTGGGCCTGGAGAAAGGTATGGAATGTGGGATTTGAAGTGGAGGATGTCATGGCCTCTCCTGAGACTTGATTTCGGTCCTTACTCTGGGGTGAGAGAGGAGATATCCTCTAAGGCTTCCTTACACAGATTTTTTAAAAGGCACTCCTTGCTGGCAGGCTTCATGAAAGTGCACAGCCAGGCAAACTGACTACAAATAGATCCAGCCCCCACTGGATATCTCTGCTGGGCCCCCTCAAGGGTTGTCATGTCTGGACTGTTTCCTGAGCCAGAAAGGTCTGAATAGGGCTTTGGGGGCCTTGTCACCCTAAGCAGGTCTCCATCTCCAGGACCCGACCCTGCCGTTCACTCTATTGTTAGACGTCAGGATGGCAGTATCTGCCATGAGGCCTGTCTCCTGGGTCAGAGTCCTGTCCAAAGGACACTGGAAGTCTTAACTCCCCAAATTCAGGACAGGAGAGGACCTGGGGGCAACTCTGAAGACATTTTGATATAGGTAGGAAATGGAAACTCTCCTGGCAGCCAGTACCCCCAAATGTCTTCCTTATCAAAGGACATATGTCCAGTGCAGTGTTTGTACACAGTACATCCAATGAACAAATGGACTTTGGAGGAGGATGAGTGTCCATGACCCAACTCTAATGAGAAAACCAGGTTACTGCCTGCCCTGGAGCTTCTGGCGTTAGGTCCAGGTTGGTTCTAGCAGTGGTTCATTCTTCCTTTGTAACTTGATGCTTCACCAAATGCTTTCTCAAAAGGCCTATGACTCACTGTCATAGAAATAAAATCTGTCTTTTTCCAAAGGTTAATGTTGTCATGTTATTTTACACATGTAATTATTGTCATGGAAGATTAACTCTACTGGGAAGAACATAGGGCCGAGTGGCGGGTGGTTTGTGTCCTTCAATTCTTGAATGCTGGAGCTGTAAGAAGCTTGAGATCATCTCATCCAATGGTTGGAACTCAGAGCCTAGAGCAGAATTCTTCCTATCATCCTGTTTGATTGCAACCACAAAATGAACAATGTGAACATGTTGATGCAGAGGATGGCCTCTCCTATTTGCTTCCAGCTGCCAGCGTGCTGCATTCTGCTGCTGACCTGAAGGCTCGTGGGGCACAGTGACTTCCCCAAGATCACACAACAACTCAGAGGCAGGACCAGGGCCAAACCCAAGGCTTCTATGGCACAGCAGTACTCTCTCACTCCAGAAGTCTCTGGCTCTCCTTTGATCTACTTGGACAGGATATATGAATGAACGCCACGAACTTACTTATTACCATTGTTAAAGGAAAATATCTTGAGCCCCCAAAATCACTAAGGAAAACTCAAGCTGGAAACTGCTTAGGGCAAACCTGCCTCCCATTCTAGTCAAAGTTATTTCTCTGGGCACTGAGACAGATGGATATCTGATTACCTCCTTTGGAAAGGCTCATCAGAAACTCAAAAGAATGCATGCAACCGTCTCACCTATCTGTGACCGGAAAGCTCCCTCCCCCACTGGAGTCTTCCTGCCCTGCTTCAAATTGTCCCGCCTTTCCAGACAGAGTCAATGTACTTATTACATATATTGAGTGATGGCTCATCTTCCCCTAAAATGTATAAAACCAAACTGTGCCCTGACCACCTTGGGCACATGTTGTCAGGACTTCCTGAGGCTGTGTCACAGGTTCATCCTCAACCTTGGCAAAACAAACTTTCTAAATTAACTGAGACCTGTCTCTGATTTTCTGGGTTCACACCACAATGAGCCTGCACAAGGCCCCTGTACTTCCCAACAGACACAGATGCACCCCCCCACACACAGTTTAGACTTCTAGACTATTGACAGGGACTAGGTCTTTATTTTTTTTTTTCTTAATCATTTTGGATTTCACCTAACTCAATGCCCGGCATGCTGTGCTGCTCAATAATTGCTTGTTGAATAAAATAAATGAATAATCAATGTTAGTAGATGTTTGTCTTCCCAAAATTCCTGTGGTCTTCACCATAACCTTGATTCAGAGTCTCAAATAGATGATTTTCACATGGGAGGGGTAAAAGGAGAGAAAAACAACAACAACAATACATTTGTTAAGGTCCTATATGCGTAGCACTATGCCAGTGTCTTGAATGTATATCTTCTCAGCTAATCTCATTTTAAAATGAGCAACCCCAGGTAAGCAGACGTCCCCAGAAAGGAGTTGACCCACCCTCCCCTGGTGCCCATGTATAGGGGCTTTATGTACAACAGGCTTATGGCTGCTTCATCAATTTCTGCTTTTGCTTATCCCCAGAAGATCTGAAAAAGAAAACAACGTCAGAACTTCTGAAGACCAAAAGCTCAGAATCCTAAGCTTGCAGCATTCCCTCTCTATGAGACAGAGAAGCAGGAGAATATTAAGAAGAGTAGAGAAAGCTAAAAATATCTTCAAAGCTTATGCAAATTCGGTGCACAGAGAGGAGCTGGCCTTTGGGCTCCAGCTGTTCTCAGGACTAACTTAGATGCCCTTGACATGTAGATCCAGACATTCTCAGAACACATCCACCATTTGTAACCTTTTAAAAATCTTCCTAATTGTGTTCCTGTTCTTTAAATTTATCACCCTTGGGAGTTGAGCTACACTATGATAATGAGGACTTTGAAGAACCTCTTCTCCCCCAGCGTCTTGGGAGAAATGTACAAGGTCAGAGACATCCATCCTTGAAATAACAGGTGCCTTTGAGAGGGGCTGTACCCCTAATCATTAGCATGTCAATAGGGAGGGAATCAAAAGATCACTCAATCAACACCCAATGAGGGCATCATTTCAATCAATAGCACAGCTCATAAAAGTCATCGATACTGCATAAAAACAATTCCTAATTGAGAATTAAACAAACTTTTATCTGATACCATTCTGAACTTCACCCTTTAAAATAATGCCAAGTTCAGAAACACATTTGGCTTCATGATTCCATCTGGTGGATTCTATACATTTAATGGGTATTTTCCCTCACAGCTGACACTCTGCTTTCCTGATTCACGTAAGAAAATGAGACGGGTGTCATTTCTCCAAAGGCCACAGTGCTAAGTTAAGTGACTGGGTAGGAAGGAGGCTGTAACTGAGCAAATTTAACCTTAGATGACCCAAAGGAGGGCTTGGTCCCGGCTTTCTTGTTTTGCAATCAACACCTACTAAGTGTAATTCAGCTCTTAGATACTATCAATGCTGGCTGCCAGACTAGAAGACAAGTAGCTTTTAATACACTGATGACACAGTATTACTGACATTAGCAGGATGGCCATGAACCAGGTGGCCAATTACTCTCAGAAAGAACAGCTCAATATCAATTGTGCTAAATTCAAATAGTCATACTCGGCAGAGGCTATTCGGCATCCAGATGGATAAGATTTGAATATCTCCATTCAGCAGGACAATTCGTTTCATTGTCTGCAGAGTCCTTTTATAGCCAGCTCATCCTTGTGGGCCCTAGAAGACCAGGTCCTGGCCAAAATTAAGTATATTCAGCAGGAATTATTAAAGTAAAAATCTTTCAATTCAATGTCATCTCACCCTTGCACTAGATGGTTAGAACGCTTAGGATTTTCATTGGAAATCTGGTTAAACTTATGAACAAATACAAAATAGTTTCTTTGAAAAAATTTTAGCTCAGTTTTGAACATTCTGGAGCCTTTTGCCACCTTGCATAGCTAACCTCCACCGGGGAGATGACAGTGCATCCCACTTCATGCTTACAGCTGCCGTCATCATTGCTTCCTCTTTCTTTGGAAGCCAAAATGTATGGAGCTCCTCTTCATCAACCCCAGCAAGTATGTGAGCTTGCTACTCTCATCAGGAACCTCAATCTTGTTAGCAAAACATGGAGCCAACATATTCTCCAACCACTCATTCCTCCATTCAGATGTAGCAACTTGGTTGCCAATTGGCTGACTTCAGCTACAGATGTGTGTGCAGGCTCTCCATTCCCATCACACACACACACACACACACAGAGAGAGAGAGAGAGAGAGAGAGAAAGAGAGCCTGTTTTTCAAGAATGTAGCTTTGGATGGCTTTTAGGCCAGATTCTCACTTTTCAGGTTGCCTCCTCCCTATTAAGTGTCATTGCCACACCCTGGTTGGGTTTCATTTGTTTACCTTGCTGGGGCCACTGAGAATGTTGCTGTTTGTAAAACCCTGCCAGTGTTCTCCAAGATTTAACCCGTATCTTAAGTCTTACTCGGAAACATATATATTGGAGCAATAGATAAGCCCGTTAGGGTTACACAGTAAGGTTACAGCCAGCAGGCAAATTAATAGCACAGACTCAGGCCACCCAATCTCTTCCCTCTGGCTCAGAAGGTACAAGGGAAGTTGGAGGGGAGGGATTCCAGGGTTAGTCACAGCTTTCACTTTTCTGCTGCTCCTTCCTGGCAAAGTTAACTGTCCTGGGTGCTCGATTCAGTACTAGCTGGAAAGTCCACATGCAATTGTTATTAACCAGAGATGGCAAATAATATTAATTATATCAATTAATTGTATTTGTGTTCATTAATATGTGAGTGCTGATTAATTATATTAATATTAATTGTAGGAATAAATTACAATATATTAATTACTTTGATTCCATGTCTATGGCAGACATTGTTATTTGGTAATGATACACTTTTCTATTGGGCCTAGGTGGAGCCTCACAAACCCTCTCAGCACAGGGTTTGAGGCAGCAACCACCAATCAGAGTTGGTTCAGGAGACAAAGCCTATTTCTACTTGTTCTCCATAGCCAAGCCTCCACTACCTCTGGTAAGGACCTAGAAACTGGATGAAAATCCAGGAGTGGCTGGCACACACCTGTGTTGCTGAGCTCTGGCTTCCCAGGCTAGTCAGAATCTCTGACCCACAGGGACTTTGTACTGACAAAGTGTTGCTGGGAATGCCCTTTCCTTGGCTCTATATTGAGCAATGAATCCTCTCACAATTTTCCCGTTTTTCCTACAGAACTACAAGAAGCCCGAAGCCACAGATAATGTTTGGGGCCATGAACTTTGCTTCCTGAGTTGGGGATAGGCTGTTGCCTCATAAATTGCTTTTTCTCAGCTTTCACTTAAACACAATCTAAGAATGCTGTTTCTCCCTTCTCCTGGTCTTTAAGGAACACTGTCTCTGGAGCTAAAGTTCCTCATCTCTGATTGGCCTTGCTGTGGGGGAAGCAGAGGAGAGGACTTGCTAAGGTTATATAATATCACATTGGCTATCCGTAGAAATGTCCACACAGAAATAGGATTTAACATCATGAACTTAGTCTAAATAAGGAAACAATATTAAGAATAATATTTGGTATTTTCTAAGATCTCTTTGAAGATGGTCTTCATATTATGTTTTGAGTTTCTCCTTGAATTAAATTTTAGGGAAACAGACTGTCCTTCCTGATAAATGGGTATTCTTTGCTTTATGCCTCCTTTCCCTGGCTACCAGTGAACTCACAGTGGTGCTTTGTGTTCAGTGATACGTCTTATCCTTAGTTGAAGGTCCTGGATAATTATCTTCTTCATTTATAACTGGATCTTCTTACTCTTCCTTAATGTGTATATACCTTCTATTATACGCCCTCTTTTTTCTTAGGAAGTGAGTGGAGTACTTTTAATAAATAATGTATCAGCTACTGAGATGGGGACAGATCTCCAGGGGCTGGACTTTAACCCTGATTCAATTCACCGGTCATCAACTGACCCCTCTTCTGAGCCAGACCCCAAGGCCTCTCTGAGTGTTCTCTAGGAAGAGATGTTAGATATTTTGAAATTATTAAATGCTCCTGCATTTCAAACTCAGCAAAGCCTTGTCAATAGTTGACGTGCTCTATTTTAGCACAATGACAAATCCCAAGTCCCCAAACTTGCATCATATAAAATATGAGAACATCCATGACTTCAACTTCACCTTCAGTTTCAACCTCTCTCCCAAATTCCAGACCCATATTTCCAATGGTGTTCTGGACATCTCTCTTTTTTAATATTGCAGAAGCACCCTAAACCTAACAGGTGCAAAACTGAACTCTGTGTTTCTACTCCGCACTCCTGCAAATCTGTTTCTCTCTATATATTTTCTGTTTCAATTAATTGTATCACTGTCTACTGAGTTCCCAAGCTAGAAACCTTGATGACGCTACACCATCCACCCAATCAGTCTCCACATGCTACAGAATAAGCTTCAGCATAATCTTCTGCACCTGACCTTTTCCCAGAGTCCCCACTGTCACTGTCTCAGCATAGGGCTTCTTATTCTCTCTACTGAACTATTGCGACAACTCCCTAAGTGTTCTTTCTGCCATCAGTTTTTTTTTTTTTTTCTTTTTCTTTCTGTCACACTACCACCAGTGTCATCTTCCTCATCACTTTCTATTTAAGGACATTCACTGGTCTCTCAGTGCCTATAAAATAAACACTAAATTACTTAACGTAATGTATGAGGATTTGCGATCTAGCTCCAACTTTCTCTAGTCCAGCCTCATATCTTACTTTCTATTAGGACCCCTAGGGCTCAGCCATGCTAAATTTCTCATTCTTTCTAAAACAAGCTATGTGCTTTCATGATTTTATGCTTCTGCAATTGTTATTCTTTCTTCCAGAAATACTATTTACATGGTCTACTACTTCTGTACCTGGAAATTAATTTTTACTTTTCATGAATTAACTCTGTCAGCAATACTCCAGCCACTCACTCTACATTTAAATCTTTCTTCACTTTTCTATTCTTCCCTTAGCTGTTTTCTTAAAAAATATTTTTCCTAGAAATTATCCAGATATATATATAAAATATTTGTCAACATGTTTATTTCTGCCCATCATTTTGAGCTAATTTAGGTCAAGCCCATATTTTAAAGAGCTGCAGTAAGAGGAACAATGTTGATCCTCATTAAATATGAATAAAGAAAGCATTGGAATATGAAAATGGACTAAGTAGCCAAACGTGGGATGATTTTTTAAAGTCTTCACTGAACTGCCTTATTACTGCAGGACCACTTATTTAATAGGTGTGAACTCCTTAAGGTATAGCATAATAAAGAGAAAAGCAAAGGCCATTTTAGCTTACATTATCTTAGAAACTCTGGGATGCCTTCTACTCTTTTGGCCATTTCCTTTCAGTATTCTTCCCCTGCCCTCACCATAACAACTCTATCTTATAACAAGCAGCAAGAATATTCTTAGAAGATACAAAAGGAACAAGCCCGATCATGCATCTTTGCTCCCAACCTGGAGTAGCTTTCTCTAGTCTTATCCCACAATAGTGTCTTCTTGTGGGCTTTTTGCATCTTGTGATAAATCTCACTTGCCCAGAAGTACTGAATTTTTTATATGTAAGGTGCCAGATTGTATTTGCCAATGCTGGCTGCAGCAATACCTCCTGTCCTACTTGCCCTTCTACAGTGTGACCTTACCGCACCCCCAGCAAGATCTGCCACTCTCTTCCCTGTGAATCTGGGCAGAGTTTTGATTACTTTGACCAGTAGAGATGAGACAGCCTTGAGGAGATAGTGATTGATGAAGGCTCAAAGACAAGGCTGGGGAAAAAGATATCCCTTATTATATAGTGGCAGAAAGTTTGGCAACATTGTTTTTTGTAATGTTCCTTGCAGTGTAATTGTTTTTTGCAATGACATGAAAAATAAAAATAAACCTAATGAGCTGGTGGATTTGGCTAAGAGGATTTTCAAGCAAAATATCAAAGTGCCCACTGAGTTATTTTAGGCATGTAAAATAAGATACATATAGATGAGCCAAAAAAGGAACTATTGCCTTTTAAATAAAAATTTACAGGAAAGAGAAAGGCATTCTCTCATAGCAAAAAATGTTCAAAAACCAAAATGGCCTCAAGGTGAAGATCAAATCCAGGGTGCTAAAATATAAAACTATCTCAGAGTAAACATGAAGCCAAGAGCATGGCTTTAAAACTCCTTATTAGGGCCTCAGAATTATATAAGCTTATGCTACATAGACTTTTTCAAATAGACAAAAGTCCTTCTAAGTATTTTTTTTTTTTTTTTTTTTTTTTTGAGACAGAATTTCACTCTTGTTGCCCAGGCTAGAATGCAGTGGCGCAATCTTGGCTTACAGCAACTTCAACCTCCCGGGTTCAAACTATTCTCCCTCAGCCTCCTGAGTAGCTAGGCTTACAGGCATGCGCCACCACACCCGGCTAATTTTGCATTTTTAGTAGAGATGGTGTTTCTCCATGTTGGTCAAGCTGGTCTCAAACTCCCGCCCTCAGGTGATCTGCCTGTCTCAGCCTCCCAAAGTGCTGGGATTACAGGCGTGAGGCACCGCACCCAGCCCCTTCTAAGTATCTTAAAGGAATTTCTTGCAAACCTCCTCTGTTAAACAATATGGTTTCTAAGATTCTTAAGGGACTTGTCTTACAGAAATCTCAAGGTAAAGAAGGGTTAATCTCAAAGAGATTTGTGAGGGTGGGGTTTAACTTTAAAAAGTGTGGAAAAAGATAATTAACACAGAAATCTCAAAAATATTTAACAGAATTTTACCAGTTTGGACAGAAAGGGGCACAGAAAACAGAAAGTAAACAGAGGTATTTGAATCCCTAAGCTCTTATGGAGAGAAAGCCAGCTGAGAATGCTACATAGTTGCAAACATGGAAATTTTTTTGTGGAAAAAGAAGCCAAGAGTCATGGAGAACAACTCCAGGGAGCAGGACTGAGCCCTACCTAAGAAACTGACATGTGCTTGACTGAATTTTTGAATTGGGATGGATCAGTGACTGCTGTGTGCCTTTCATTTCTCTCTTTTAGAATAGGAATATTATACTGATTATCATATGCCTTTCTCACATGCATGTGTCCATGAATGAGAGGCACAAAACTTGTCACTTTAATTCATATATCTGTACAGCAAGAACTATACTAGAAAAGTTGCACCAGAGAAGCCCTAAGGTCAACTGAACAAAACTTAGTTGACAAGATCTTGGACTTCGAACTGATGTTACAGTGGGATGAGACTTTGAAGGGCATGGGGAGAGTAACTGAGTTTTACTTGTGAAAGTGGATGTGCATTTTTTTGTGATCAGAGGCAGACTGTAGCAGATTATATTTTTCAAAGACAACTGCAACAATATCTCACATCTCACAAGCACTTCTGCAATGTAATCCTGCCAATATTCTATCAAGAAGCAGTGCCTCCATCCCTTCCCTTGGATCCGGGTAGGCTTGCAACTGCTTTAGCAAATAGGGTAAAGGAGAAATAATGGCATATGTCTTCCAAGGCTGGGTGATAAAAAGTGATAAAGTTTCAACTTTGTGTACTGGAACACTTGCTTTTGGAGCCCTGGTCATGATATAAGAAGTCCAACTGCCCTGAAACCACTGTGAGAAAGTCCAGGTCTTAGGGAGAAACCGTATGTACTGAAAGGGCATAAAAGTATAAAAGTGTGTGTGCCCACCCTATTGCTAAACCTTTGTCCTGCTAAGTTCCTGTTTGCTCTCACAATCATTTTGTCCCTATCTCTGCACATTCTAGAGATTTTGTAAGTTCCTGTTTTTCCTTCTCAGGGGCACGGCAAGGTCACAAGACGCGTTTAAGTAAGGTACACTCATGTTGCAAAACCTGTTGTGAAACCTGTCGCAATATGATTAACTGCCTTTGTGTAAGACTGCTTTCCCGCCTCGGGTTTGCGAAAACAAGCCCTACCCCTGCCCTGCAAGCCCCTGATAAACGTCATCAGAATTTCAAAATTAACTGAAATACCAGAAATAGCGGGAACCAATCATAATCAGCCAAATCGCCTTGTTCAAATATCGGCCAATCATACATCTGATTTGTATAATGACTCTGTGCCTATTTACCTCAGACTATATAACACTGTCCTGAGCCCAGTTGGGGAGCTCTCCCGCCCGGCTCGTTTCACGGGTGTGTGAGAGTTCCAGGTTCGAACCTGTAATAAAGATCCTTGCTGCTTGGCTTTGACTCCGGACTCTGGTGGTCTTCTCAGGGGAATAAACGGTCTGGGCATAACAGTACATGCTCAGGTTGACTGCCCCATATAAGGTTGCAGATTACAGCTAGCATAGACTACTGGATATGCAAGTGAAGATATCTCCAGATGATTCTAGCCCCCAGCCAGTGAGATGTCCCAGCATAGGTGCCAGACATCATGAAAGAGAGCTAAACCAACACTATTGTACTCCATATGAATTCCCAGCTTGTGTGATCCATGAACATGATAAAGTATTTTTTAAAAAATGTTTTAGATTTAATTTGTTATAGGCAATAGAAACTGGAACATATGGACATAGGTCAACTTAAAATCTTATCACTTAAAATACTGCTTAAGTCCCCCCCTTACCAAATATTGCAGATCAGAGAAAATGCAAAATTATACATATATGAATATATATGTATCTTGTACGTTATATATATATATTATGTGAACTAAAAGAAAGGAGAAGGTAAAATTCTGTAAAAGAGTAAGAATGTAGATCACTATTTATGAATGTATCTATTTATTAGATAAAGAAAATATTAGAGGACAGTAATGTTATCCAGAAAACTAAGAGGAATGAAATACTAACCTAAACAGGGTTGACTCCTGATGCTGGCACCTTAGGTGGTATAATTTTCTTTTAGGCTTTCAATAAGTTTTCTGAAATTAAAAACTTGTCAAAAAGACTTTTGTTTCTGTCCAAGGTGGTGTATGAAAGCCCAGAATTAGCAAAATTTGTCCTAAACTAAAGGCTGCTCTAGTGCTGCCTAATAAATCGTAAAACCAAGACTGGAAAGAATCACAGTATTCTTCGAGTATCTGAATTTCGTCCTGGAAAAAAGCTCCAGAATATTTATACAAATTCATAGATAAATATCTAGCCAGCACCCAACAAGTTACTTCATGTCTGGCATCCAATTAAAAACCGATAAACATTCAAAGAAGCATAAAAATATGTCTCATAATGAAAAAAATCCAGTTAATTAAAACCAACTCAGAAAAGACAAAGATGTTAGACTAGCAGAAAAGAATGTTAAACAGTGAAACAGTTCTTATAAATTATTTCCATATGTTCAAAAAGTTTAAATAGAGATGTGGGAAATATTAAAAAGATCAAAGTGAACTTCTAGAGATGAAAATTATGATGTCTAAAATAAAAACTACATTAGATGAATAAACAGTATATTAAACTTTGCAGGAGAAAAATTAGTAAACAATTTAGCAAAGACACTATTCAAAATGAAATGCACAGAGAAAAAGGAATTGTATAAAATTAAGTTATGGGACAAGTTCAAGCAGTCTAATATATATTTAAATGGAGTCCCTGAAAGATGAAGAAAGAAGAAAAAATATTTGAAGAAATAACTACCAAAATTTTTCTGAGTTTGACGACTATAGACCCACAAAGATAAGAAGCTCAATAAACCCTAAGCACAATAAACATGAAGAAATTTACATCAAAGACAATCATAATCAAATTGGACAAAACCAGTACTAACGGAAAGTCTTTAAAGCAATCCATGGGTGAGGTCAAGGGAGACACTTTATGCACAAAGAAACAAAGACAAGGATGACAGCAGGTTTCTCATCGGAATTAATTCAAGGCAGAAGAGAGTGGAGCAGCATCTTTAAAGCTGCAAAAGAAAAAACTGTCACCTAAAATTCTATATTCAGGAAAAGTGTTTCCAAAAAAAAAAAAAGGCAAAATAAACACTTTTTCAGATGTACAAAGCTGAAAGAATATATCAGCAGCAGATTTGTACTACAAGAAATGTTAAAGGAAAGAAGTCCTTTAAGGCAAAGGAAAATGAAACTAGATCGAAATCTTGATCTATACAAAAGAAAGAAGGCCACTGGAAATGGTATATACATAAGTAAATATATAAAATTTTTTTCTTATTATTTAAGTATCTTTAACAAATAATCGATTGCTTAAACCAAAATCATAATAATGATATGGGATTTACAACGTGTAAAATTAAAATGTATGGCACCATCATCACAAAGAATGAGAGGGGAAAAATCTAAGCATATAAATCTAATACTTACATATTATATACAATGACACTGTATAATATCATTTGAAGATAGAATGTGATTAAAGATATGTATTATGAACCTTAAAACAAGCACTAATGTAACAAAACAATGACACAGCTAGTGAGCCCAAAGTGAGATAGAATAGAATTACAAAAAAAAAAAACCACTTAATTAATCCAAAAGAAGACATAAAAAGTAGAGAAAGGTAACAGCAACAACAAAAAACCAAGATGGCACAAGGAGAAAAAATAACAAGATGATATATTTTTAAACCTAACAATACAATCACATTAAATATAAGTGGTATAAACCAAGGGTCAGCAAATTAAGCTCTATGGGCCAAATCTGGCCTGTAGTCTGATTTTGTATGGCCTTTGACTAAGAATGGTCTTGCTGTTTTTAATGAGCCATTAAGAAGGAGGAGAAGGAAGAGAAAGGAGGAGAAGGAGGAGGGAAGAAGAGGTAGGAGGAGCTGAAAAAGGTAACAATCATATAGACTTGGTCTACAAAGACTAAAATATTTACTCTCTGGTCCTTTACAGAAAATGTTTGCCAACTCTTGTTCTAAACATGCCAGTTAAAAGGGAAAGATTATTATATTACATATAAAAGCAAAGCTCAACTATATGCTGCCTACAATAAAGACACTTTAAACACAAAAAGAGTAAAAGTAAAAGGATGGAAAAATGTACTACTAATCAACACTAATTAATGCCATCAATGCTTACACTAATCAAAAGAAAGTGTTGTGGTTATATTAGTATTAGATATCAGGGCAAAAAATACTACCAACAATAAAGAAGGTCATTTTGTAATTGTAAAGAGAATAATTCATCAAGAAGGCATAATAATCCTAAATGCTTATGCACTTAACAATATGGTTTCAAAATGTGTAAAACAAAAAATGATAGAACTACAAGGAACTAAATAAACTAGTCCATAATTACAATCAGAGATTTTAATACCCATCTCTCAATAATGAATAAAACAACCAAGAGTATAGAAGACTTGAACAACACCATTAACCAACTTGACCCAACTGACATTGATAGAACATTCCACTCAGCAACAATAAAATACACAACCTCTTCAGGAAAATACAGAACATTTACTAACATGGATCAAAATCTGGGCCATTAAGCAAGTCTTGATATATTTAAAATTTTAAAGATTTCAAGGTTCTTTGGCTACAGTGGAATTAAATTCAAAATCAGTAACAGAAGGATATTGAGAAAATTCCCAAATATTTGGAAACTAAATGACATATTGAGTCAAAGAGGAAACAAAAAGATATAAAAGGTATTTTGAACTGAATGAAAAGAAAAACACAAATCAAATTTGGGGGACACAGCTAAAGCAGTACTTGAGTGAAATTTACAGCACTCAATGCCTACATTATAAAATAGACAAAGGCTCAAATTAATGGGTCTTAGTTTTTGTCTTAAGAAATTAGAAAAAGAGCAAATTAAACTCATATTAAACAGAAGAAAAGAAATAATAAATATCAGAACGCATATTAGGCTGTTCTTGTGTTGCTACAAGGAAATACCTGTGACTGGGTAATTTATAAAGAAAAGAGGTTTAATGGGCTCATGGGTCTGCAGAATGTGCAGGAAGTACACTGCTGGGCTTCTGCTTGGCTTCTGGTGAGGCCTCAGGAAGCTTATAATCATGGCAGAAGGCAAAGGGGGAGCTGGAACATCACATAGTGAAGGCAAGAGCAAGAAAGGATGGGGGAGGTGCCACATACTTTTGCACAACAGGTTTCATGTGAACTCAGAGCAAGAGCCCACTTATCACTAAGAGGATAGCCCAAGCCATTCATGAAGGATCTGCCCCCATGATCCAAACACCTCCCACCAGGCCCATTTCACCACCTCCAGCACTCAGAATTACTTTTCAACATGAGATTTGGGTGGGGACAAATATCCAAACTATATCCGAGTGGAAGTCAAGGAATGAGAAATCAGAGAAACCAATAGAGAAATTTAATGAAACTTCTAACCAGACTAATCAGGAAACAAAGAGTGAAGAACCAAATTAGCAATATCAGAAATAACAGAAATGGCATTTTTATATATCCTACAGATATTAAAATGATAATGAGGGCAATGTTATGCCCATAAATTCAACAACTTACAAGAAATCAACAATTTCCTTGAAAGACACAAACTACTGAAGATCACTGAATGAGAAGTAGCCTGATTTGCGCTATATCTATTGAAGAAAATTAATTTGCAGTTAAATAAATTTCCTTTCAATAAATAAAATTTCAGACCCAGATGGGTTTATCTATGAATTGTACCAAATACTTTCAGAAAATAGAATAGGAGGAAATTCTATCTCCCAACTCATTCTGTGAAGGCAGCAACACCCTGATTCCAAAACTAGACAAAGACATTACAAAAAAAAGAAAACTACAGACCAAACTTCCTTGTGAACATCAACACAAAAATTCTAAAGAAAATTTCAGCAAACTGAATTCAACAACATATAAAAAATAATACATCATGACAAAGTGAAGTTTGTCCCAGGGATGTAAAGGTTAGTTTAACATTTTAAATCAATATGATTTAACATATTAACTCATAAAGAAAAAACTCATGTGATCACTTCAATCAATGTAGTAATTGACAAAATTCAAAAATCCATTCATGATTTAAAAAAATAATTCTTAGCAAACTGGCAAAAAAAGAGAACTTCTTCAATCCATAATGGCATCTATGAAAAACCTACAGCTAACATCACACTTAGTAGAGAAATACTGGATGCTTACATTCATAAAATTAGGAACATGGCATGGTTATTTGCTCTTGGCACTTCTGTTCAACATTGTTCTGGAAGTTCTAGCCGTTGCAATATGAGAAGAAAAAGAAATAAAAACACCCGTGTTGGAAAGGAAGAGGTAATACAGTTTTTATTTGCAGATGATATGGTTCACTATGTAGAAAATACAATGGAATATGCAACTAGAGCTAATTAAAAGTCTTGCAAAATATCCTTTGCAATAGTACAAGAATATTAAATATTTAGATGTAAATGTAACTAGTGACATCAATACCTATACGTTAAAAACTATAATACAATATTGAGAGAAATTAAAGACCTAAATATACAGAGAGATAATATCCCGTTTATGGGTCAAACAACTTAATATTTTTATGATGTTAGTTTTCAGCAAATTGATAATTCAATTCTGATGAAATCCCAGTGAGCTGGTTCTAAAAATCTTAAGGAAATGCAAGGACCTACAATATCCAGAACAACACGAATAAAGAGACAGAGAGTGAGATAATGAATACCACCTTATTTAAAAACTTATTACTAATCTACAGTAATCTAGACACTTTAGTATTGATGCCAAGATGGACAAATAGAAAAATGAAAATGAATAGATAATTCAGAACAAATTCACATGTATATGGACACCTGACTTTGAAAAAAGGTGCAAAGACAATTCAGCGGAGAAAGGACTTTCAACAAAAGATGAAAATATTTTAGTCTTTTCAACAAAAGTTGCTGAAGTAATTATTTACCTATATGTACCCCCTGCAAAAAGATAAACTTCAATTCATACCTTGCACCACTTTAAAAAATTGACTCAAAATGGTTCATTGACCTAAAAAATTATTTTAAAACTGTGTGAGGCTCCAGAATTGTGTACAATGCTCTCCTCCGGTGCTAATCCCAGCAGAAGAACTCAGTTGTTTTAGTTTGGAATTAATTTGTTATGGGAAGTCAGGGACCCTGAATGGAGGGACTGGCTGAAGCCATGGCAGAAGAACATAAATTGTAAAGATTTCATGGACACTTATTAGTTCCCCAAATTAATACCTTGTGATTTCCTATGCCTGTCTTTAATCTCTTAATCTTGTCATCTTCGTAAGCTGAGGACATGTGTTGCCTCAGGACCCTGTGATGACTGCGTTAACTGCACAAATTGTTCATAAAGCATGTGTGTTTAAACAATATGAAATCTGGGCGCCTTGACAAAAGAACAGGATAATAGTGATATTCGCAGAATAAGGGAGATAACCATCAGGTCTGACTGCCTGAGAGCTGGGTGGAACAGAGCCATATTTCTCTTCTTACAAAAGTGAATAGGAGAAATATCACTGAATTCTTTTTCTCAGCAAAGAGCAGCCCTGAGAAAGAGACTGCTTTTCTAGGGGGAGGTCTCTAAAATGACCGCTCTGGGAATGTGTCTTACATAGTTGCAGATAAGGGATGAAATAAACCCCAGTCTCCCGTAGTGCTCCCAGGCCTATTAGGATGAGGAAATTCCCGCCTAGTAAATTTTAGTCAGACCAGTTGTCTGCTCTCAAACCCTGTCTCCTGATAACATGTTACCAATGAGAGTGAGTGGCTGAAACTTCATTAGCAATTTTAATTTTACCCTCGTGCTCTGCCCCCATTTGCCTTGTGATATTTTATTGCCTTGTGAAACATGTGATCTCTGTGACCCATACCCTATTCATACACTCCCTCCCATTTGAAAATCACTGATAAAAACTTGCTAGTTTTGCAGCTTGGGGGGCATCATGGAACCTGCCAAAATGTGATGTCTCCCCCGGACACCCAGCTTTAAAATTTCTCTCTTTTGTACTCGTTCACTTTATTTCTCAGACCGGCTGACACTTACAGAAAATAGAAAAGAACCTATGTTGACTTATCGGGGGTGGTTCCCCTGATATTAATTGTCATTAATTGTTATCCCTATATAATGTGTTCATAAAAATGAAGTGTATGCATTTTAATTGGTATATGCCCCATGAAAGAATGGAAGAAGGTGAACAAAAACTAAACGTAACTAATAGTCTGGTTTAACCTTACAAGATCCAATTTTCAAACAAATAGCCAGTTGAGTAAAGAGAATGAAAGGACAAGCCACAGACTGGAAGAAAATATTTGCAAAACATGTAACTAACAAAGGACTTGTATCCAGAATATGTAAAGATCTCCCAAAATTGAGTAAGAAATGTTAAACAATTTATTCAATGAGCAAACAAGTCAAATACACACTTCATTAAAGAAGACACATGATTATCAAATATGTATAAAAAAAGATGCTCCACATCATTAGGCTAGAGAAATGCACATTAAAACAACAACAGGCACTATACACATGTTAGAATGACTAAAACTAAAAAGACTGATTATACCAAAAGCTGGTGAGGATGTGGAGGGACAGAAATTTTCAGTCACTGCTGGTAGGGATGTAAAATGGTATTTTAGAAAAAAGTTTGGCAGTTTTTTAAAAAGTAAATATATGCTTACCATAATATGACCCAGCCATTTCACACCTAAGAATTTACCCAAGTTAAATGAAAACATATGTTCACACAAAGGCTTGTACATGAAGATTCATAGCAGTTTTATTTGTAGTGGTTAAGAATTGGAAACAATCCAAATATCCATCAACATGTAACTGGATAAACAAGCTGCAGTATATCTACACATTGAAATATTAGTAACAATAAGGAATGAACTCTTAACACACACAATGACATGGATGGATTTCAAATAACTACACTGAGTGAAAGAAGCCAGATAAAGAAAAAGAGTTAAAGGTGCACAGAGGTAATTTTGGAGGGATGATGAATATATTTACTATCTTGATTTGTGGCTCTGGTTTTATGAGTATATACATATGTCAAAACTTATCAAATTGTACACTCACTTTAAATGTGTAATCTATTATATACCCATTATACCTAAGTAAAACTACTTAAAAGATTAAAATATTTTAAAAAGTATAAAAATACATATAATTTGTACCACTCTGAGGTCCCTTATTAAAAAAAAAATTGAAAAGGCAGGCTGTGAAACATAAGATTCTTTCTGTAAGGTGAAAGAAGGCAACAGAAAACCTTGGTCTGTGAGGATCCTGCTAGGAGCAGAGATGATTCTCAATATGACAGACATGTGGAGTTAATTAATGCTTTTTCTCTTCTCCTGTCATTTGATTCAAATGGGGTTTAAAGAGTCTCTTGGAAATAACAATTGGAACCATACCCAAAGTAGGTAAGACATCATCAGAGATATCCAATGCTTACCTTTGGGAATTCCCAACAGAAGTGAGATGCAGGGAGGGATGAGGGGACCATGAGAGAGGGACTGTCACAGTCAATCAGACACAGCTTCAGAACTGAAAGAAGGAGGGGACTGATGGCTCCAGATGCAACTTGCAGCTGTCATGGGAAGCCAGCCCAGATCAGCCACCATGATTCTGTGTGTGCCCTGAAGGAGAAAGGGGGCAGTGTGTGTGAACTGAAAGGACTTATTCACAGAACTTGGTAACACTTTGGGATCTGAGCCACCCAGCTGGGACACACTGTTGGTCTGAATTGCAGCACCCTCCCAAATGAGTGTAACAGTTCACCTCCTTATAGACTATGGAGCAGCCATGGCACTATGAGCACCCAGGGCATCCTCTGCCTTCTGTGAATCTCCTGCAGGGCCATCTCAGAGTGGAGCAAAGAGAATTCATCCCAGCTCAATGAGATGAACAGCAATGGCTTGCACTGCACAGCAATGAAAAGGCTCAAGGACAAGAAGACAGCTGTGTCCATGAGCCCTAACAACAGGGGTCCAAGCAATAACCCTGTGCTCAACCCTGCGTCCCACCACCAAAGCCCTTGCTTGAGAAAAGTGTAGAGAAAAGTGATATTCCCCACTGTATTAGTCTGTTCTCACACTGCTAATAAAGACATACCTGAGACTGGGTAATTTATAAAGGAAAGAGGTATCATGGCAGAAGGCAAAGGATGAGCAAAGGGACATCCTACATGGTGGCAGGCAAGAGAGAGAGAGCTTGTGCAGGGGAACTCCTCTTTATAAAACAATCAGATCTCAGGAGACTTACTCACTATCATGAGAACAGCACAGGAAAAACCCATCCCCAGGATTCAATTACCTCGCACCGAGTCCCTTCCATGACACGTGTGGATTATTATAATTAAAGGTGAGATTTTGGTGAGGACACAGAGCCAAATCATATCACCCTCTTTCCTTCATAAAAGCAGTACTGACCAAGGTCCCTTAAGAGTGATCTACTCAGAGGTGGCAGTGACAGATTTGCAACTATGCAGCATTAAGAGCACAGGGTTCTGCAACAAGAAGCCATGGCGTGAACAGTCAGTCAAGGAACCACTCTTATCAGCAGCTCAGGACTCCCTGCCAGGCTGGTATGACAGCAAGGAACAATGAGGAACAAGCCTTGATGCCTTTAAGGCAACCTCGGCAGAATTTCCAGAAACACCTGGAGGCAGGAAACTGCATATCTATTCATGCACTTTATATACAAATATATGGTGACTATTAAAGTTGAAGTTTTATTGTTAATATGATGCATTTCTACTCATAGGCTGGGAAATAACTGAAAATATCCTAAATTAGTATCTCAGTGAATAGGAGTATATTTTTCACCTGTAGGAGAAAAGGAGAAGTAGAAACAAACAACAACAATAACAACAAAATCCCTCTCAATATAGTGGTCCATAATCACAGATGTGTGCCCAAAGATCACAACAATTCAGATTGATCTCCTACAGTGATAATTCTGAGAAATGATAATAATATATTCTAGACCCTGTTACAATGTAATAAAAAGATCAAAGAAAACAGCTCTGTTGAGACAAAAGTAGACACTAAAGTTTCTCAGACGTTCTCATTATGACTTTTAAAACATGCTTTTCTATTGGGTACTCAATGTTTAAATGAACCTGTGCTTTCCAGTTAGTAAAAGTTCTACAGCATATGGATATCAGTGACCATAGAGAGCCCTACTTCTCTTCATAGCAGAATAAAATAAACAGAATAAAACTACCACAAAGAATTTAGCAGGAAAAGCGACTGATGGAAAGAGACATAAAGTCCTGAAGTTGTTGTCTAAGTGACATAAATTCCTTGCTGCTCTGAAGCACCTGTCGTCAGAGGCAGAACCATCTCCAGGCAGCCTGACAGTTCAAAGAAACATAAACAACAAAAAATTGGCCCTGTGACACATCGATTTTGTGCTTCCTCTTTTATCCCTCAGGCTAAGTATTTTTGAATACCCATTTGATATGCTAACTAATAAAAGCAGAGTCCATTCTTTCCATAAATAAATGATTTCGTTAAGGATTCAAATCAGACATGGCAGAATCTCCCCATTTGCTGATTGCTAATGTATTTTAGCCATGACATACATTCTTACATGTTCCAATTCAGCAAAGTCTCTTTCTTATGGATGGAGATGCCAGATTTGGATGGCGTATGTTTAATCCAGCCAAGGGAACATATTTCCTCCCTGAAACACGGTCCTGACAGCAAGGCAAAGTGTGATGAAGTTGTGTCACAAATAGGTGCGGCACAATCCATCTGGCAAGGGGGAGTCTGTGCTGCCTAATTAAGAAAACGTAATGATCCGATCTCATCAAACATCCATTTACAGTTTTGATAAGTGAAGTTATCTCGTTAGATTTCTGCAAATGATTGTGAGCTGGTGTCCCTCACAAAACCCACAGGGCTTGGGGTGTGGACTTAGAGATGATGAGATTTGTACGCATTTAGGTCAGCAACGCATATTGTGGCAAAGGGACGCCACACGACTTTCTGAAGATTCTTGGCCAGTAACTTGCGAAACACTGATCTGATTTGCTTGGAAATTTTTTAAATAATTGGCTCCTGCTGGCTGAGGCCCCATGCCAACACCGTATGGTAATTCATTTGTGACATTCCTAGAAGAGAGAATCTGCCGGAAGAGTTGCAGTAATATGTTTAGGGAATAATCATGCCATCCCCTCAATAGGATGCATAAAAGGAAGCAAACAGCAGGAGGCCAGCAGAGAGGCCTCTGGGTTTCCAGGGGAAAGATTCTCAATTTAAATGGAAATTTTGTAACTCTTCCTCCCCTTCTGCCTTTCCAGGCTCTGAGTAAGACACTGGCTGGGACTGTTTCAAGACCAAGCATACAATCTTAGAAATGATTATTTAGGTCTCCTGGATTTGCTATTTATTGACCAGGCTCTGGAGACTATGATAGTGACTTTGCAAAGAATCTACTTGAATCAACAATTTCTGGGCCTTTGTAGATGTCATTTGATGCTTAGGAAGCTTTTCAAGAAATACCAGCAGCCTTTAGGAAATAAAGGAAAGTACCAAGGTAGCCCAACTTCTCTGAAAATAGTTAAGGATTGTATTGTAGCTCATACCTAGAGTAAAGGAACTTAAAGACAATGTCTGATAGGTACCAAGTGCACAAGAAAGCAAACAGTGAAACTATAGTTTGCCTCCTAAAAGAAGAAAAAAGAAGGAAGAAAGGGAAGGAGAGGAGGAGTGAAGAAAAGAGAAAGGAAATGCAAGAGGGAGGGAGGGAAAAGCAAGTTTCAAGGGAAGAGGTAAGAAGAAAGGCAAAGTCAGAAACTCTGAGCAACAGGAGGGTCCCACAGGGAGCAAGGTTGACAATTTGTCAATATTTTATCAAAACATTTTTCTCCTGAAAAATAAGTTAGAAAAATAGCTCTATCTTCTCTTAGTCACCTAGCTAGCAATCCCAAATGGAAATGGCATTCTTCGGTAATTGATACACCAAGGAAGACATAAAGGGCACAGTAGAGGCATTTGGAAGTGAACACTGGTCTGGATACTCCATTGTATGAACAAGACATTCGTGCCAGTTATTTTAAACAACCCAGTGCTGGATGCTTATTTTCAAATCCCATCTCTTGGATTTTCCCATCTGCAAGGATGCAGAAAGACAGCATCAGTATCTAGTGGTCTAAAGACAAGAAAAGCAAGGTAGAATCCCAAATCTAGGCAATGTCAACTAAAATAACCCACTTTAACAATGTTCTAAATGCCTACACTGGTGACCCTGTCTCCAAGCATGCTGGAAGATTAATATAGGGAGAATGGAGGAGATGGTGAATGGGATTCTTGCCAATGCTGACAAGAGTTGAGGGTTGAGGGGACCAACCAGCACTGGCTGTGACCACCCAATTGTAAGGGGATACAATAAACTCCATCATCAATATTTAAGGAATCTGACCAATTTGAAGGAACAGGTAAGCACAGTGCCAGTGGTTTCTAGGCAGGGACAATTCTGGGGGAAGCAATTAATAGTGACATGGATTCTGTCTGAGTTAAGGTAGATATTGGGTGAAAACTCAGTGACTAGGATTCAGGTTCAAGATTACTGAGCTGGGATTAGAGGTGGGGTCTAAGACAAGGCACTTGGGAGGAAACTGTGCCTGTGCATGGTGATATGAAAGAAGAATCTAGAGCTGGTTGCTTATTCAGCACCTGGGGCTCTGAACATTCTTTGTTGAACCCAGGTGCTCTGATCTGAAAAACAGAAGGCAACAGATTTATATCAAACCTTTCCTGCCTCTCTTCACCTCTGGAGGAAGGGAGTTCTCAATACAACATTAATGTTGGTTCTCCTTGAATCAAGAACTGGACAAGCTGACTGCACAGGGAGCAGGTTATTATTGCTGCTGATGACTATGCTGAGTCAGACAAGGAAGCGCATAAGAATCTATATGCCAGGAGTCTCCAAATTCCTCCAATTTACTTCTTATAGAGATAAAAAAAAAAAATACACACACACACACACACACACACACACACACACACACACCCCACAGGACCTGTAGCATAAACTTGGCAGGCTTTTACAATTTGTTTATGAATACAATTGCATGAGAAGTATTACAAAAGTATGAAAATTCGATCATGTTCTATGATATACTTAAGGATAGACTATAATGACACAAAATTTATTCTGTCCCAGAAATCCAAGATATACAGAAGCAATACCAAAAGATCACCAGGATAAAGCTATCCTGCAATGTCATTAATTAAGCCAAGAATACATATTTGTTGACCATTACTATGTGTAAGAGATTGTGCCAGCTTCTGTGGAAGATTTGAGAATACATAAGATGGGGTTCCTACACTCAAGGGACTTTTAAACCGATGACCAGGGCAGCAGAGCCTGGGGAGGAGCTCACACATATTAAGCACTGCAGACTCTCCTGTGCCCCTTGGAACTTTTGTACTCAGGCTAGAACCACAGAAGACCACTCTGCCCATATGTGTAGCAGGAGAACAGTGCAGAGGAATAACCCCACGGAAGCACCCCTCAGCCAATGACTCCCAGAAGTGATATCTACATACCCTAGTTCCCTTGCCCCTCAGGTGGGATAATTCTGAGGCATGTATTTTGTACCACGTCTGAGTTTCCTCATGGGGTTAAGCTTTGGTCAACTACTGTGGTAGAAGCTTAATAACTCAGCCTTTGCTCCCCTTTCTCCACTCTACTACTGGTATTCCCCGCACTTCCCAAGTAAATGACTTGCACTTAATCTCTATTTCAAAAAAAAAAAACAAAAGAAGAAGCTTCTGGGGGAATCTAAATCAAGGCAAGCACCTACTGTGTGTTGTGTACCATATTGTCATATACATTCATTATCTCATTCAGTCCCTTTAGCAATTGGACCAAAATATTGTTATCCCATTGCGCCACTTAACGGCTTAAGGTTCCGCATTAGTTCTCTATCATGTTCAGATTTGCGGGGAAAAAAGCTGTGTCAGAGTGTAGGGCACACAAATTGGGACCGTCTTCTGACACCATATTCTTTCTCTAGTGGCTGTTACCAAGATGTCAGTCCCTCCTTTTTGGAACCTGATTTTCATCTATCTCTAAAATGAGGTTTTAAAAGGGACTGCCTTTTAAACTTAAGTTGCACAAATGAGGGTCTCTCTGGAAACTTTTACAATTAGAACCAAGAAAAGCAAGCCTCTTCCTCTGTAATCGTGAAGCGGTAAAAGAAGAGTGTCTAGGAGCCCTATGGCCACATCTCCAGGCTCGTGGAGAAAGTTCTTCAGTGGGGAGAATGGAACTAACACAGAAAGAAAAGCAGAAGTAGCAGGTGGAGAGAAAGAAGAGAGATTCTCAGTGTCACTTGTCCCTGGAGCCAGACTGGCCCTTGCCCTTCCCTCACATTCATTACAAGCCAATGATGTTTCTTTCTGAATGCAAGTGAGATAAAGTTGGATTCCTGCCACTTGCAATAGAAAGAGCTCTGCCTAGCGCACACAACATGGCAGAGACCACTGACTGGCTTGCTCAGCATTTATCCCAACACGTTTTAGAAGGCAGAGGTTGGAAATCAAATAACACATTTCTCAGGATCTCTTGCAGGTGGAGCTCTGAATATGTCTTAGATTCTATAAATCATATAAGCTCATGGAGCCTCTGTTTCAGAACTAAGTCCAACAGGAAGAAAGACAGGGTACAAAGCATTCTGTTTGGGGTGCTGATTAAGTAGAGGTGAAGTTTTCTGGAGTCAGCAGTTTCCTAATTGAGGAGATATTTCATGATTTGACAGCTTTCTGCACTGGGAGGGGGCAGCCTTCCTGATCATGCCAGTAGCTGAGTGCTTCTGAGAGTTGACAGTTATTCCTTCTAATAATTTTGCAGTATGCAATTCCCTGTATTAAAACCTTTCCTGTTACACAGAGTGAATTCTGTGATCCATAACAGAAGTCTGATGGAGGTATGCATGGTCCTTCACAACCTCTTGCTGTCTACTGCTTATTCTCTTGCCCTATCTCCTTCTCCCCCACCATGTTCACTGAATGACTTGGTGTTTTGCAAACTGATCCATGTAGCGATGTCCGTTGGGTTGCAGAAATGTGGGTCTAACATTTGGGAGAGAATCTAGGCTGCAGAGATTTAGGAATCAGCTATATAGAGTGATAAAACAGTTGTTGTGAATGGACTTTGGAGAGAGGAAGTAAGAAAGGATGAGATCACTGAAAACTGAACTTCAGAGAATGCCTGCACTGAAGGCTTAGAAAGACAGAAGGAGCAGGTGAAGAGCCCCCAAAGCAATGATCAGAAACGCCAGAGGAGCTGTTATCACAGAAGCCAGGGCAGAGAAGGATTCGTATTAATGTTGCAAAGACAGAAGGGGAGCAGAGAACTAGAGAGGGCATCCTGTGTGTCGGGTAGATTTCTGATGACATTCTTGATAGAGTGGGAGAGATGGAAGCCCAAACATAAGGCATTAAGAAATGGATAAAGAAGAAGAAGGTAAATAATGAAATGAAGGGAGAAAGACTGACAGTGTTGCCACATAGTTAATTACGAACAGATGCCCTCCACAAACACCCCCTGCCAGCATTCCTACCTCTGTAGATGGAGTTCCTATGATAACAATTTCAGTACATTTGAGATGTGCAAGAGAAAATAGACAAAGAATAGAAAAAGGCAAGTAAATAGAGAGAAGGAGGGAAGGAAGTTCAGATGATACCCAGTTCTATTCCCTACTTCTAGGCTCAAGTCCTTTCAGGCACTGCTGCCCTTCCTCATCACAGAAGGACTCCCAGTGCCAAAATGTTGCTCACTCCTAGGAATGCCACAATTGCTGTGTTGACTCTTATGTGTTGGTGCCTGAAAGACCACTCCTTTGTGGATGAAATGGTTTCCCCTGAACAAGATGACCCTGGAGTCAATCACAGAGAAGAGACAGGTTAGACAGGAACTAGCATTCAGGGGATGGGGCTCAGAAACCTCAGTCTCTGTCTCAATCTCATACCCAAGCTTGAGTCTTCAGAGTCAGGGCCCCAAACCTGTGTTCCTGGTATGAGCACAGATTGGAGATGGTCTGTGCTGCATGGAGGCAGAAAGATATCCTGTAGTGAACCAGAAGCTGGCGTTGTCCTTGTCCCTGGAGCCAGACTGGCCCTTGCCCTTCCTTCACATTAATTACAAGCCAATGATGCTTCCTTCACATTCGTTACAAGCCAATGGGATTGGGGGTGTGCATATAGCCTTTACTGTCAGCTTCTCCTCTGTTGCCCCAGCCTTGTCTCTGTCATGCAGGGATGCTCTAGTGAAGGACTCTGTGTCAATTCTTGGGCCACTGTGAAAAGGTTATAAATCCTCCCAGAGGCCAGATCAGAAAACCTTGATCTCAGTGGGTCTCTGATTCTGGGACTAACCCCTACTCAGATCTCAGTCAAGGCAGTTTCTGATGATCACAACATTTCCCTTTCCCAGGGTTAGATTTTACTCTCACCCCTCTCAAGGGGCTGTTTGGGGAAAAAAAGAAATCTCCATCGTGCATGCATGGGTGACAGAGTAACTCCACCTTCTATCCATTTACCATTTCACTCAATTATTCATTCAACATACATATTTTTGACCATGGTCTATGTTTGAGGCATTGTGCTAGGCATTGTGACATAATAACAACAAATCACTGTTCTTCCTCTCAATAAGTTTGCAATGTAGTGATTTTCTACTCTGTGAGAATAGGATGACTATAGTAACCCCATCTGTGCTTCCAAAACCTTTCTTCACAAAGTTGACCATTCAAAATTGCAATGATGGGAACGGGCAGGCACCTGCAAGAGATATGCCATCAGCCCGACCACGAACATGGTTTCCATCCCCGCAGAGCATATGAACACTGGCTTTGTGGTCATTCGGGCACGCCCCATTCCCCACCCCATACCTTCCTTATCAAGGTAGGTTGCACTCACCGTGGTTCACTAGGGAAGGATGTTTAAAAATTTCCTGAGCCAGAGACTATTCCTACGGGGGAAGAAAAATGAGAGGAGATAACCCAGAACCAGAGAACTGACATGTTTGACACACAGAAAACATTAAAAGATGTGAGCTGGAACAGAGGTAACTACTGAGTGGAAGACAAGACCTGTGAAGGGAACTCAAGTTTAGCTTTGAGGAAAGGAAGGATGCATCTCTGCTGGGGACAAGAAAGAAGGGAAGAGGAAGAAGGACATCCTGACACATTCTGATTAGAAGAATAGAGACATTGTAACAATTCAGATACAAAGGGATAGTAGATACTTCTATCTTTTGACTGTCTAAACTCTATCTTTCTAGTTGGGAAACTTCCCTATGTGCATAGTGTTAGTGTGATGCAGTGTCCACCTCTCCTCAAGAGGCAAAGGGGTCATTCCACTAGCCCCCAGGAAGCAGGGCATGGCCGATGACTTACATTCAGTCAATCAGTAGCTCCCCTCAGGTATTTCGAAGTGGTGAATATAATCCAAAAGTCAGGGGGCATGTATTCATTACTTAGGCTGCATAACAAATACCCCAAAACTTAGTGACTTAAAAGAACAAATATTTATTTTCTGTTTCTTTGGGTTGGGAATTTGTGGGCAGCTTAGCAGGGTGGTTCTTACTTGAGGCCTCTCATGGGTGGCAGTCAAGATGTCAGCTGGGCCTGCAGTCATCTAAAGTCTTGACTAGGGCTGAGAGTCAACCTCCAAGCTGGTTCAATTTCATGACCATGAACAGAAGGCCACAGTTTGTCCTTGGCTGTTGGAGAAAGCCTCAGTTCCTCTCCAGAAAGACCTCTCTGCAGGGTTTCTTGAGTGACCTTATGACATAGCAGCTGGTTTTCCCCAGATCAAATGATCTGAGAAAGTGAAAGGCAGAAACCACAATGTCTTTTATAACCTAGTCTTGACTCACACAATGTCCCACTAGATACACAGGAAAGCCCCATCTAATGCAGACAGGGAGTACTCAGGGTATGAGAACAGCAAGATGAAGACACTCAGAGGCCATGTTGGGGGCCACATTCACTCATTGCCAGTCAGCTTTCCAGCACCAGTATCCGGCTGTAGAGTCAGGGGCAGCAGCTATGAGAGCATCTAGCCAGATTCCTCCTGCAACCCTGCCTCCAGACCCCCTTTGGATTCTGCTTATTTCCCAAGCTTGCTCCTTCCATCTTTTGTGGATTCTATTGGCTTCCACATCTGTAAAAAAATCCTTATTTTGCTAAAGGCAACAAGGCTAGTTTCTGTTGTTTGCAATTAATAATCCTGACTGGGACAGATGATGTTGATCTCCAGGAAGTTGTTGGTGAGCTCACATGATGACAGCAAGGGAGAAGATGAACTGATGTCAGAGAATCAAAGAGTGAAGTTCAAGAAAGGATGCCATGAGGGACATGGGCCGGAGCATCCAATAGAAAACTATAGGAATCGCTGAGCAGCTGTGAGAACCAAGAAATTTATGTAAGACCCAGTTGAGGGATCAGTGCAGAACAGGTTGTTCTTTTCTTTTTTAAAAACTTAATGTAACCAAACACTCCCTTCTTTTAGTATAGAACTCATTGGGTCACTGAAATATATTCAGACGACAGAACTATAGTCCAGCATCGAATATGCCTGCAACACTCCTGTAACCTTGCATTTCCTTACCTGTCCAACAGGGAAACTACTACTGGCCTGCCTACCTTCAACTCTTGGATAATTTTGCTTTTACTTTACCCCAGGATATGTAGGACTTAGAAAATTAGTGGGTGGACATCTGATTTATTGATGCTGGGCAAAGAGGGGCACTCAAGCAATACATGCAATGCCAAGTGAGATGTTGAGGGAAGCTCAGCTTTCTTAGAAAGCTTCCCCGTACACAGCTGTGATCTACGTGCATCAGAAGATGCTGAGAGCTCACAATAAGGGAAGATGAGACTGCTAAGACTGAATTGGAGGCAAGGATTATATCAGTAGACTCCTTCCCCTTCCTTTCATGATATGATCCTGCTGTGGTTGAAAGTATGTTTCCTTCCAAAATGTAAATGTTGAAACCTAATCACCAAGGTGATGGTATTAGAGTAACTCAGAGAATTACAGGTGTGAGCCACCATGCCTGAGCCAAGAGTTCATATTTTTAATTAATTTACTTTCAACTTCAGATGTAAAGGATTGAGTAAATTGTACTTCTTATATTTTTCCGTGCAAGGCCCCTCTTTTGTTTTATGTATTTATTCATTCTTTTTTATTCACATATCCATCTCCCCACCTCCCCACCAACCACAGTCTATCATTCTAATTGTTCAATGTACATATGCTTATTTACATGTATTGATGTAAACAAATATTGTTTTGTATGCATGCATTTTTAATTAGTGTAAATGTTGTGTTATATATCTCACTCTATTTCTTAGTTTTTTCCCACTAGCTATATTTTTAAGGTTCATCCATGTGGTTATGTTTACATCGAATCAATAGCTGCTAACTGCTACAGGAGCTTCTATGATATACATCCAGCACACTTTACCTTTCTCTTCTCCCAGGAATAGATACCCAAATTTCATTTAACTCCTCCTTAATCAACAAATAGTTCTATTGTGAACATATTTTCACATGTGTCCTGTCCTTTGTCTCCCCAGCACTGGAATGACTGGGTCAGAGGATATACATAGACTTAATTCAATGAAGTCATGCACGCCTACTCTCCAGAGTGGCTCCACAAGTGTGCACTCCCACTAGCAGTGCATGAGGGTGAAACATTTAACTTAAAGATTCATGGCACTGACCAACACACTGGTATTGTAGGAGTAGGTTCTGGTGTCTCCAACCTATGTTGAAAGTATATTTTACCTAGAGCTGTATGTTAAATTTTATCTTCCATTTCATTTCTAAGGCTTCTCTCAGCCTTATCATCACTAAACAACACATTCCATGATAAGTGTTGAGCTATATCTCAGTCCATTTCTGCTTTTATAACAAAACATCTGAGATCTGATATTTCCTTACAGTTTTGGAGGTTAGGAAGTCCAAGATCAAGGTGCTGCAAGATTTAGTGTCTGGTGAGGGCTGCTCTCTGATTCCAAGATAGTGGAAGCTGGAAGCTGGAAGGAAAAAAGACCTGTTTCCTATAGCCCTTTTATAAGGGCATGAATTCCACTCACAAGGGTAGAGCCCTAATGACTGAACCACCTCCAAGAGGCCCTGCCTTCTAATACCATCACCTTGGTGATTAGGTTTCAGCCACCTCCTAATACCATCACCTTGGTGATTAGGTTTCAACATATAAATTTTGGAAGGACACATACATTCGACCACAGCAGGATCGTATCATGAAAGGAAGAGGAAGGAGTCTACTGATACAATCCTTGCCTCCAGTTCAGTCTTAGCAGTCTCATCTTCCCTTCTTGTGAGCTCTCAGCATCTTCTGATACATCTGGATCACAGCTGTGCACAGCGAAGCTTCCTAAAAAAACTGAGCTTCCCTCAACATTTCACTTGGCACTGCATGTATTGCTTGAGTGCCCCTCTTTGCCCAGCATCAATAAATCAGATGTCCACCAAAATTATCTAAGTCCTACATGTCCTGGGGTAAAGTAAAAGCAAAATGATCCAAGAGTCGAAGGTAGGCCAGTAGTAGTTTCCCTGTTGGACAGGTAAGGAAATGCAAGATTACAGGAGTGTTACAGGTGTATCTGATGCTGGAAAGCAAAGAGGAATATGAATTATCCAAAGCAGATGGGATTTCAAATCACCACCACATAAGCAAGGAGCTCAAAATACCTTCCTCAAATGTGATTGATGTTCTGTCAACAAACAAGAAGCTAACATTTCAATGGAGTTTTATGTTTTCCAGCACACTTTTACAAAATAATCTTATTGGTTCCCAACAAACCTATGAGGAATTAGGTCAGCTATATCTAATGTTCCTAATTTATGGTAAATGAAATTGAGGGCTAAAGAGTTGAGATGACTTGCTTAAGATCCCATTTTTTGGTCAGTTGTGGAGTTGAAAACCAAATGTAAACTCCAGGCTGGGGTCAGAAAATGTGATTTATAACAATGCATTAGTTCAAGCAAAATTCCACTGTTGTAAAAGAATTTGGAGTCCAAGTGGGAGTTTATTATAATGGAATCTGATCCAAGCAAAATAATTCATAGTTACAAGAAACATTTAAAAATGGGATAATAAATTACACATGATACTTCCAAATTTGGGCACTGTTTACTGGAGAAAAGAGAAAAAGAGGAGACAATATTTATTTCTTAAAGAAAATCTATAGGATCTCTCCTTTCTCATCTCTTTACTAGTCAATAGCTGAGGTAATTTCACCAGAGGTCCTACAGCAACTCTCACCACTTCCCCTGCAGGGAGATCAGAAGAGACGACTTCTCTCCACTGCCCGCTCTGCACATCTCCAGCAGCTCCCAATGCCCCCCAAGGGTGTAGCCTCTCTGAACCCCCAGCATGCAGAGAGAGACAGGGCAGGGCTTGCAGATCAAGGGGATCCGCTGTCCATGCTGCGAAGAGGGAGATCAAAAACGCAACAGTTCTAGGATCTCAGGCAACAGTCTGTTACAGAACAGTGGGAAAAAAAATTTGTTTGATTTTAGAGATGGACAAGACCACCTGCTCGGAAGATGTGCGATGTTCTTGTTAAAACTCCTCCCTGAGTCCCAAGGAGTAATTGCAGGTCCAATTCCTGCTGTCTGGGATGCTGCTCCACAGGGCCCACTTTGGGGCCTGAATCAGAGGATCCTTCTGATGGTTCCATCAGCCCAGGGGATGGCTGAGTCAACCTCTGACCTGGAACTTCTGAATTCTGACCATTCACTGCCTATCTCCCAGCAGTAACCCTGGGGGAAGAGAGATTAGCTCAGGCATGAATAGTCACTCTCGGTTCATTTCCAGGCCTCCATGGTTTCATAAATGATTAAAAAAAAAAAAAAGAACCTGTGTAAGAAGTGATGCAGTTCTAAGAAAAGGCAAGGTAAGAAAATAAGCTTAAGTTGGCTATGAAAATTGTGGTTTAGGTTAGTGTCACCTCCTTGCCACTGACAAAGATTGCTAAGTTGACACTTGTGGCTCTTGCCCCTGGGAGTGATTTGCCCAGAGGAAGAAGACACCTTTATACACACACTTGAAAACTATGCTGTTCTTGTACCTAAAGAATACAGCTACCACCTCTACAGGTGTTCAGGCTGGGAAGCATCTTCGATCCAGGGCCTCCAGACAAGCCCTAGGAGCTGCTGTTGAGGATGGGGTCCAAGCAGGCAACAGCAAGAGTTGAGGCATCCAGGAAGCTGGGGGACTTCCGTGGGGGCTCATGCCAGCAGGACAAACTCTCCTACCAGCTCCTCTTTCCACGTTCAGCTTGACTTACAAGGAGAAAGAGGTCCAGTCCCTCCAAGTTTCAGTACTTCTTTTGTCCTCACATCCACTTTCTGTCGGAGGGGTTCACAACGTCAGTCTTCTTCTGTGCTTCCTGGTTCCCCACCCTCACTTCCAGATCCTCGTCTGAAATCTTCACTTGGATGACATTGGTGGTTGAATGTCCTGATCATTCATACTGGTTATGCAGCTACTAAATTGGCAGAAGCTGGCCTTACAAAACAAAAACCCAAGACATCCAGAATTGTCCACAGGGACTTAGGTGGGGTTCATTAAATCTTGACATCTTTTCTGCTTTTTATGCCCCACTCCACCCCTAGGCTCACTCACAAACATAGCAAGTTTTAGCTCAGTGGGGCTGGAAATATCTTGGGTTCAGTGACATTTCTGTGAAGTCAAGGGGTCACAGGAAAGTAGCAAGGTCTCCTTGTACTTGGAGTAAAATCCATTACTCCAGAGTGTCCTCCTAGATGAACTGGCTCCTGCTCACCTCATGACCTCACTCTTTGTGCTATGGACACATTTACTGTCTTCCAGTTCCCCAAACAGGCTGACCCACTACTCCCCTCAGGGACTTTTCTTACTGTTTGTGCCCCGTGGATGTCTGTCTTTGCATGGCCTGTGTATTAGTTTGCTAGAGCTGCCTTAATGAAATGCCACAAACTGGGGGCTTAAACAAAAGAAATTTAGTGTCTCAATTTGGAAGACTGGAAGTCCAAGATCAAGGTGCTGGCAGGGTTGGTTCTTTCAGAGGGCTGAGGGAGAATCTGCTTCAGGCCTCTCCCCTAGCTGCTGGGGGTTTGCTGGGGGTTTGCTGGCCATCTTTGGTGTTCCTTGGCATATAGAAGCATCACCCCAATCTTTGCCTTCATCTTGACATCTTTGCCTGTGTTATCCCCGTGTTTACATGGGTGGCTGTGTCCAAATTTCCCTGTTTTATAAAGACAGCAATTATGTTGAATTAGGGGACCACTCTACTCCAGTATGACCTCATCTTAACTAATTACAGCTGCAATGACTATTTTCAAATAAAGTCACACTCTGAGATCATGGAAGTTAGGGATTCAAGATATGAATTTCACGTGAAAATAATTCAACCTATAACAGCTGGCTCCTTTTTATCCCTCAAATTATAGCAGAAACATCACATTCCCAGGTAAGCTCCTCTAACTAGCCTATCCAAACCATCCACCACAAAACCCTGTTTGTCAAGCCAATCACAATTGTCAACTTTTGATGGTTGACCCATTTATTCCACTGTTTCCCTTGTCCACTAGATTGGAAGCTCCATTTCCAATGCCTAAAGGGGGCACATTTGTCTTGTTTCTGCTGGACTCCCTCCCACTACCCTGAAGGCACATTGAGTGATATCTGTATCCAGCACTGTGCAGTGCCCAGCCATACTGGAGCCTGAGATAAATGGAGAAATGAGTACCAATCCAGTCTTAATTAAAATTTTGAATACTTTGTATATCAAGCATTTTTCGCATTGATTTTTATTTTCTAAATGTTGTATTAAAATATCATTTACGTTGTTTACTGAGGTGTTTGGTGCCCCCTTTTGTGCCAGAGGCAAGTGTCTCACTCATCTGACCTAACCCAGGTCCTGTCTATATCATTGGAAATGAAGAAAAAAGGAAGCAGATTACTCAGTCAGTAGGAACAGAGTGATTCTCACCTCACTGTGAAAGGCAGCAGAATGACAGAGCATCCTCTTCAGTAGAATTGGGTGGAAATGGACTTGAGGGAAACTGAGGCAAACATTGGGTCTTGGAAACCTAAGTACAGCACTTCATTCCCTTAAATTTCCTGTTCCTCATAAGTACAAGCTTTGGTTTGATTTTGTTCTGACAGCTGCACTTCCCCTCTCCCAACCGTGGCCTCAGAGCTAATCCAGGGCCCAGGGCAAACATCACTCCATTTCTGCCCCAGCCTCAGCTCCCGAGAGCCACAGAGGTACCATGGTTCCTGGTGTTGTGAGGTCTTCTTTCCCTATCTCTGAGGAGCTGATACACCCAGGGTGGGGCCAGGGCTTCTGAAACTCACATATCACTGAGCAGCAGGGATTCTACCAGATATGTCTAAGGACTGTTCTGCTTCCAGGTCAGAGGGAAACCTGACACCCCAGCCTAGGGCTCTAGCTCCTCATCCAGTAACCACATATCACCATTCTCTCTGCAGAACTTCTCACAGTCACCCAGCTTCCCTTTCCTGCCTTTCCTGCTCCACCTTCTTTTCTACCTTACTCTCCTCCTGTCCCTCCCCTGCAGCCAGAATGAGACATGGCACTTAAGGGACAGGTTTATTCTTCCTGTTCCCCACAAGAGTCATTTCAGAGTCAAACATCTCTCTATAACCCTGTTTCTGGGTGATAAATTACCTGGACAGACAGAAGAGTGGAATCCCCTCTCCCCGGTGCTGAGTGGGGCTTCTATGCCAGCAGTGCTGGGCCATGGGGAAGAGGATGCGTCTTTGCTGAGTCATGGCTGGAAACAAGCTCTGCAGTTTCCCGGTCACATAGAGTCTCAGGGATGTCCACATAGCAGCCTGGGAGACTGGTTCTAGCCCAAGGTGAGCACTGAAGTAGCTCAGCAATGTGGGTGCACACTGCCTGAGGTGCAGCAGCTCTTCTAGGAGTATAGGACCTGCTTGGTCTCCTTTCCCAGAAGAACCAGTTTCTAGAGCACTCAAGGCCTACAGCTGGACCTGGTGGGGTCTCATCCTGAGCCACTCTGGTAAATAAGCCTTCTTTTTGCAGCAAGTTACTTCTCCCACCTGGAGGGAGCTGGGCATTTAAGCAATGTTGTGTTTGAAGCCCACCACTGTGTGGGACCTAAAAGGAGAGGCATCATGGTGCCCAAGATGACGTGGGGTCAGAGACTTTGTTTACCCTCCAAAATAGGGCTTTTTTTTTCTTGAGATGGAGTCTTGCTCTGTCTCCCAGGCTGGAGTGCAGTGACCTGATCTTGGCTCACTTCAACCTCCACCTTCTAGGTTCAAGGGATCCTCCTACCTCAACCTCCTGAGTAGCTAAGATTACAGGCACACTCCAACACAAGCAGCTAATTTTTGTATTTTTAGTAGAGACAATGTTTCACCATGTTGGCCAGGCTGATCTTGAACTCCTGACCTCAGGTGATCCACCTGCCTCAGCCTCCCAGAGTGCTGGGATAACAGACATGAGCCACATGCCCAGCCTCGAAATGCAGCTGATGCATTACCTCTTAAATGCAAATGATGTCACTTACCCTGAATGAGTTGTTGTAAGGGTTAAATATGGATGTATGAAAACATGGCTAAATTGCATTTGACGGGAGTTCTGTGAAAGCGACACACCACATTTGCATATGCAACACACACACACACACACACACACACCCATCCAAGGGAGTCAGTGGGAATGGTCATACCATAGGAGCCTAGGCCATTCAGAATCTTCCACCCAAAGCTCAGCCCAATTTCTAAGATGCCCAGGGACTTCCTTCTTATCCCCTCCTGCATCCATGGAGATGGTAACTGTGATCGTGGCTGGAGGGAAGAGTGCCTCTCCTTCTTATTTCTGAGCTGGGCCATTTTGGTGGCTGTATTTCAGAGCTAGGGTTCTATACCTCTTGGAATAGGAACCACCCTGCCTTTGCTGGGCCTCCTACCATGTTTGAAGCAAATCCATTTGGTGGCCAAAACAGGATGAGGAAAGAAATATTTCATTTCTCCCTTTTTTCTCCAGCCCCTATCAATAGACAATTGGTTTTATTTTTCTCTATTTTTCTTAAATTCTATGCTCAGATAGATTCCACTGCCTGACTGGCCAAAGGAGACAAACATGATAGAAAGACTTCGGGACCCTGGGCTGCCCAGACTGCAGGAGGAAGCTGAGTTTAACTGGGGAGGGATCAAGGCATGAGACTCTAAAAGACACAAGTAGAAAGGAGCTTCAGAAACTATTCCAGGGGAGAGAAGGCAGACTCGTGGGTTAGAAAGCATGTGAGAAGTCAGCCTGTTTGCCTTCTCATCAGATGCAGAAAACCATTTGTCATTCACACATTCATTCAACAAGCAACTGTTGCTTATCTAACCTCTGCCTGCACAGTTTTGGTGACAGGAGGCTCATTCTTTCTTCAAACACAAAAAAGAGGAATTTGGCTCATTAGGCTTTCAAAGCTTTCCCCAATGGTATAAGCTCCATAAAGTCAAGATTCATGTGTATTTTGCTACCTACTTCATTTCTTGTGCCTAGCACAGAGTTGTCACTTGATATTATTTGTTGAATGAGTGAATGGACATATGGATGCGTGAATGAAACACATCAATGGCGGAAAAGAACAAATACCTCCAGGGCTCTAAGGACACGATTGGGGGTTGGAGGTAAGTAGCAAGAAAAACATCTAAAGTCTCAATGGTTTTCTTAAAAATTCATGGAAAATTTGCACTTTGCATCAAAATATATCCTTCTTCATTTTACTATGAAAATGATGCTTTGGTGTATCTACTGGAGGGCAGAGTTTATGTATGCCTTGTGGCCTTGCCCCAGGCACAGTGCCTCATGTCCCTGGCGGTACACACAGGCTGGTTCAGAGGAGCCTGGCACTGGGGTCTTTCCTGATCTCATCCCTGCATCCTGTTGCCTGGATTCTGCATCCGCCTTCCGCCTCATTGCCATTCCATCGATCTCCTCCTGGCTCTCCTCTAGCCCACCCCAGGCCTAGGTTCTGCTCTCAGGTTTCACCTCCCAGGGGCAGCAGGAAATGGTGCTCATCTTGCCTTTTTTTTTTCCATAAAACTCTAGGTGAGACCATGAATAATTGTTCCTTTCTGGAGAGGGATTGATAATCTGTCTTTCCTGGAGCTATTACCAGGGTGGCCTGCCAAGTGGACAAGTGTTAAGAGGAGAAAATGGGGCTGTGGCCAGGGGTGGAGAGTGAGCTGAAGATAATGGAGTCGAGAGCTGCAGAGAGGTCCCCTCCGGGCAGCCAGACTGTGAATCACAGCAGTCCTGGAGGAAAATTGCAATACCTAGCCTTGCTGCCCTGCCTCTGCGGCTGCTCCACATGTCTGCTTCCTCTGGGTCTGTACCTGGGCTCTTTGGCTATCACTGCTGGAGAGGCCTTGCCTGCCCCGTGGGTCTGGTGGACACACTGGAGCCCACCTGGGTGGAGCAATGTGAAGGGCACCAAAAGTCTTCGTCAATAGCACCATGCTTGTGTCCATCAGCAGCCACTATGGAACCTATTATGAACCTAGCACAGTGCTTGGCTCTGAGGGGCATCCAGGGAGGCAGAATATAGACCCTGTACACATCGGCTCACAATGGGAAAGGTCCACATCCCCGGCTCTGAGCAAGACCTGTACTGGTCCCCCTCAGGATCAGTCCTGTAGTCTAAGGCCCCCTGTTAGAATGGAAAGGTGCTCCCCAGAGGTTTAACAGTGCATAGCATCCTCATCAGTGCATAGCATCCATAGTTTGTGGTGCATTTTTACGTTCATTATCTCATTTAATCCTTAAAATTATTTTATGAATTTGTTGTAGAAATAGAAACTTAAGTAAGAGATTCCTTTAAGGTCATGGATCTGAAAAGTGGTGAGGCTGCAATTCAAACCCAGAATTTTCTAAGAGCATTGTCTTTCTTCTTTATTATTCCCCTACTCCATGTCTATGGGGAAAAAAGGTAAACTTTGATGCGGTGAGAGGTCAGGGGTTGTGGGAACGGGCTGAGAAGAGGGTCAAGCTGGGCAGGATGTCACCATGGGTGGCTCTGAGAAACCACATGACAGTCTGAGGACCTGGGATTCTGCAAACTGCTGAAAAGGGAGAGAGCTGTCAGCCAGGAATATGTTTGTTCATATTTCCCCCTTTGACTGAGCCCGCTAGAGATACAATTCCCAGATGTGCATAAGGACCTGGACACTTGGATAGCAATGATACAGAGTTGAATTAGATGGTATTTGCTTTGTTTCTTTGAATCTACCAGAGCAGTGACATTGATTGAGTGTCACTCTGCACAGTACTGGATGTCGTTGGAAGCCTATGATCCAGGAATTCACCATGTCTCTTCCGTGGCTTTTTTTTTTTCCCTCCACTGGGGAGGGGTCAAGTGCCTTCGTATGCTCTGCAACTCTCCACTCTGCTTGGGAAGGTAGGTGTCCCTAAGCCCCATCAACCCTCCCTCTGACAGGGTAGCTGACGGACTAAGTGTCCCATTTGCCTCCAGAGAGAGCATTTGACTCAGAATAAACAGTACTGGTCTTGTTCAGGTACATTCCTTTTTCTGTGTCCTAGGTAGAATTCATATTTCCCATTAGTTAAGCCCCTCTTAAGCCCTTTTGATCTCTGCTCTTTTGGATTGGTTTTCCTGGGCTGCTCACCACAAAACTGCTGCCCTCTTAATAGTAAGAAAGATGCCCCATAGTGACCTGCCCTGTGTGTGTGTGTGTGTGTGTGTGTGTGTGTGTGTGTGTGTGTGCAAGAGAGAGAGACCACGCTGCTTCTATTCCTCAGGCTGAGCTATGAGAGCTTCCTGTGAGACCCTTGAAATCCCCAAGGTGCTTTCCTACCGGGTTGTTCAGATGGCCAACACAGAAAGATCCCTGCACACACACTCACGCCCTGGAATCTGCACAATGAATGGCTGTCCCAGCAGGACCAGGATTGGGCGTGGTGTTGATTCCAAACACCCCACAGCACTTCCTTTTCTCCAGCCTATCTCTCATGGAGAAGACCTGAAGTCTGTTTCCTTGACAACCAGTCTCCCTCTTTCCCCATATTTTTTAATGCTGTGGTGATAAGGTGTATTTAAACCCAGCAGCCATGTTCCCATGGTGATAGAAGACCCCCAGTAAGTTGCCATGGGAACAAGAGATGTCTTTGAAAGAGGATAAAAGTAAGTCAGCTTTGCAAGCGATGACAGCAAAGTTAGAATCCAGAGAGGCTGGAGAATATGGCTTAAGAAGGTATCAGGTCATGGTTAATAGCCCAGCCTATTCTACCTGTGACCGGCCTCAGGCCATGGGGGGCAGGGAGGTGTGACACCAAGCTTCCTGCTCTGTTCACAAGAAGACTATGAGCAAAGCAATGTGACTGCTGGAATTTAAAGACAAGTTCTCTCCAGTTGCTCTTATTTGCTATTTGATCCTTTGTCTCTCTTCTTCTGAAAGGTTTTTAGAGATAGAGGAACTAGGTAGGGCAGTTGAACTGGAAGACCAGGATTGTGAAGGCATTTATTCTTTTTAGCTGTTTCATAACGGGAAAGAAGTCACTTCTGAGTTCTAAGATCTGATGCCCTGTACAAGCAAGAAGCATTATTTCCATTTTGTTTTTCCCCCAACATTTTGTTATTAGTACTTCCAAACATACAGCAAAGTGAGAAGAACTGGCAGTTAACATCATATACCTATCATTTAGTTTCTACTATCAACATATTACTACATTTGCTCTGTCATCTGTCTACCCATCTATCCATTAATTTTTCCCTTAACTGAGAACTAGTTAGTGGATAAACTAGCACTCAAACCAGAATAGTTTCGTGCCAGAGCATGTTTCCTTTCCATTATACCGCAGTTAGGGTGACCAAACATCCCAGTTTGCCTAGGACTAAGAGGATTCCCAGGAACCCTGGGGCTTTTGGTTTTAACACTGGTACAGCCCAAGGAGTTGTTTACCCCAATCCCTGCACAATATATGCTTTGGGAAATTTAGGGTTTAATTAAGGAGTAAGGGGCCCCAAACAAGCAAGCACACAACTACCTATGTAAACAACTGTAAGTAGAGAGAGAGACAGAGCCAAGTGTTAGAAAGGATATAGAGCTAGTGGAACACTCATAGACTGTCGGTAGGAGTGTCAATTGTTGCAGTCCCTTAGGAACATGATTTGGAAGGATCTACCAAAGCTAGACACACACACAGCCTGTGACTCAGCGATGCCACTCTAGGTGTACCCAAGAGAAATGAGAATATATGTTCACTAAAACAACAACAACTAAAAATGGAGAAGAATGTTCAAAGCAGCTTTATTCTTACTAGCCCAAACTAGAAACAACCCAAATGTTCATCAATAGAATAAATACATTCTGTAAATGCATGTAATGGAGTACTACACAACATTAAAGATAAAAAACTTACTGACACAAGCAACAGCATGTATGAAACTTAAAGGCACAATGTTGAATGAAAAAAGCCAGACACAAGAGTTTATACTATGTGAGTCCATTCATACGAAACTCCAGAAAGAAAAAAAAAAAAATCTCACTACCGTGATAGATGTGAGTGATGGGCTTGGGTCTGGGGAGTGGGATAGGAGGGGCTGAGAAACGGACAAGAGGAAGCCCTCCCAGGAGGCTGGCTGTGTTGTTCAACTTGCCCTGGGTTGAACTTGAGCGCTGCAGCTCTCTACTGTGCTTAGGAAGGTAGGTGCCCCCCAGCCCCATCAACCCTCCCTCTGAAAGGGTAGCTGACTGACTGAGTGTCCCATTTGCCTCAGGAAAGAGCAGATGACTCAGAATAAACAGTACTGGTCTTGTTCAGGTACGCTCCTTTTTGTGCGTTCTAGGTAGGACTTTCTGTGTCCTAGGTAGGGGATTATCGGACGTCTTCCCATAGAAGCACTCACTGGGGCTGCACATATGAGATTAGTGTACAGTTTCCTCTGTGCAGGTTATGTCTGAATTTAAAAGTTTTCAAAAAGATAGACATTAGAACTCCAAAAACAAAAATCAAAAGGATATAGACAGAGTAGCAAATACTAAAGCTGACAGAGAAAGGGAAAACTACAGTGTGATTGCCAGTAAACCCAGAAGGGACTGAAAAACACTAAAGCGTGCTACCTAATCACTCTTTTACTCTGGAAATGTGATCCATGGAGTCTGTCAGGACCGGAGATTTCACATCTCACTGCAAAGAGCCAGAGCAAGTTGCTTGCAATGGAAAGATACTGTAAGAGTAGAAAACTCAATTTCTGTCCTTACACAAGAAGGAAAAAAAGATTACCTCTCCTGTCTGAACTGAGGGGTTGAGAAAAACACTCAGGAATTACCCATGGGTAGGTTTCTAGGAAATTAAAATCTGGAAATAAGCTGGCACAGTGGCTCACACCTATAATCCCCGTGCTTTGGGAGGCCAAAGCGGGAGGATCACTTCAGGCCAGGAGTACAAGATCAGCCTGGGTAACATAGCAAGATCTCCATCCCTACAAAAAAACAAAAAATCTTGAATTATCCAGGTGTGGTGGAATGTACCTGTAGTCTCAGCTACTTGGGAAGCTGAGATGGAAGGATCACTTGAGCCCAGGAGTTCAAAGCTACAGTGAACTGTGATCATACCGCTGCACTCTAGCTTGGACAACAGAGAGAGCCCTTGTCTTTTCTAAAAATAAAAAAAAGTCTGGATATAAAGTAAAGGTTGTTTCTGTGTTTCCCACCTCTGAAGAAGGTGGGAAATTTCTCCTCCCTACAATAGGAATAGTATCTGCTGGGGACAGGTGCATGCACGGTCTGAGTCACCTCCAACTCTGCACATGTCTGGAGCCAGCACTGTGGGGGTGGGAGGACAGGAACCACATCTGTGTCTTCGGGTACACCTGCCAAGCTTTCAACGGGTTTCCAGATGCCCTCAAAGTCAGGACCAGCCGTTTGGAAGCCTGGGCCATTGCACAGACCTTCCCTCCCCAGGTATTCTACTCCTCAGCAATGAGAGAATATATCAACTCGTCCTGCTTTGGGGAGGTCCCGGTTCCCTCAGCAACCACCCCGTACAAATAAAGCCTTTCCTCTCCCGCAGAGAGCCAGGGAAGACAGGGCAGGACTTGTCACCCTCCTGGCCCCTCCATCCCAGATACCTTGGCTGCATCATTTCATTTTTCATTTTGTCTGGATTAATTTTGCATTGCTGCATGATTCACACTTCCTGTCTGGCTTCCAAAGCACATAACTAGAGGTTCCCTCTGGAGAGGAATGCCGATTAATACCTTTAACATGCCTGCTTCTGATGGGGAGAGCAGGAAAAATACATATTTTCATATTACATCTATATTCATCTATATATTTTTAACATGTCATTGTGTCACTTTGTACAGAATTGTCATTTTAAGTGGTGATTTGGCCTCACTCCAGGGATTGATGCATCAGGGTCAGGTGGCCTCTGAGGCAGCTGTAATTTTTATGCTGAGCTCCCATCATAAGAGGAGTTAGCCTGGGGAGATTTCACCACATTGCAGAGTGCTGGAGTGAGTGCCTCTCAACAGAAATGGCATAGCTTTTCAAGAGAAGAAAAGTCTTGTCTTTTTTTCTCTCTCTGTTTTCTCAGAGAAAGAATAAACCCTTGCCTGAACTGAGGGATTATTGCAGATGAGACTCAAAAAACATTTATATAACACCCCCAACCAAAAGTCCCTGGGACGTTGTTAATAGGAGTCAAAAGACCAATAGAAATATAGCCCTGGAGCATTTGTGCCCCTAGAGGTCATTTAGGATTGAGGTCAAGGGTGTTTATGGTCCCCTGGGGCCTGCAGGTGTGATAACCCATACCCAGGTATCCACCAGCCAGCCCTTCCACCCCTAGGAAGAAAGGTTCCATGAAGTCAAAGTGAGAGGTGGAGAGTCAGAAACTTCTCTTTGGGGCCAAATGAACTCTACCCAGAAGTGATGAAGAAAGGTAGGTAATGGACTGCTCAGACCACAGAACACCTGGCCTTCAAACCATGGGCTAAAGAAATCAGAATTGGGCTTTAAATACTCTGTAAAGGGGCATTTGCAGAACCACTGTCCTCTCCTCTGTATGAACATTGGGACCAGGATCCAGTTCCAGCTTTTCCAGGCTCCCGTCTCCCTCCCTCCTCCTTCCTTGCAGGCGCCTCCCCTCCCTTCCCCCCCCCCCCCCCCCACCCTGTGCTGCTGGACAACTGTTCCTTGCCCTGAGATCGTCTCCTATGTAGAGCTTCCCTTCCTCCAAGTGCCTATTTAGAACCAGAAACAGAAATGGAGCAAAAAAAAAAAAAAAAAAAAAAATCTTATTAAATATGTGTATTTCTGTTATTCCTTTTGGTGGGATAATCCCTAACAAACCACAGCTGCAGAAGACCAACTGAGCAAATGACGGGAGGATATAAATATCTAGATTTACTGTATCTCAAATTCTGTTTTCCTGCTGCAGCCCCAAAGAGCCAGATTTAATTTTTAAAAGAGACTTCAGAGAGGACGCCTAGGCTCCTAGCAAGGCTTTAGATACTCAATAAATGAAATAAGGCCCTTGTCGACAGAGGTGAATGCATACGTGTACATCGGTGCACACTCGTGTCTGTGTGTGTCCACGTGCATGCATGTGCGTGTATTGGCAGGCAGGAAGAAGGTGGCTAAGGAGCCTGTGAAGATGAGCATTAACCACGAAAAATGCTGATTTCCACACCCCTGATAAAGGACACTTGTTTACATAAGAAGGTGGGAAGGGAAATTAAATAATGATTTTCAAATCCCTTAAGAGATATTATGCAGCAAATATCATCCAGCTGTTCTCCACCCCCTGCCCCAGTTTCCCATCTGCTGCCTGTTTTAAGTGGTGCTTATGGGACAAGACCACTCACCACCCTTTGGTTGGCAAACTCCCGGGTATTTTGGCATGTGAGTTCTGTACAGACTGTCCCCTTGGAGATGGAGTTGGCAAGACATGGCCATTCCAAATGGACTGGAATCCGAGTCTATACCATCTGGGTGGTAGGCTCTGCTCAGCGGGTACACGGACCTAAGCCAATATGAGCAGTGCATTGATGCTCTCCGGGCACAGTGCCATGCTGCTGGTGCCAGATACCAGAATCACTCCCTGGATCCCCTGGGAGCAGTTAAGAAAAAATCAAGACTGGTTTTTTGGACGACCTCCCAGTAGGCATCTGGCCTCTAGACATGGAAACCAAATCAAATCTCGTGCTGGAAGAATATGGTACGCACATATGCATTTCATTCATCCGTGCAACAGTTATTTACAGACCCCTGTTGGGGGCAGAGTTTCTATCCCAACTTTCCAACTTGGGCTTTATTGTTGCCTATGTTAGTTTGCCCTGCAGTCCACCCTAATACAGGGTAACTTAGTCTTAAAGGAAACGAGTAATTTCCTCTTCTGCTGGATAGAAAAGATTTCCACCCTTGTTGCCCTTTCTCAGCTCCTGTGATAGACCTCCCTACTCTCAGATTTGCCTTCAGTTTTATTGGGCCACCTGGTTTTCAAGTGAAGGCACTGCCTCCAGGGAGCCCAATAGTGGAGGACTTAGAACAGGTGAATGTGGCTTAGGAGGTAGATGGGACTGGGCACATGTCTCCCTTCCTCCCTGGTTCTGGTGCTACATCCGGCCAGGTAACACACATGGAAAGCAACTATTCTGAACTCTGGTTGGTCCCCGAGCTGGAGGTTTACATGATCTGGAGACTTGGAGATCAAGAGAGATGCTCTATATTTATTACCTCAGTGATCTCTCTTCCTAACTTTCATTCTACTGCCTTGGAGGAAGATATTTATTAGTCATGAGGTGGCCATACCACACCAAATCTCACAGGGAATGAAGGTCCGGTCCCTGGCTCCATCTTACAACACTTTTTCACCATCTGTACTCTGAACTTTGACCACACATCCCAGAAATAGAAGAGGCTCAGTTCATCCCCTACTTCCATTGTTGCTCTCTCCTTTTTTGATGACAGATGTGCGTTAACCTGACTTGTTCTCTTATGAGTTCCTTGAGGGCTTCTTTGCTTATTCCCAAGTTCTAGCACAGTGCTTTTCATATAAGAGGAACTCAATACATAGTTGTCAAATGAATGAATGGACGAATAGATTACAAAATGATTTACAAGTGATACTCTCACAGTGCTTTTGTTTAAAAGAAATTGACAGGCCAGCTTTGCAAGAAAAGCTACCCTTCTATTCTTCTAGGGTGAATGAGAGTAACTCTTATTTTGTATTCTAACCCCTTTTTAAGTAAGAAAAGAAGGTAGATACATTTGAGCCTTGTTTGCGAAGCTGCTTTAAACCATTCCTCTGTACACCAGTCCAAATAGAGTGCTTCTATCTAGGGAACAGAAAGGCCAGTTAGAGGTCAATGGGCTCACCTCTTCCATGCCACTATAGGGACAAGTAACAGGTAGCCCAGTGTTACTTAAGCCCCTGTGTCTGCACCTAATCATATACCCTACTCATTGTCCATGAATCCAACTCAACCCATCCCAGATGCATCTGGCAAAACACCAGATGACATTTCTGAATTCCTATATTTTCATTCTTGTCTGGCTCCCCTACCTTGGCCATCAGTGGCCATGAAGACCCCTGCTGCGTGGGCAGCATTATATTCCTGGTCTGAAGCAAACAACCCCAGGCCAGACAAATGTGGCTGAAAGATTGTCAGAGCCCTGCCATCTGCTCCTGTCACCTCATTGACTCTCTCCATTTCTCTTATTTTCCACTCATACTTCTCAGTTCCATCTCTGATGATGATGATAGTACTAATAAAAATGTACTGAGTGCTTACTCGGTGACAGCCACTGTCTTAGGAGCGTCACACTCTCACAGCAACTTCAGGAGATGGATGCCACTGTGATTCCCATTTCACGGATGAAGACACGGAGCTAGAGGAAGGTTAAGTAACTCATTCAAATCACACAGGTAGTGAGTGTAAGAATCAGCATTCAAACCCAGTTCCTCCTGACCCTACAAGTCACTCTCAATCACAACACTGTTCTCCGACAAATCGCTCTGGTTCTGGAGTATCTCATTCTACTTCTTGGAATTCCACCATGGTATATCACCTAAGAACTGTTCCTTGCCTTGAGTCTCTCTCCATTGCTGCTTCTTTAATACAAGTCCTCTCTCAATTCCCATGCTCCCCGCAATAGCTCTGGGTTCAACCTAGTGCTTCTCTGCATTGCTAAATACATGATGAATTATAGTATAAAGAAAATAGAAGATGTCCCCCAAATACTTGTTCAGCTAATTGATTGGTTGCTGATCTTCTACTCCAGTCAAGTAGGCCTTCTGGCCCTGATTCTAGGGTCACTACTTTCTATCTCAAAGGGTGCTCTTGCCATTCTTCTGATTCTCTGTTTTTGCCTAATGGGCTTTCACCTGCCCAAGGCCCTGCCCTAGTCTGCTCCATGCAAGCACCGCATTCTTCACCCACTCCCCTTTCTGCCTAGACTGTGTAAATCTACAGGAGAGAATCTTAGAGAATTATCCAGGTAGTCTCCCTTTGCAGGTATCTCCATGGTCAGCCCACATTTGTATGGCTTAATTCAACAACCACTGCTATAAGGAAAACTAAAGATCTTGCAAAGCACTTTCTTTTGTCAGGGTGAATGGGCCCAGGTTAGGCAGACAGTGCCTCTCCAGTCCCATGACCTCCTCAGGGCATAGAAGAACTTTAGGACCCAAAACGGGAAGCAGTCCCCCCTCATAGAGTGCGGAGCTGTGCACCCCCAGCATCTCTGACAGGCACTTCCACCTGGAGGCAGCCTCAGCCTGTGCTGTCCTGGGGTACTGTTTTCCACTAATATGCTCATATTTCATCTGCTTTAGCATTTTGCTTTCCCAAGCCTCTTAATCCCTCATAATTGAATATATTTTATGCTGATGAGCAGTCGTGTTAATCATGCCTCTGAGCCATGCCTAGAGGGACATTTTATTTCATTCTTTCTTGGGCCTTATGCCAACTTGCACTTTTTCCATCTCAAGGGAGGCTCTTTCTCCAAAGGATGGAATGTGAGCTGGAGGTGAGGAGGACTCCCTGACTATCAGCCTTTGGAGACCCTGGAACTAAGTGCTAAAGGGAATTACCTTAAAGAGAGATTTTTAAGAACAGAGACACTCTTTTCCTTTTCTTGTCATCCGACCAGATAAACACTTCATCCCGGAGTCCTGGAAATGAAACAAATGATGTATGGATTCTGCTCCAAGGCTGAGAATGCAGATTGGCCCATCCCAGCCAGGTTCTGTATGTTCTCAAGGGGGGATGGAAGAAGAGGGGTGAGGAAGGAAGATTTATGACCTGAGTAGAATTCAGGAGAAGCACACACTAAGTCAGGTGGGAGCTCCCCAAAGATTAAGAGCAGAGACTCGAATTGCCTGCAAAGCTTCCATTGATCCAGCCTCTCCGAAGACTTTCCTGGTGGCCACATCGCTCTGCCACAAGCATTGTTTCCCTCAACTTCAAAGCTTGGATTTCATTAAATTAAAAATGCATAAAGCCACAACCTTGTTTTCTTTCAATTTTAGTGCTTACAGAACTAGAAAGGATTGATATGCCAGTAATAGCAGACAAGAGGGAGAAGAATTTATGACCCCAGAAGTGCTGAGGCAAAGCAATAGAAAGAAGCATTTAAGTCTTTCTATTAAAGTAACTCATGAAAAAGCAATAGAAGCTGGGGTGGCAGAGGCCTTACTTATTTCGTCAGTGATGCCAACAGTCAGCGATTTGTCATGGCTGGAGAACAGGAAACAACCGTCTACCCCATGAATGAGCCGACGCTCAGCGCAGTCTGTCAATGAAAAGCTGATCATAATCTGGAAACACTGGGATAGACAACTTAAGGACTCATGTGGAGGAGAGAGGGAGAGATAGCAGCATCACCCTCCAGGGCTGGCAGAGAAGGTGGAACTTGAATTTCATTGCCCTTAAGGTGCCAAAACTCAAAATTACCGAGTACCAAAAGGATGAGAATTCAGCAGCTGATCTTAGAAAGCTAGAGTTTGTTTCCAAGTAATAGCCCCTGAAAGTCTGGGCCAGTAAGAGCAGGTTAAACTCCCTGCGTTTTCACATCCTTCCTTAACAAGGATACGGAGGACCTGGGGGGAACACTTTGAGCTTCCCTCCTCTCTGCAAAACACGCCTTTCCTGAGCTCCTCCTCTCCTCACTCAGAGAGAATGAAACACAAATAGACACAGGTTTTCTTAGATTCCATGCAAACAACTAAAAAAGGCAGCAACGAAAAACCTCCTTCATTTGATAAGTGTGTTTCTTTAACATTACCTCGTTTCTTCTGTTTTACACAGATGTGTTCCTCAACCATTTGGGTACAATTAGCGCCCCTGTGTCTGCTCCATCCACCCACTGCCTAGCTCCATTCTGCTACAGCGGTTCCTGCTCAAGCCACTCCAGGCGTCCAGGCTCCAAGTCCCAAGGTCCCTCGGCATCCTATAGTGCAGTCAGCACTATCGGTGCTTCTTCATTTTTTTTTTCCTCCTCCACTGACCTTGGAAACAAGGTCCTGGTTCTTCTTCATCACCTTTGGCCAATACTCCTCTTCCTACTCCTCACCCCTAAATGTGGGAGTTTCTCAATCTTTAGACCTCAGTGCTCAGCCCTTTCATTTCTACCTGCACTCTTGTAATTCAAAACTTTCATCAGCATTCACAGTTTCAATAATTACTTCCACGGCAGACCATGTTGTGAACTAGATGAGTGTCCTTGTTAACATTTTATTATTTTTCCCATGCGTTATTTCCCCATCTCCAGGCAAGTTGTAATGCTGTCTGATACTCTTCCCACTTTAACCTCTCCCTAAGTTCTCCTGTGTCTCCTGATCTCCTGCCCACTCAACCCACACCCCACCACCAACCATCACCCCCACTTCCAGGCTCACACAGACACACACATATTCCTAACACATACCAATGCATACACATTTTGGAGTACTAGGGCTCAACTCTCAGCCTTTCAAGATAAGGAAAGGGGAGCAAGAATAAAACACACATGATTGAAGGTTGACATAGAAAATAAACAAATTGAATCATTTCTTTATGATTCATTCAATACCATGACTTCTCGGTTTCTTAATCTCCTTCTCTCTGACAATAACGTATGCCCCCCGAAACCCAGCCCTCATTCACATGGCCACACCAAGACATTAGCATCAACAAAAACTGTACAACTTTTGAAATCTCAGCTCCAAGCATCACATTGGCTAGCCATAATCTCCTACCTTTCACACTCTAGGACTCCCATTCCAGAATCTCTATAACCTCATGAAGACCTCTAATCCATTGACTCCTCACATAGTGTTTTACTCTGTATTATGCTCCTCATATCCTCACCAAGGCAGTGGCAATTGGGATCGAGAGAGGATATTTAAGAATTTGATTTGTTTAAGGGTTGGTGACTGTTGGATGTATGGAGTGAAGGAGAAGCTGACCCTTGGCATCTGGCTGGTTTTATAGAGCTCAAAATGTGAAATAGGAAATGCCTGCTAAGGAGCAAGGAAGGACATGATGAGTTTTGGTTTGGACAAGTTGAATTTGAGGTATCTGATAGACTTCCAACAGGTAGTGGTTGTACATAAGAGTGAACACAGAGATTAGGAGGTCATTAAGGCAATGAACTCCTTCATCAGGAGGTCATCAAGGTACAGGCCTTCCTTCAGTTGTATGACTACAGCTTTCTAATTCATCTCTCTGCTTCCAGGCGTGCCCCTCCCAACCCAACCAATGTTCGAAAACACAAAATGCGTCACATCACTGACCTACTTAAGACCCTTTGCCACTTCTTATTGCTTTTCACTTAAATTTCAAGATATACGAGGACGTTTAAGGGGTAGTCTCTGGTACAAAGCCATGTCTAATCTTCTAACCATTCCCCATCTGCTTCCAGTTTACTAAATATGAAATAGCCTTTTCTGCCTAGCAAACCCTTATTCATTCTTTAAACCTCAACTCAAACGCCACCTCATTAGCAAAGACTTCTGCTCTCCAAGGCAGCGTCATTGTTTCCACCTCTGTGCTCCCTTTGTTAGTTGTATTTACATCATATAGCACTTACCACATTGCTTGTATAATGCATGCAAACTCATTCCCTGAGACAGTGGACTCTTTGTGGGCAAAAATTTTGCTTTATAACTCACTGTTTCTCCCAAAGTTAGCAGTCTAGCACACTGTAGTTCTACCGTTAGCATTGTTGACTGAGTAAGTTAGCCTTAGCCAGTGTTTTGGGCCTTGACTCATCATAGTTTTTCCTTATAATTTCTTTGCCAGATAGATAAGAATCAAATGCAAATGATGATAAAATAATCTTTAAGAATGCTGGGGGAGAAGAGAGGAGAAAATTCTGTGTTCTTATTTCTTCTTCTTCCCTACTTTCCCATATGCAAGCAAAACTCCAGCTTAGATCAAATGCCTAAGAGCCTCTACTCTTCCTCTACCCCTAGGAGCATGCACCATTAGAGATAAGAATATGGAGGCAATTTCCTCCAGGACTTGAAAATTCAATAGGACCAGAGATATTTCCCTGGGCATCTATTAGAATTGCAAGCAACTCAGGAGAACAACTTCTATGCTCTGTAGCTTGCCAGGATACTAACTAAACAAATGTATAGAAACTCTTGAGACTTCTGACTTTGGGGATTTCTCCCCATACTGCAATTTACCTGCATTTTGAAAGGGTATTTTATTGTTATGAGACAGAGAGGGAATAGAGTGGTAGTCTTGAGTCTGTTCCTGTACAATGCTGGACAAATGGTTTACTTTTACTAGAACTAAGTTTCTCACTTGTGAATAGAGGGGTTTGAAGTAAGTAATCTCTAACATATATTTCAAATTTCAAAGCTTATGAAAGCTTATGAAGAGGGCTCCAACTTCCAGTAGGATAACAATAGCTAATTGAATCCAAATCATTTCATACGTCTTCCCAAAAAAGGCCTAAAAATTAACACAAGATGTAATAAAACCAGTCATAACCCAAGACTGTAGCATGGATAGAAAGCCAAGAATACTCCAAAATGCACACATTAGGAAGTAAACCAAACCATCAGAGCCATTGTGAAAATGTACCAGAGAGGAGAAGGAAGCGAGGACCTGGGGCAGTGCAGTGAATTAGAAAAAAATACCACCCAGAGTCAGGAGGAGATGAGACTATGCCAGGTTCTTCGTGGATCAGAGCTCTGGCTACTAAAGAATCTATTGGAAAAGACTTGAAGGCTCAGAGAGCCAAAGATGGTGACCTTTAGAAGGGGCTGCTTCTGAGGGAGAAGAAGATAACTTCAAAGAAGCATCATCTGGAGGCTGAGTGGCAAAGGAAAAGGAGGAACAGGAAATGAAAATTAAAATTAATGGCCCTATAGAAATGAAAGAGAATCACCAACTCAGGGGGCACCCTGACTCGTCTCCTGTGAAAGGCACCATGTAGTAAAGCAATCACATTTCATACCTCAATAAGAAGGTATTCTCGAACCAACAAAATTATGGTAAGCCTCCCACATCCCTGTCTACATACAACTGTCACTAAAAGTCTAAGAAAATAGGCTAGGCACAGTGGTTCACACCTGTAGTCCCAGCACTTTGGGAGGCCAAGGTGGGCAGATCACCTGAGGTCAGGAATTCCAGAACGAAACCTCATATCTATTAAAGAGTACAAAAATTAGCCAGGTGTAGTGGTGTGTGCCTGTAATCCCAGCTACTCAGTAGGATGAAGCACAAGAATCACTTGAACCTGGGAGGCAGAGGTTGCAGTGAGCTGAGATCACTCCACTGCACTCCAGCCTGGGCAACAGAGTGAGACCCTATCTCAAAAAAAGTTTTAAAAAAATAGTCTGGGAAAATAAATATTTCAAAATGAACTGAGAAGGACAGACAGTATCTGTACAAAGTTACCACAAAAAGAAAAATAAAAACGAGATATAAAATATTTCAGTTGGTGGAAATTCTCCCCCAAATACAACTTAAAGTGGGAGAAAACGATAACACAACATTTCAACTAGGATTAAACATCCTTAAGCAAGTATTTGCGTGTATAAAAACAACTCAAATTAGAAATCCAAATACTAGGAACAGAAATGGACAAAAACTCCCAGAAAGATGTAAGAGTCGATTAAGTTGAAGAAATAAATTGAAAAAAATGACAAAATCATCTTAGAATGAAAACTAAATTACAAGGTGCCCAAGGGAGAATATATTTAACTAAAAATATAATGAGACACTAATGAAAGCCATGAAACAGTCAAGAAAACAAAAATGATGTAACGAAGGTGCTTTAAAAATGTCAGAAAATGATTAATATAGAAGATAGCAAAGATAATTCAACATATATAATTGAAATCTCTGAAGAAGAATAAATGAATAGAAATAATATTTAAACTTATCATTCAAAGAACACTTTCCCCAGATGAACGAAGACCTGAATCTGCATATTGAAAGAGCCACCATGTGCCTCAGAATATTGACTACTCGGAATGCTTAAGTCTGAGACATTAAGCATATATCTTGATCAAACTTAAAACTTTTTCTCTACTCTTGATATTGGAAGAAAAGGTTTGAAATCGAACTTCTTAACTTCTGCTAATGATGGAACAGTATTTCCAAGAAATTTTAAAAAAAGTGTAAGCAAAGGATTTTATATCCAATCAAGCTGTCCTTTAAATATCAAGTCTGGAGGAAAAGTTTTTAGCATGCAAAAATGAAGGGCAATCTGTACTCAGGATCCTCTTCTGAAGAATCAACTAGAAATTAAGCTTCCTCTGGTTAGAGGTTCTGGAAAACGTCAAAGAAAGGATTTAGAGCAAGAACTAAATACATTAGTTGCTCTAATATTAAAACCAGAGTGGGGCAAGGGTGAGAGGCCATAATACAAATGCTAAAACTTCTTTAAAAGTAGATATAATGCAGCTTTTTTAAAAGTGAGAAAATGAAAAATAAAGAAAAAAAGTAGAATAAATTCATTGACTGTCACGTAGACAGGAGAGATGAGTCAAAGACTACATTTAAACCTGACAACAAAATAGTAGATGCCTAAATATGAGAAAAGGAGACTGCAGGTGC
>NC_045446.1:102367321-102370548 GCF_002776525.5 Piliocolobus tephrosceles | reverse complement strand
CTGACAGTAAATATAACAAAATAACTTGACAAAGTTGGGAGAGAACATTGGTCATGCTAATTAACATAAATGTACTTGTCTATTAAAAGAAAGTTGGCTCAAAGATCAAAAGCCAAAGGTATGGTGAACACAAAAGACACATCTAAAGTGAATTGATTCAAAATGCTAAAAATAAAGGGATGGGCAAGTTCTATCAGGCAAATGGAAATAATAGGAAAGAAAGATTATGATTCTAACATAAGACAAAGGAAAATTCAGTCCAGTGGTCTGGAAGGGAAAGTGCAGAAATAGCCCAAGTACATATGTAAGTTTAGTATATTATAAAGCTTGGCATCTCAAATCGTTGAGGAAAAAACAAACTTTTTAACAAATGGCATTAAGACAGCTGAAGTATCTTTGAGGAGATGATAAAAGTAGCTTCTTTCTTCATATAATTCAGCAGAATAAACTCCAAATACATTTTTAAAAATGTAAAAGATGGAATCATATAGGTACTGGGTGTGGGGAAAGGCTTTCTAACTAGGATTAAATATCCAGCTGCAATGAAAACAAACCAGATTATTTAACTACATTAAAATAAACGTTAATATGGCAAAAAAAAAAAAAATCACCATAAGTAAAGTCAAAAGACGGGTGTGCAGGAGAGCTAGGACTGCTCAAAAACAGATGGAGACATAACAAAAAAGCCCAAAGCCAGCATAAAAAGGCTCTGATTGGCCAAATTTGGAATGAATAGGGCATTAAAATTAATATGAAAAAGTGATTGCCTAGAATGAGTACAGGCATTAACTAGGAAGGAACTTGAGGAAACTTTTTTTGGTGTTGGAAATGTTCTATATCTTGATAAGGGTGTGAATCCTATGAGTGTATATGCTTGTCCAAATTCATCTGACAGTATATGTAAGATTGGGGCACTGCACTGTAAGAATTATACCTCAATTCTTAAAAAAAGAAAATGGATAGCAATGGATTAAAACATATTGAACCTTAAAAATTCATGAGTTCATAATGACACTAAAAAACAAAAGCTGGAGGAAGAAAAGTGCTTTCCCACAGAAGAATGTTAGCCAGCACATGTAAAAGAATTGTAGAGTTAGAAAACCTCAGTTTTTCAACCACCAATGTAATAATTGATTCAGGCAAGGATAATCAATGGATGCTAAAACATTAAGTGAATCGGAATGGATTTTAGAAATCAGGACATTCAAATAGTCAAAAAGTGTTACCCAACAGATAAAAGGAAAAGTACCTTTGAAATGTCAAATTCTGGCAGACACCAACTTAACCAAATGGTGGAACTTAATTAACTTCAACAGTGATGGGACAGATTGATGTTGTCTGCTTCATCCTGTGGTGCTGTTATTAAGATGCAGCCCCGCCTATATGTTAAGCCCACCAAAAATGCTAACCTGAATTTCATCATGAAGAAGCATTGAGACAGATCCTAATCATCAGGCATTCTTCAAAGGAACTGGTCTAGACTCTTCAAAAGGTCACTGTCATAAAAGACCAACAGAGCAGGGAAACTGTTTGAAATTAAAGAAGATTGAAAAGACATGATACACTAAATGCAATAGCTGACCATTGATTGAATACCAAAAAAAAAAAAAAAAAAAAAAAAACCACACACACATAAAATACATTGTTAGGATAAATCACGGACATTTGAACATGGGTTATATATTAGATAAGACTGTAATACCTTTATTAAATGTCCCGAATGTGATCGTTATAATGTGGTTATGTAGATGAAAATCTTTTTTCTTCAAAGAGAGAGAAAGCAAGTAAATATGGCAAAAATGTTAATTAGTGGTAAATTTATGTGAAGAGAATATGGGCATTTATTATACTATTTTTTTCCAATGGTCTATTTAGAATTTTTCAAAATAAAATATTGGGGAAAATAGTGTGTTTAAAGAAATAGGTATTAAATTTTAATTCCAAGTTTATGCAGTTCTCACTGCAAAGTATATTTTGGATCTCTCTGTCACTTTCTTTTCTTACTGCCATGACCTTAGTTTGCAGCTCCCATCATATCAGAGCCAGGAAACGTTGCATCACAGTATACAAGGCCTCTTCCTCCTCCAAAATAATTTTTCTAAACAGAGCTTTTGTGAAGAGACACCTTGGCACAAATTTTTCCAATAGGTCCAAGTTGTCCTGGGGCTAAATTCAGAACACTTTAGTCTGCCATTTTCATTAGTTCTGAACCTGTATGTCAAATTGCGTATGATCATAGCCTCAAATTTAACTCATCCAGTACAGACTTTGACCTCTCCCCCTCCAGATTTTCCTGCTGTTTTCTATTATTTAGTGGCATCATCATCCTCTCAGTTACCCAGGCTGGCTCTCTCACAATAGGTTTCTGCTCATGCTTCATATCCTGCAGCCAAGCCCTGTTATTTCCTTAAAGTCATCCCATTGTCAATCTCTCTTATGTTAGGTCTTTATCATCTCTAAGCTCTAACCTATTACCTGCCTACCAAATGGGCTCCCTTATGTTCCATAATAAATGTTAAATAATTATCTGTCTATTGATTGAGAACAATGAGGAAGTGAAGACCCCGACTCTAGTTATTACCCTTTTGACCTCTTCTTTTCTCCACAAACAGGCTTATGACATATGTCTCTCAGCAAGATGGAACAGCAAAGCAGTTGTTTCCTGAAGCCTTGGAGGAGAAATGTGGCACAGAATTCACAGCTTCTTCACCTGGGCCCCAAACGCTCAGTGTGACAAATGCCAGGAGATAGGGACAAGGGGATTAAAAACAAGCAAAAAAAATCAGTCTTACCGTCCTGTCTAATTCCCATTTCAGAAAGCAGGGACAAAAACACAGCTGGTACATTCTAGCTATTTGAAGAGCACAGGCTTTGCCTGCCTCTAAACCACGGCTGCAACGTGCCTGGTATCCGTGGTGCTGACATGGGGGAGAGCAAGGTAGAATTGTTCCCTGTCTGGCCAACCCCTCCTGGCTATGGTGGTTAAAGCAGATGCTCTAGAACAGGGGTTGGCAAACCATGGCCCACAAGTCAAATGTGGCCCAGGGCCTGTTTCTTTTCTTTTTGTTCTTCTTCCTTTCCTCTTCTCCTCCTCCCCTCCTCCCCTCCCCCTCCTCCCCCTCCTCCTCCTTCCCCTCCTCTACCTCCCTCTCCTCCCCCTCCCCTTTCTCCTCCTCCTCCTCTTCTTCTTCTTCTTCTTCTTCTTCTTCTTCTTCTTCTTCTTCTTC